>NW_027138216.1:332156-664313 GCF_035084215.1 Heptranchias perlo | reverse complement strand
AGCAGGAGGTGGAGAAGGAACACGAGGTGGAGACGAAGCAATGGGTGGAGAAGGATCAGGAGGTGGATTAGGAGCTGGATGTGGAGAAGGAACAAGAGGAGGAGGTTGAGCAGGAGGGGGAGAAGGAGCAGGAGGAGTTTGAGCAGGAGGTGGAGAAGGAGCAGTAGGTGGAGAAGGAGCAGGAGTTGGAGAGGGAGCAGCGGTGGAGAACAAGAAGGAGGACGAGATTGATCAGGAGGTGGGGAAGGAGCAGCAGCAGTAGGGTGAGGAACAGCAGGAGGGTGAGCTGGAGGAGGTGAAGGAGCAGTAGGAGGAGTAGGAGAAGGAGCAGGAGGTGGAGATGGCGCAAGATGAGGAGAACGAGCAAGATGTGGAGTAGCAGCAGCAGGTGGAGCAGGAGCAGCAGGTGGAGAAGGAGCAGGAGGGGGAGAAGGAGCAGGACGTGGACAAGGAGCAGGAGGGGGAGGAGGACGACGAGCAGGAGAAGGAGCAGGAGCTGGAGATGGAGCATGAATTGAGAAGGAGCAGGAGGAGAAGAAGGAGCAGGCGGAGAATAAGAAGCAGGAGGCGGAGAAGGAGCAGGAGAAGGAGCAGGAGGTGGAGAAGGAACAGGAGGAGGAGAAGAAGCAGGAGGTGGATATGGAGCAGGAGTGGAGAAGGAGCAGGAGAAGATGATGGAGCAGGAGTATGAGCAGGAGGAGAAGGAGCAGGAGGAGGAGAAGGAGCAAGAGGTGGAGAAGGCGCAAGATGAGGAGAAGGAGCAGGAGGTGGAGAAGGAACAGGAGGTGGAGTAGGAGCAGGAGAAGGAGAAGGAGCAGGGGAGCGAGATGGAGCAGGAGTGCGAGAAGGAGCATGAGGACGAGAAGGAGCAGGAGGGCGATAAGGAGCAGGTGGGCGCGGAGGAGCAGGAGGTGGACAAGGGGCACGAGATGGACAAGGAGCAGGAGGTGGACAAGAATCAGGAGGTGGACACGGAGGAGGAGGTGGACAAGGAGCAGGAGGTGGACAAGGAGCAGGAGGTTGACAAGGAGCAGGAGGTGGAGAAGGAAGAGGAGGAGGAGAAGGATGTGGAGAAGGAGCAGGAGGAGGAGAATGAACAGGAGAAGGAGAAGAAGCAATAGGTGGAGAAGGAGCAGGAGGCGGAGACCGACGAGGATGAGGAGCAGGAGAAGGAGTTGGAGAAGAAGCAGAGGAGGAGCAGGAGCAGGAGGAGAAGAAGGGGCAGGAGATGGAGAAGGAGCAGGAGAAGAAGAAGGAGCAGGAGGAGGATTAGGAGCAGGAGGAGGAGAAGGAGGAGAAGAAGGTGGAGGTGGTGGGAATGAACAGGAGGGGAGAAGGAGCAGGAGGTGGACATGGAGCAGGAGGTGGAGAAGGAGCAGGAAGTGGACAAGGAGCAGGAGGTGGACAACGAGCAGGAGGAGGAGAAGGAGGAGGAGGTGGAGAAGGTGCAGGAGGAGGAGAATCAACAGGAGGTGGATAAGGAACCGGAGGAGGAGAAGGAGCAGGAGGTGGAGAAGGCGCAAATGAGGAGAAGGAGCAGGAGGTGGAGAAGGAACACGAGGTGGAGACGAAGCAATGGGTGGAGAAGGATCAGGAGGTGGATTAGGAGCTGGATGTGGAGAAGGAACAAGAGGAGGAGGTTGAGCAGGAGGGGGAGAAGGAGCAGGAGGAGTTTGAGCAGGAGGTGGAGAAGGAGCAGTAGGTGGAGAAGGAGCAGGAGTTGGAGAGGGAGCAGCGGTGGAGAACAAGAAGGAGGACGAGATTGATCAGGAGGTGGGGAAGGAGCAGCAGCAGTAGGGTGAGGAACAGCAGGAGGGTGAGCTGGAGGAGGTGAAGGAGCAGTAGGAGGAGTAGGAGAAGGAGCAGGAGGTGGAGATGGCGCAAGATGAGGAGAACGAGCAAGATGTGGAGTAGCAGCAGCAAGTGGAGCAGGAGCAGCAGGTGGAGAAGGAGCAGGAGGGGGAGAAGGAGCAGGACGTGGACAAGGAGCAGGAGGGGGAGGAGGACGACGAGCAGGAGAAGGAGCAGGAGCTGGAGATGGAGCATGAATTGAGAAGGAGCAGGAGGAGAAGAAGGAGCAGGCGGAGAATAAGAAGCAGGAGGCGGAGAAGGAGCAGGAGAAGGAGCAGGAGGTGGAGAAGGAACAGGAGGAGGAGAAGAAGCAGGAGGTGGATATGGAGCAGGAGTGGAGAAGGAGCAGGAGAAGATGATGGAGCAGGAGTATGAGCAGGAGGAGAAGGAGCAGGAGGAGGAGAAGGAGCAAGAGGTGGAGAAGGCGCAAGATGAGGAGAAGGAGCAGGAGGTGGAGAAGGAACAGGAGGTGGAGTAGGAGCAGGAGAAGGAGAAGGAGCAGGGGAGCGAGATGGAGCAGGAGTGCGAGAAGGAGCATGAGGACGAGAAGGAGCAGGAGGGCGATAAGGAGCAGGTGGGCGCGGAGGAGCAGGAGGTGGACAAGGGGCACGAGATGGACAAGGAGCAGGAGGTGGACAAGAATCAGGAGGTGGACACGGAGGAGGAGGTGGACAAGGAGCAGGAGGTGGACAAGGAGCAGGAGGTTGACAAGGAGCAGGAGGTGGAGAAGGAAGAGGAGGAGGAGAAGGATGTGGAGAAGGAGCAGGAGGAGGAGAATGAACAGGAGAAGGAGAAGAAGCAATAGGTGGAGAAGGAGCAGGAGGCGGAGACCGACGAGGATGAGGAGCAGGAGAAGGAGTTGGAGAAGAAGCAGAGGAGGAGCAGGAGCAGGAGGAGAAGAAGGGGCAGGAGATGGAGAAGGAGCAGGAGAAGAAGAAGGAGCAGGAGGAGGATTAGGAGCAGGAGGAGGAGAAGGAGGAGAAGAAGGTGGAGGTGGTGGGAATGAACAGGAGGGGAGAAGGAGCAGGAGGTGGACATGGAGCAGGAGGTGGAGAAGGAGCAGGAAGTGGACAAGGAGCAGGAGGTGGACAACGAGCAGGAGGAGGAGAAGGAGGAGGAGGTGGAGAAGGTGCAGGAGGAGGAGAATCAACAGGAGGTGGATAAGGAACCGGAGGAGGAGAAGGAGCAGGAGGTGGAGAAGGCGCAAATGAGGAGAAGGAGCAGGAGGTGGAGAAGGAACACGAGGTGGAGACGAAGCAATGGGTGGAGAAGGATCAGGAGGTGGATTAGGAGCTGGATGTGGAGAAGGAACAAGAGGAGGAGGTTGAGCAGGAGGGGGAGAAGGAGCAGGAGGAGTTTGAGCAGGAGGTGGAGAAGGAGCAGTAGGTGGAGAAGGAGCAGGAGTTGGAGAGGGAGCAGCGGTGGAGAACAAGAAGGAGGACGAGATTGATCAGGAGGTGGGGAAGGAGCAGCAGCAGTAGGGTGAGGAACAGCAGGAGGGTGAGCTGGAGGAGGTGAAGGAGCAGTAGGAGGAGTAGGAGAAGGAGCAGGAGGTGGAGATGGCGCAAGATGAGGAGAACGAGCAAGATGTGGAGTAGCAGCAGCAAGTGGAGCAGGAGCAGCAGGTGGAGAAGGAGCAGGAGGGGGAGAAGGAGCAGGACGTGGACAAGGAGCAGGAGGGGGAGGAGGACGACGAGCAGGAGAAGGAGCAGGAGCTGGAGATGGAGCATGAATTGAGAAGGAGCAGGAGGAGAAGAAGGAGCAGGCGGAGAATAAGAAGCAGGAGGCGGAGAAGGAGCAGGAGAAGGAGCAGGAGGTGGAGAAGGAACAGGAGGAGGAGAAGAAGCAGGAGGTGGATATGGAGCAGGAGTGGAGAAGGAGCAGGAGAAGATGATGGAGCAGGAGTATGAGCAGGAGGAGAAGGAGCAGGAGGAGGAGAAGGAGCAAGAGGTGGAGAAGGCGCAAGATGAGGAGAAGGAGCAGGAGGTGGAGAAGGAACAGGAGGTGGAGTAGGAGCAGGAGAAGGAGAAGGAGCAGGGGAGCGAGATGGAGCAGGAGTGCGAGAAGGAGCATGAGGACGAGAAGGAGCAGGAGGGCGATAAGGAGCAGGTGGGCGCGGAGGAGCAGGAGGTGGACAAGGGGCACGAGATGGACAAGGAGCAGGAGGTGGACAAGAATCAGGAGGTGGACACGGAGGAGGAGGTGGACAAGGAGCAGGAGGTGGACAAGGAGCAGGAGGTTGACAAGGAGCAGGAGGTGGAGAAGGAAGAGGAGGAGGAGAAGGATGTGGAGAAGGAGCAGGAGGAGGAGAATGAACAGGAGAAGGAGAAGAAGCAATAGGTGGAGAAGGAGCAGGAGGCGGAGACCGACGAGGATGAGGAGCAGGAGAAGGAGTTGGAGAAGAAGCAGAGGAGGAGCAGGAGCAGGAGGAGAAGAAGGGGCAGGAGATGGAGAAGGAGCAGGAGAAGAAGAAGGAGCAGGAGGAGGATTAGGAGCAGGAGGAGGAGAAGGAGTAGGTGGTGGAGATGGAGCAGGGGGAGTAGAAGGAGCAGGAGGAGGAGAAGGAGCAGGAGGTGGAGATGGATCGAGAAGAGGAGAGGGAGCAGGAGGTGGAGAAGGAGCAGCAGGTGGAGAAGGAGCAGGAGGGAGACAAGGAGCAGGAGGTGAAGAAGGAGCAGGAGGAGGAGAAGGAGGAGAAGAAGGAACAGGAGGTGGTGAATGAGCAGGAGAGGAGAAGGAGCAGGAGGTGGAGAAGGAGCAGGAGAAGGAGATGGAGAAGTAGCAGCAGGAGCAGAAGAAGCAGCAGGTGGAGAAGTAACAGCTGGAGGAGACGGAGCAGAAGCGGGTGAAGGAGCACAAACAGGAGTAGGAGCAGGAGCGGGAGAAGGAGCATGAAGTGGAGAAGGAGCAGGAGGAGGAGTTTGAACAAAAGCCGAGAAGGAGCAGGAGGTGGAGAATGATGAGGAGGTGGAGAAGGAGCAGAGGTGGAGAACAAGGAGGAGGAGGAGTTTCAGCAAGAGGAGGAGGGAGAGCTGGAGGAGCTGAAGGAGCAGGAGGAGGAGGAGGAAAACGAGCAGGTGGAGGTTGAGCAGCAGGTTGAGAATGAGCAGGAGGTGGAGAAGGAGCAGGAGGAGGAGTTTGAGCAGGAAGGGGAGAAGGAGCAGGAGGGGAAGAAGGAGCAGGAGGGGAGAAGGAGCAGGAGGTGGAGAAGGAGCAGGAGGGGGAGGAGGAGGAGAAGGAGCAGGAGGAGGAGAAGACGAAAGATGAGGAGAAGGAGCAGGAGGTGGAGAAGAAGCAGGAGGTGGACAAGGAGCAGGAGGGAGACAAGGAGCGTGAGGTGAAAAAGGAGCAGGAGGAGGAGAAGGAGGAGAAGAAGGCGGAGGAGGTGGTGAATGAGCAGGAGTGGAGAAGGAGCAGCAGGTGGAGAAGGAGCACGAGGTGGAGAAGGAGCAGGAGTGGAAAAGGAGCAGGAGGTAGAGAAGGTGCAGGAGGGCAGGAAGTAGCAGGATGGCGAGAAGGAGCAGGAGGTGGACAAGGAGCAGGAGATGGACAAGGAGCAGGAGGTGGACAAGGAGCAGGAGGTGGATAAGGAGCAGGAGGTTGAAAATGACGGGGAGAAGGAGCAGGAAGGGGAGAAGGAGCAGGAGGGGGAGAAGGAGGATGAGGTGGAGACGGAGCAGGAGGAGGAGAAGGTGTAGAAGGAGGAGAAGGAGCAGGAGGAGGAGAAGGAGCAGCAGTGGAAAATGTGCAGGAGAAGAAGAAGGAGCAGGAGGAGGAGTAGGAGCAGGAGGAGGAGAAGGAGCAAGATGAGGAGAAGGAGCAAGAGGTGGAGAAGGAGCAGGAGGTGGAGACGGAGCAGGAGGAGGAGAAGGTGCAGGAGGAGGAGAAGGAGCAGGAGGGCGATAAGGAGCAGGAGGGCGCGGAGGAGCAGGAGGTGGACAAGGGGCAGGAGGTGGATAAGGAGCAGGAGGTTGAAAAGGACGGGGAGAAGGAGCAGGAAGGGGAGAAGGAGCAGGAGGGGGAGAAGGAGGAGGAGTGGGTGAAGGTGCAGGAGGTGTACAAGGAGCAGGAGGGGAAGGAGGAGGACGAGGAAGAGAACGAGCAGGAGCTGGAGATTGAGCAGATATTGAGAAGGAGCAGGAGGGGAAGAAGGAGCAGGCGGAGAAGAATGAGCAGGAGAAGGAGAAGGAGCAGGAGAAGGATAAGGAGCTGGAGGTGGAGGAGGAACAGGAGGAGGAGAAGGGGCAGGAGGAGGTGAACGAGCAGCAGGAGGAGTAGGAGCAGGAGGAGGAGAACGAGCAGGAGGTGGAGAAGGCGCAAGATGAGGAGAAGGAGCAGGAGGTGGAGAAGGAGCAGTAGGTGGAGAAGGATCAGGAGGTGGAGAAGGAGCAAGAGGTGGAGAAGGAGCAGGAGGTGGAGACGGAGCAGGAGGAGGAGAAGGTGCAGGAGGAGGAGAAGGAGCAGGAGGAGGAGAAGGAGCAGCAGTGGAAAAGTTGCAGGAGAAGAAGAAGGAGCAGGAGGAGGAGTAGGAGCAGGAGGAGGAGAAGGAGCAAGAGGTGGAGAAGGCGCAAGATGAGGAGAAGGAGCAGGAGGTGGAGAAGGAACAGGAGGTGGAGAAGGAGCAGGGGAGCGAGATGGAGCAGGAGTCCGAGAAGGAGCATGAGGACGAGAAGGAGCAGGAGGGCGATAAGGAGCAGGTGGGCGCGGAGGAGCAGGAGGTGGACAAGGGGCACGAGATGGACAAGGAGCAGGAGGTGGAGAAGAATCAGGTGGTGGACACGGAGGAGGAGGTGGACAAGGAGCAGGAGGTGGACAAGGAGCAGGAGGTTGACATGGAGCAGGAGGTGGAGAAGGAAGTGGAGGAGGAGAAGGAGAATGAACAGGAGAAGGAGAAGAAGCAATAGGTGGAGAAGGAGCAGGAGGCGGAGACCGACGAGGATGAGGAGCAGGAGAAGGAGTTGGAGAAGAAGCAGAGGAGGAGCAGGAGCAGGAGGAGAAGAAGGGGCAGGAGATGGAGAAGGAGCAGGAGAAGAAGAAGGAGCAGGAGGAGGATTAGGAGCAGGAGGAGGAGAAGGAGTAGGTGGTGGAGATGGAGCAGGGGGAGTAGAAGGAGCAGGAGGAGGAGAAGGAGCAGGAGGTGGAGAAGGAGCAGTAGGTGGAGAAGGATCAGGAGGTGGAGAAGGAGCAAGAGGTGGAGAAGGAGCAGGAGGTGGAGACGGAGCAGGAGGAGGAGAAGGTGCAGGAGGAGGAGAAGGAGCAGGAGGAGGAGAAGGAGCAGCAGTGGAAAAGTTGCAGGAGAAGAAGAAGGAGCAGGAGGAGGAGTAGGAGCAGGAGGAGGAGAAGGAGCAAGAGGTGGAGAAGGCGCAAGATGAGGAGAAGGAGCAGGAGGTGGAGAAGGAACAGGAGGTGGAGTAGGAGCAGGAGAAGGAGAAGGAGCAGGAGGTGGAGAAGGAGCAGGGGAGCGAGATGGAGCAGGAGTGCGAGAAGATGCATGAGGACGAGAAGGAGCAGGAGGGCGATAAGGAGCAGGTGGGCGCGGAGGAGCAGGAGGTGGACAAGGGGCACGAGATGGACAAGGAGCAGGAGGTGGACAAGAATCAGGAGGTGGACACGGAGGAGGAGGTGGACAAGGAGCAGGAGGTGGACAAGGAGCAGGAGGTTGACAAGGAGCAGGAGGTGGAGAAGGAAGTGGAGGAGGAGAAGGATGTGGAGAAGGAACAGGAGGAGGAGAATGAACAGGAGAAGGAGAAGAAGCAATAAGTGGAGAAGGAGCATGAGGCGGAGTCCGACGAGGATGAGGAGCAGGAATAGCAGTTGGAGAAGAAGCAGAGGAGGAGCAGGAGCAGGAGGAGAAGAAGGGGCAGGAGATGGAGAAGAAGCAGGAGAAGAAGAAGGAGCAGGAGGAGGATTAGGAGCAGGAGGTGGAAAAGGAGCAGGAGGTGGAGAAGGAGCAGGAGGTGGAGAAGGAGCAGGAGGGAGACAAGGAGCAGGAGGTGAAGAAGGAGCAGGAGGAGGAGAAGGAGGAGAAGAAGGAACAGGAGGTGGTGAATGAGCAGGAGAGGAGAAGGAGCAGGAGGTGGAGAAGGAGCAGGAGAAGTAGATGGAGAAGTAGCAGCAGGAGCAGAAGAAGCAGCAGGTGGAGAAGTAACAGCAGGAGGAGACGGAGCAGAAGCGGGTGAAGGAGCACAAACAGGAGTAGGAGCAGGAGCGGGAGAAGGAGCATGAAGTGGAGAAGGAGCAGGAGGAGGAGTTTGAACAAAAGCCGAGAAGGAGCAGGAGGTGGAGAATGATGAGGAGGTGGAGAAGGAGCAGAGGTGGAGAACAAGGAGGAGGAGGAGTTTCAGCAAGAGGAGGAGGGAGAGCTGGAGGAGCTGAAGGAGCAGGAGGAGGAGGAGGAAAACGAGCAGGTGGAGGTTGAGCAGCAGGTTGAGAATGAGCAGGAGGTGGAGAAGGAGCAGGAGGAGGAGTTTGAGCAGGAAGGGGAGAAGGAGCAGGAGGGGAAGAAGGAGCAGGAGGGGAGAAGGAGCAGGAGGTGGAGAAGGAGCAGGAGGGGGAGGAGGAGGAGAAGGAGCAGGAGGAGGAGAAGACGAAAGATGAGGAGAAGGAGCAGGAGGTGGAGAAGAAGCAGGAGGTGGACAAGGAGCAGGAGGGAGACAAGGAGCGTGAGGTGAAAAAGGAGCAGGAGGAGGAGAAGGAGGAGAAGAAGGCGGAGGAGGTGGTGAATGAGCAGGAGTGGAGAAGGAGCAGCAGGTGGAGAAGGAGCACGAGGTGGAGAAGGAGCAGGAGTGGAAAAGGAGCAGGAGGTAGAGAAGGTGCAGGAGGGCAGGAAGTAGCAGGATGGCGAGAAGGAGCAGGAGGTGGACAAGGAGCAGGAGATGGACAAGGAGCAGGAGGTGGACAAGGAGCAGGAGGTGGATAAGGAGCAGGAGGTTGAAAATGACGGGGAGAAGGAGCAGGAAGGGGAGAAGGAGCAGGAGGGGGAGAAGGAGGATGAGGTGGAGACGGAGCAGGAGGAGGAGAAGGTGTAGAAGGAGGAGAAGGAGCAGGAGGAGGAGAAGGAGCAGCAGTGGAAAATGTGCAGGAGAAGAAGAAGGAGCAGGAGGAGGAGTAGGAGCAGGAGGAGGAGAAGGAGCAAGATGAGGAGAAGGAGCAAGAGGTGGAGAAGGAGCAGGAGGTGGAGACGGAGCAGGAGGAGGAGAAGGTGCAGGAGGAGGAGAAGGAGCAGGAGGGCGCGGAGGAGCAGGAGGTGGACAAGGGGCAGGAGGTGGATAAGGAGCAGGAGGTTGAAAAGGACGGGGAGAAGGAGCAGGAAGGGGAGAAGGAGCAGGAGGGGGAGAAGGAGGAGGAGTGGGTGAAGGTGCAGGAGGTGTACAAGGAGCAGGAGGGGAAGGAGGAGGACGAGGAAGAGAACGAGCAGGAGCTGGAGATTGAGCAGATATTGAGAAGGAGCAGGAGGGGAAGAAGGAGCAGGCGGAGAAGAATGAGCAGGAGAAGGAGAAGGAGCAGGAGAAGGATAAGGAGCTGGAGGTGGAGGAGGAACAGGAGGAGGAGAAGGGGCAGGAGGAGGTGAACGAGCAGCAGGAGGAGTAGGAGCAGGAGGAGGAGAACGAGCAGGAGGTGGAGAAGGCGCAAGATGAGGAGAAGGAGCAGGAGGTGGAGAAGGAGCAGTAGGTGGAGAAGGATCAGGAGGTGGAGAAGGAGCAAGAGGTGGAGAAGGAGCAGGAGGTGGAGACGGAGCAGGAGGAGGAGAAGGTGCAGGAGGAGGAGAAGGAGCAGGAGGAGGAGAAGGAGCAGCAGTGGAAAAGTTGCAGGAGAAGAAGAAGGAGCAGGAGGAGGAGTAGGAGCAGGAGGAGGAGAAGGAGCAAGAGGTGGAGAAGGCGCAAGATGAGGAGAAGGAGCAGGAGGTGGAGAAGGAACAGGAGGTGGAGAAGGAGCAGGGGAGCGAGATGGAGCAGGAGTCCGAGAAGGAGCATGAGGACGAGAAGGAGCAGGAGGGCGATAAGGAGCAGGTGGGCGCGGAGGAGCAGGAGGTGGACAAGGGGCACGAGATGGACAAGGAGCAGGAGGTGGAGAAGAATCAGGTGGTGGACACGGAGGAGGAGGTGGACAAGGAGCAGGAGGTGGACAAGGAGCAGGAGGTTGACATGGAGCAGGAGGTGGAGAAGGAAGTGGAGGAGGAGAAGGATGTGGAGAAGGAGCAGGAGGAGGAGAATGAACAGGAGAAGGAGAAGAAGCAATAGGTGGAGAAGGAGCAGGAGGCGGAGACCGACGAGGATGAGGAGCAGGAGAAGGAGTTGGAGAAGAAGCAGAGGAGGAGCAGGAGCAGGAGGAGAAGAAGGGGCAGGAGATGGAGAAGGAGCAGGAGAAGAAGAAGGAGCAGGAGGAGGATTAGGAGCAGGAGGAGGAGAAGGAGTAGGTGGTGGAGATGGAGCAGGGGGAGTAGAAGGAGCAGGAGGAGGAGAAGGAGCAGGAGGTGGAGATGGAGCAAGAAGAGGAGAGGGAGCAGGAGGTGGAGAAGGAGCAGGAGGTGGAGAAGGAGCAGGAGGTGGAGAAGGAGCAGGAGGGAGACAAGGAGCAGGAGGTGAAGAAGGAGCAGGAGGAGGAGAAGGAGGAGAAGAAGGAACAGGAGGTGGTGAATGAGCAGGAGAGGAGAAGGAGCAGGAGGTGGAGAAGGAGCAGGAGAAGGAGATGGAGAAGTAGCAGCAGGAGCAGAAGAAGCAGCAGGAGGAGAAGTAACAGCAGGAGGAGACGGAGCAGAAGCGGGTGAAGGAGCACAAGCAGGAGTATGAGCAGGAGCGGGAGAAGGAGCATGAAGTGGAGAAGGAGCAGGAGGAGGAGTTTGAGCAAAAGCCGAGAAGGAGCAGGAGGTGGAGAATGATGAGGAGGTGGAGAAGGAGCAGAGGTGGAGAACAAGGAGGAGGAGGAGATTCAGCAAGAGGAGGAGGGAGAGCTGGAGGAGCTGAAGGAGCAGGAGGAGGAGGAGGAAAACGAGCAGGTGGAGGTTGAGCAGCAGGTTGAGAATGAGCAGGAGGTGGAGAAGGAGCAGGAGGAGGAGTTTGAGCAGGAAGGGGACAAGGAGCAGGAGGGGGAGAAGGAGCAGGAGGGGAGAAGGAGCAGGAGGTGGAGAAGGAGCGGGAGGGGGAGGAGGAGGAGAAGGAGCAGGAGGAGGAGAAGACGAAAGATGAGGAGAAGGAGCAGGAGGTGGACAAGGAGCAGGAGGGAGACAAGGAGCGTGAGGTGAAAAAGGAGCAGGAGGAGAAGAAGGAGGAGAAGAAGGCGGAGGAGGTGGTGAATGAGCAGGAGTGGAGAAGGAGCAGCAGGTGGAGAAGGAGAAGGAGGTGGAGAAGGAGCAGGAGTGGAAAAGGAGCAGGAGGTGGAGAAGGTGCAGGAGGGCAGGAAGTAGCAGGATGGCGAGAAGGAGCAGGAGGTGGACAAGGAGCAGGAGATGGACAAGGAGCAGGAGGTGGACAAGGAGCAGGAGGTGGATAAGGAGCAGGAGGTTGAAAAGGACGGGGAGAAGGAGCAGGAAGGGGAGAAGGAGCAGGAGGGGGAGAAGGAGGATGAGGTGGAGACGGAGCAGGAGGAGGAGAAGGAGCAGCAGTGGAAAATGTGCAGAAGAAGAAGTAGCAGGAGGAGGACTAGGAGCAGGAGGAGGAGAAGGAGCAAGATGAGGAGAAGGAGCAGGAGGTGGAGAACGAGCATGAGGTGGAGAAGGATCAGGAGGTGGAGAAGGAGCAAGAGGTGGAGAAGGAGCAGGAGGAGGAGAAGGAGCAGGAGGGCGATAAGGAGCAGGAGGGCGCGGAGGAGCAGGAGGTGGACAAGGGGCAGGAGGTGGATAAGGAGCAGGAGGTTGAAAAGGACGGGGAGAAGGAGCAGGAAGGGGAGAAGGAGCAGGAGGGGGAGAAGGAGGAGGAGGGGGTGAAGGAGCAGGAGGTGTACAAGGAGCAGGAGGGGAAGGAGGAGGACGAGGAAGAGAACGAGCAGGAGCTGGAGATTGAGCAGAAATTGAGAAGGAGCAGGAGGGGAAGAAGGAGCAGGCGGAGAAGAAGGAGCAGGAGAAGGAGAAGGAGCAGGAGAAGGATAAGGAGCTGGAGGTGGAGGAGGAACAGGAGGAGGAGAAGGGGCAGGAGGAGGTGAACGAGCAGCAGGAGGAGTAGGAGCAGGAGGAGGAGAACGAGCAGGAGGTGGAGAAGGCGCAAGATGAGGAGAAGGAGCAGGAGGTGGAGAAGGAGCACGAGATGGACAAGGAGCAGGAGGTGGACAAGAATCAGGAGGTGGACACGGAGGAGGAGGTGGACAAGGAGCAGGAGGTGGACAAGGAGCAGCAGGTTGACAAGGAGCAGGAGGTGGAGAAGGAAGTGGAGGAGGAGAAGTATGTGGAGAAGGAGCAGGAGGAGGAGACTGAACAGGAGAAGGAGAAGAAGCAATAGGTGGAGAAGGAGCAGGAGGCGGAGACCGACGAGGATGAGGAGCAGGAGAAGGAGTTGGAGAAGAAGCACAGGAGGAGCAGGAGCAGGAGGAGAAGAAGGGGCAGGAGATGGAGAAGGAGCAGGAGGTGGAGTAGGAGCAGGAGGTGGAGAAGGAGCAGGAGGTGGATAAATAGCAAGAGGTGGAGAAGGAGCAGGAGGTGGAGAAGGAGCAGGAGGGTGACAATGAGCGGGAGGTGGATAAGGAGGAGGAGGTGGACAAGGAGCAGGAGGTGGACAAGGAGCAGGAGGAGGAGAAGGAGGTGGAGGTGGAGTGGAGGTGGAGAAGGATCAGGAGGACGTGAAGGAACAGGAGGTGGAGAAGAAACAACAGCTGGAGAAGGAGCAGGAGGCGGAGGAGGACCAGAAGGGGGAGCAGGAGAAGAATTTGGAGATGAAGCAGCAGGAAGAACAGGAGCAGGAGGAGAAGAAGGAGCAGGAGGTGAAGAAGGAGCAGGAGGTTGAGACGGAGCAGGAGGAGGAGAAGGTGCATGAAGAGGAGAAGGAGCAGAAGGAGGAGAAGGAGCAGCAGTGGAGAAGGAGCAGGAGAAGAAGAAGTAGCAGGAGGAGGAGTAGGAGCAGGAGGAGGAGAAGGAGCTGGAGGTGGAGAAGGCGCTTGATAAGGAGAAGGAGCAGGAGGTGGAGAAGGAGCATGAGGTGGAGTCGGAGCAGGAGAAGGTGAAGGAGCAGGAGGTGGAGAAGGAGCAGGGGAGCGAGAAGGAGCAGGAGAGCGAGAACGAGCAGGAGGACGAGAAAGAGCAGGAGGGCGATCAGGAGCACGAGGGCGCGGAGGAGCAGGAGGTGGACAAGGAGCAGGAGATGGACAAGGAGCAGGAGTTGGACAAGGAGCAGGAGGTGGACAAGAATCAGGAGGTGGACACGGAGGAGGAGGTGGACAAGGAGCAGGAGGTGGACAAGGAGCAGGAGGTGGACAAGGAGAAGGAGGTGGAGAAGGAGGTGGAGGAGGAGAAGGAGGTGGAGAAGGAGCAGGAGGAGGAGAAGGAACAGGAGAAGGAGAAGAAGCAATAGGTGGAGAAGGAGCAGGAGGCGGAGAAGGACCAGGATGAGGAGCAGGAGAAGGAGTTGGAGAAGAAGCAGGAGGAGGAGCAGGTGCAAGAGGAGAAGAAGGGGCAGGAGGTGGAGATGGAGCAGGAGGTGGAGAAGGAGCAGGTGGTGGACATGGAGCAGGAGGTGCTGAAGGAGCAGGAGGTGGACACGGAGCAGGAGGAGGTGTAGGAGGTGGAGGAGGAGAAGGAGGTGGAGAAGGAGCAGGAGGAGGAGAACGAACAGGAGGTGGAGTAGAAGCACTCGGTGGAGACGGAGCAGGATGCGCAGAATGACCAGGAGGGGGAGTAGGAGAAGGAGTTGGAGAAGAAGCAGGAGGTGAACAAGGAGCAGGAGGTGGACAAGGAGCAGGAGGTGGACAAGGAGCAGGAGAAGAAGAAGAAGCAGGAGGAGGAGTAGAAGCAGGAGGAGGAGAAGGAGCAGGAGGTGGAGAAGGAGCAGGAGGTGAACAAGGAGCAGGAGGTGGACAAGGAGCAGGAGGTGGACAAGGAGCAGGAGAAGAAGAAGAAGCAGGAGGAGGAGTAGAAGCAGGAGGAGGAGAAGGAGCAGGAGGTGGAGAAGGCGCAAGATGAAAGTGGAGTCACAGGTGGATAGGGTGGTGAAGAAGGCATTCGGCATGCTTGGTTTCATTGGTCAGAACATTGAATGCAGGACTTGGGATGTCTTGTTGAAGTTGTACAGGGCATTGGTGAGGCCACACTTGGAGTAGTGTGCAGTTCGCGTCACCCTATTATGGAAAGGATATTATTTAACTAGAAAGAGTGCAAAAAAGATTTACTAGTATGCTACCGGGACTTGATGGTTTGACTTATAGGGAGATATTAGACAGAGTGGGACTTTTTTCCCTGGAGAGTAGGAGGTTAAGGGGTGATCTTATAGAAGTCTACAAAATAATGAGGGGCATAGATGAGGTCGATAGTCAAAATCTTTTCCCAAAGGTAGGGGAGTCCATAACGAGGGGGCATAGATTTAAGTTGAGAGGGGAGAGATACAAAAGGGTCCAGAGGGGCAATTTTTCACTCAAAGGGTGGTGAGTGTCTGGAACGAGCTGCCAGAGGCAGTAGTAGAGGCGGATACAATTTTGTCTTTTAAAAAGCATTTGGACAGTTACATGGGTAAGATGGGGATAGAGGGATATGGGCCAAGTGCAGGAAATTGGGACTGGCTTAGTGGTATAAACTGGCAACATGGACATGTTGGGCCGAAGGGCCAAAACATTAGTGGGCGTAATATATAGGCCTCCTAATAGTTGCAACTCTGCTGGAAGAAGTATTAATCAGGAGATAGTCGGGGCATGTAATAAGGGAACAGCCATAATTATGGGGGGTTTTAATTATCATATTAACTGGACAAATCAAATTGGGCAGAGCAGCCTTGAGGACGAGTTCATTGAATGCATCAGGGATGGATTTCTTGAGCAGTATGTAACTGATCCTACAAGGGGGCAGGCAACCTTGGACCTGGTCCTGTGTAATGAGTCAGGATTAATTAATAATGTCCTAGTTAAGGATCCCCTTGGAACGAGCGACCACAACATGGTTGAATTCCATATCCAATTAGAGGGTGAGAAGGTTGATTCTCAAACAAGCGTACTGAGCTTGAATAAAGGAGACTATGATGGTATGAGAGCGGAATTGATTAAAGTGGACTGGGAAAATAGATTAAAGGGTAAGACGGTACATGAGCAGTGGTGTTCATTTAGGGAGTTATTTTACAACTTTCAAAATAAATATATTCCACTGAGGAAAAAAGGGTGTAAAAGAAATGACAGCCATCCGTGGCTAAGTAAAGAAATCAAGGATAGTATCCGACTAAAAACAAGGACATATAAGGTAGCCAAACTTAGTGGGAGGATAGAAGATTGGGAATTCTTCAAAAGACAGCAAAAAGTAACTAAAGGATTGATTAAGAAAGGGAAGTTAGATTATGAAAAGAAATTAGCAAAAAATATAAAAACAGATAGCAAGAGTTTCTATAGTTATATAAAAAGAAAAAGGGTGGCTAAGGCAAACATAGGTCCCTTAGAGGATGAGACCGGGAAATTAATGGTGGGAAACATGGAGATGGCAAAAATGCTGAACAAATATTTTGTTTCAGTCTTTACAGTAGAGGACACTAAGAATATCCCAACACTGGACAAACAGGGGACTCTCGGGGGGGAGGAGCTAAATACGATTAAAATCACTCAGGAGATGGTACTCAGTAAAATAATGGGACTCAAGGCGGATAAATCCCCTGGACCTGATGGCTTCCATCCTAGGGTCTTGAGGGAAGTGGCAGTAGGGATTGTGGATGCTTTGGTGATAGTTTTCCAAAATTCCCTGGACTCAGGAGAGGTCCCGGCAGATTGGAAAACTGCTAATGTAACACCGTTATTTAAAAAGGGTAGTAGGCAGAAGGCTGGAAATTATAGGCCAGTTAGCTTAACATCTGTGGTGGGTAAAATTTTGGAGTCTATTATTAAGGAGACAGTAACGGAACATTTAGATAAGCATAATTTAATAGGACAAAGTCAGCATGGCTTTATGAAGGGGAAGTCATGTCTGACAAATTTGCTTGAGTTCTTCGAGGATATAACGTTTCGGATGGATAAAGGGGAACCAGTGGACATAGTGTATTTAGACTTCCAGAAGGCATTCGACAAGGTGCCACATAAAAGATTATTACTTAAGATAAAAAATCACGGGATTGGGGGTAATATTCTGGCATGGGTGGAGGATTGGTTATCGAACAGGAAGCAGAGAGTTGGGATAAATGGTTCATTTTCGGACTGGCAACCAGTCACCAGTGGTGTTCCACAGGGGTCGGTGCTGGGTCCCCAACTCTTTACAATCTATATTAACGATTTGGAGGAGGGGACCGAGTGCAACATATCAACATTTGCAGATGATACAAAGATGGGAGGGAAAGTAGAGAGTGAGGAGGACATAAAAAACCTGCAAGGGGATATAGACAGGCTGGGTGAGTGGGCGGAGATTTGGCAGATGCAATATAATATTGGAAAATGTGAGGTTATGCACTTTGGCAGGAAAAATCAGAGAGCAAGTTATTTTCTTAATGGCGAGAGACTGGAAAGTACTGCAGTACAAAGGGATCTGGGGGTCCTAGTGCAAGAAAATCAAAAAGTTGGTATGCAGGTTCAGCAGGTGATCAAGAAAGCCAACGGAATGTTGGCTTTTATTGCTCGGGGGATAGAATATAAAAACAAGGAGGTATTGCTGCAGTTATATAAGGTATTGGTGAGACCGCACCTGGAATACTGCATACAGTTTTGGTCTCCATACTTAAGAAAAGACATACTTGCTCTCGAGGCAGTACAAAGAAGGTTCACTCGGTTAATCCCGGGGATGAGGGGGCGGACATATGAGGAGAGGTTGAGTAGATTGGGACTCTACTCATTGGAGTTCAGAAGAATGAGAGGCGATCTTATTGAAACATATAAGATTGTGAAGGGTCTTGATCGGGTGGATGCAGTAAGGATGTTCCCAAAGATGGGTGAAACTAGAACTAGGGGGCATAATCTTAGAATAAGGGGCTGCTCTTTCAAAACTGAGATGAGGAGAAACTTCTTCACTCAGAGGGTGGTAGGTCTGTGGAATTTGCTGCCCCAGGAAGCTGTGGAAGCTACATCATTAGATAAATTTAAAACAGAAATAGACAGTTTCCTAGAAGTAAAGGGAATTAGGGGTTATGGGGAGCGGGCAGGAAATTGGACATGAAGCTGAGTTCGGATCGGTCAATGCCCTGTGGGTGGCGGAGAGGGCCCAGGGGCTATGTGGCCGTGTCCTGCTCCGACTTCTTGTGTTCTTTAGATTTGTGGTTGGGATCAGATCAGCCATGATCTTATTGAATGGCGGAGCAGGCTCGAGGGGCCGATTGGCCTACTCCTGCTCCAATTTCTTATGTTCTTATGTTCTTAAAAGTTTAAATTTCTAAGTTTCTGTCAGGCTTCAGCAGAGAGCTGCTATAGCAAGTTAATTGGTTAGCTAGATTCAATTTGGTACCTGAAGGTGGGGCAGGCCTGACTCATCTGAGTCTCAACTGTAGAAATACAGGGGCCTGTCAGTGCGGACAGCACGGTGTGAGGACAACACAGTGTGCTGAGAGTTCGGTAAGTGTGGGAGTTTGGTGAAGTGGGGGAAGGAGGTGCTGCTTTGCCTTGCTTTTCCTGCAGAGCGGTAGTGGACCTGAGAGTAGAAGACTGAGATTGTGGAATAAAAGCAGCAGCAGACCTGCACCAAGAGACCACTACTGTGCGACATCACAGGGACTTAACTCCTGGACCGAAGATAAATAAGAAGCAAAAAGTAATCCAAGTGGGACGTCACCAAGGAAGAGGTAAGTGATTGGCTGGTGAGTATTTTCCTGCTGAATTTGTCTAAGGTTAGAGTTTGTGGATTCTCTGGTCTCTGTTGTGTAGTGGGGGACTGCTGTTCAGCAAGGGCCCTTGAGTATACCTTTTTAATTGAAGTGAAATTGGTGGGATTCATTTAATTTGAATTAATTAGTTAAAGGGTAAGTCATGTCAGGACAGCCCAGCCCCGTGTTATGCTCTTCCTGCTCCATGTGGGAAATCAGGGACCCTTCCGGTGTCCCTGACGACCATGTGTGCGGGAAATGTATCCAGCTGCAGCTACTGACAAACCGCATTGCGGCACTGGAGCTGCGGATGGATTCATTATGGAGCATTCACGATGCTGAGAACGTCGTGGATAACACGTTTAGTGAGATGGTCACACCGCAGGTAAAGGTTGTACAGGCAGGAAGTAATTGGGTGACCACCAGGCAGAGTAAGAAGAGCAGGCAGGCAGTGCAGGGGTCCCCTGTGGCCGTCCCCCTCTCAAACAAATATACCGCTTTGGATATTGTTGAGGGGGATGACTTATCAGGGGTAGGCAGCAGCAGCCAACTTCCTGGCACCAGGGGTAGCTCTGCTGCACAGGCTGGGAGGAAAAAGAGTGGAAGAGCTATAGTGTTAGGGGATTCTATCGTAAGGGGAACAGACAGGCGTTTCTGTGGCCGTAAACGTGACTCCAGGATGGTTTGTTGCCTCCCTGGTGCCAGGGTCATGGATGTCACTGAGCGGCTACAGGGCATTCTCAAGGGGGAGGGGGAGCAGGCAGAGGTCGTGGTCCACATTGGGACCAACGACATAGGTAGGAAGGGAGATGAGGTCCTGCATCAAGAATTTAGGGAGCGAGGTAGCAGATTAAAGGGCAGGACCTCAAAGGTTGTAATCTCTGGATTACTCCCAGTGCCACGGGCTAGTGAGTATAGAAATAGGAGGATAGAACAGATGAATGCGTGGCTAAAGAGTTGGTGCAGGAGGGAGGGTTTCAGTTTCCTGGATCACTGGGCCTGCTTCTGGGGAAGGTGGGACTTGTACAAGTCGGACGGGTTGCACCTGAACCAGAGCGGGACAAATATCCTTGCGTGGAGGTTTGCTAGCACTGTTGGGGGGGGGGGGGTTTAAACTAACTTGGCAGGGGGATGGGATACAGAGTGGAGCTACAATAGGGGGTGATGTGCAGCCAAATATAGAGAAAAAAACAAGTCAGCTTGGAAGACAGGGCAAATATGTAAGGGCAAGGCTGGATGGCATCTATTTTAATGCAAGGAGTCTTGCGAATAAGGTGGATGAACTGAAGGTGTTGATAAACACATGGGAGTATGATATTGTTGCTGTCACAGAGACATGGTTGAGGGAGGGGCAAGACTGGCAGCTCAATATTCCGGGGTACAGAATCATCAGGCGAGACAGAGGGGGAGGTATAAGAGGAGGGGGGGGGGGGGTCGCAATATGAATTAAAGAATCGATTACTGCCATAAGGAGGGATGATATATTCGCAGGTTCCTCTAATGAGGCCATATGGGTGGAGCTTAAAAACAAAAAGGGGGCAAGCACTTTGATGGGAGTGTACTATAGGCCCCCAAACAGTCAGGGGGAGATCGAGGAACAGATATGTAGGCAAATCTCAGAAAATTGTGCAAATAATAGGGTAATAATCGTGGGGGATTTCAACTTCCCCAATATTAACTGGGATACTCAGAGTGTAAAAGGCTTAGAGGGTACAAAATTCTTAACGTGCATCCAGGAGAGCTTTTTGAGCCAGCATGTAGAAAGTCCTACAAGAGAGGGGGCGGTACTGGACCTAATTCTAGGGAATGTGGCCGGCCAAGTGGAAGAAGTGCTAGTAGGTGAGCACTTTGGTGACAGTGACCATAATTCGGTGAGATTTAAGGTGGTCATGGAAAAGGACAGGGAGGGGCCGGAAATAAAGGTTCTAAATTGGGGGAAGGCCGATTTTAATAGGATAAGGCAGGATCTGGCCAAAATGGACTGGGATCAGCTGCTTGTAGGAAAATCCGCATCGGAGCAATGGGAGTCTTTCAGAAGGGAGATTGAGACCATACAATGGCAACATGTTCCCGTAAAGGTCAAGGGTGGTTCCAAGAACTCCAGGGAACCTTGGATGTCAGGGGATATACGAGAATGGATTAGGAAAAAAAGGAGGGCTTTTGGCAGATACAAAAGGCTAAAGACGGAGGAAGCCCTAAAGGAGTACAAAAAGTGCAGGGGGATACTTAAAAAAGAAATTAGGAGATCAAGGAGGGGCCATGAAATAACACTGGCGAGCAAAATAAAGGAAAATCCTAAGATGTTTTATAAGTATATTAAGGGTAAGAGGATGACTAGGGAAAAAAATAGGGCCCATTAGGGACAAAAATGGCAATCTGTGTGTGGAGCCGGCAGATGTAGGAGGGGTTCTAAATGAATTTTTTGCATCTGTTTTCACTATGGAGAAGGACGATGTAGACATAGAAATACGGCAGGGGGACTGTGATATACTCGAACATATTAACATCGAGCGGGAGGAGGTATTGGCGGTTTTAGCAGGCCAAAAAATGGATAAATCCCCAGGCCCGGACGAAATGTATCCCAGGCTACTGTGTGAGGCAAAGGAGGAGATTGCGGGGGCTCTGACACATATATTCAGAACCTCTCTGGCCACAGGGGATGTGCCAGAGGACTGGAGAACCGCTAATGTAATACCATTATTCAAGAAGGGGAGTAGGGAAAAACCGGGGAACTACAGGCCAGTGAGCCTAACATCAGTGGTAGGAAAATTATTGGAAAAAATTCTGAAGGACAAAATTAGTCTCCACTTGGAGAAGCAAGGATTAATCAGGGATAGTCAACGTGGCTTTGTCAAGGGAAGATCATGTCTGACTAATTTGATTGAATTTTTTGAGGGGGTGACTAGGCGTGTGGATGAGGGTAACGCAGTGGATGTGGTATACATGGATTTCAGTAAGGCCTTCGATAAAGTCCCCCACAGGAGACTGGTCAAGAAGGTACGAGCCCATGGAATCCAGGGTGCCTTGGCACTTTGGATACAAAACTGGCTTAGTGGCAGAAGGCAGAGGGTGATGGTCGAAGGTTGTTTTTGTGACTGGAAGCCTGTGGCCAGTGGGGTACCACAGGGATCGGTGCTGGGTCCCTTGCTGTTTGTGGTCTACATTAATGACTTGGATATGAATGTAAAAGGTATGATCAGTAAGTTCGCTGATGATACATAGATTGGTAGGGTGGTAAATAGTGAGGAGGATAGCCTAAATCTGCAGGACGATATAGATGGGTTGGTCAGATGGGCGGAACAGTGGCAAATGGAATTTAACCCGGAAAAGTGCGAGGTGATGCACTTTGGAAGGACTAACAAGGCAAGGGAATACACAATGAATGGGAGGACCCTAGGCAATACAGAGGGTCAGAGGGATCTTGGTGTGCAAGTTCACAGATCCCTGAAGGCGGCGGAACAGGTAGATAAGGTGGTAAAGAAGGCATATGGGATACTTGCCTTTATTAGCCGAGGCATAGAATATAAGAGCAAGGAGGTTATGATGGAGCTGTATAAAACACTGGTTAGGCCACAGCTGGAGTACTGTGTACAGTTCTGGTCGCCACACTACAGGAAGGATGTGATCGCTTTGGAGAGGGTGCAGAGGAGATTCACCAGGATGTTACCAGGGCTGGAGCGCTTCAGCTATGAAGAGAGACTGGGAAGATTGGGTTTGTTTTCCTTGGAGCAGAGGAGGCTGAGGGGGGACATGATTGAGGTGTACAAAATTATGAGGGGCACAGATAGGATGGATACTAAGGAGCTTTTTCCCTTCGTTGAGGGTTCCATAACAAGGAGACATAGATTCAAGGTAAAAGGCGGGAGGTTTAGAGGGGATTTGAGAAAGAACTTTTTCACCCAGAGGGTGGTTGGAGTCTGGAACTCACTGCCTGAAAGGGTTGTGGAGGCAGGAACCCTCACAACATTCAAGAAGCATTTGGATGAGCACTTGAAATGCCATAGCATACAAGGCTACGGACCAAATGCTGGAATATGGGATTAGAGTAGACAGGGCTGATGGCCGGCGCGGACACGATGGGCCGAAGGGCCTCTATCCGTGCTGTATGACTCTATGACTCTATGAATCTAAGGAGCAGGAGGGAGACAAGGAGCAGGAGGAAGACAAGGAGCAGGAGGTGAAAAAGGACCATGAGGAGGAGAAGGAGGAGAAGAAGGGGCAGGACTTGGACAAGGAGCAGGAGGTGGACAAGGAGCAGGAGGTGGACAAGGAGCAGGAGGTGGACAAGGAGCAGGAGGAGGAGAAGGAGGTGGAGGAGGAGAAGGAGGTGGAGAAGGAGCAGAATGAGGAGAACGAACAGGAGGTGGAGAAGAAGCAATAGGTGGAGAAGGAGCAGGAGACGGAGAAGGACCAGGAGGGGGAGTAGGAGAGTGAGTTGGAGAAGAAGCAGGAGGAGGGGCAGGAGCAGGAGGAGAAGATGGATCAGGAGGTGGAGATGGAGCAGGAGAAGGAGACGAAGCAGGAGTGGAGAAGGAGCAGCAGGTGGAGAAGGAGCAGCAGGTGGAGAAGGAGCAGGAGGGCGAGAAGGAGCACGTGGGCGAGAAGAAGCAGTCGGGTGAGAAGGGGCAGGAGGGCGAGAAGGAGCAGGAGGGCGAGAAGGAGCACTTGGTGGACAAGGAGCAGGAGGTGGACAAGGAGCAGGAGGTGGACAAAAAGCAGGAGGTGGAGAAGGAAGTGGAGAAAGAGCAGCAGGAGGAGAAGGACCAGGAGGGGAAGCAGGAGAATGAGTTGGAGAAGAAGCATGAGGAGGAGAAGGAGCAGCAGGAGGAGAAGGAGCAGGAGGTGGAAATGGAGCAGGAGTGGAGAATGAGCAGGAGGTGGAGAAGTAGAAGGTGGAGGAGCAGGAGGAGGAGTAGGAGCAGGAGGTGGACAAGGAGCAGGATGTGAAGATGAAGCAGGAGGAGGAGAAGGAGCAGGAGGACGAGAAGGAGCAGGAGGAGGATAAGGAGCAGGAGTGGAGAATGAGCAGGAGAAGAAGAAGAAGAAGCCGGAGGAGGAGTAGAAGCAGGAGGAGGTGAAGGAGCAGGTGGTGGATCAGGCGCAAGATGAGTAGCAGCAGGAGGTGGAGAAGGAGCAGGAGGTGTAGAAGGAGCAGGAGTGGAGAATGAGCAGGAGAAGAAGAAGAAGAAGCCGGAGGAGGAGTAGAAGCAGGAGGAGGTGAAGGAGCAGGTGGTGGATCAGGCGCAAGATGAGTAGCAGCAGGAGGTTGAGAACGAGCAGGAGGTGGAGACGGAGCAGGAGGAGGAGAAGGAGCAGGAGGGAGACAAGGAGCAGAAGGAAGACAAGGAGCAGGAGGTGGAAAAGGACCATGAGGAGGAGAAGGAGGAGAAGAAGGGGCAGGAGTTGGACAAGGAGCAGGAGGTGGACAGGGAGCAGGAGGTGGACAAGGATCAGGAGGGAGACAAGGAGCAGGAGGAAGACAAGGAGCAGGAGGTGGAAAAGGACCATGAGGAGGAGAAGGAGGAGAAGAAGGGGCAGGAGTTGGACAAGGAGCAGGAGGTGGACAGGGAGCAGGAGGTGGACAGGGAGCAGGAGGTGGACAGGGAGCAGGAGGTGGACAAGGAGCAGGAGGAGGAGAATGAGTTGGAGGAGGACAAGGAGGTGGAGAAGGGGCAGGAGGCAGAAAAGGAGCAGGAGGAAGACAAGGTGCAGGAGGTGCAGAAGGAGCAGGAGGACTAGAAGGAGGAGAAGAAGGAGCAGGAGGTGGTGAATGAGCAGGAGTGGAGAAGGAGCAGGAGGTGGAGAAGGAGCAGGAGGGCAGGAAGGAGCCGGAGGGCGAGAAGGAGCAGGAGGTGGACAAGGAGCAGGAGGTTGACAAGGAGCAGGAGGTGGACAATTCTCAGGAGCTGGAGATGGCCCAGGAATTGAGAAGGAGCAGGAGGAGAAGTTGGAGCAGGGGGAGAAGAAGGAGCAGGAGAAGGAGAAGGAGAAGGAGAAGGAGAAGGAGCAGGAGGTGGAGAAGTATCAGGAGGGAGACAAGGAGCGGGAGGTGGAGGAGGAGCAGGAGGAGGAGAAGGAGGAGAAGAAGCAGCAGGAGGTGGTGAATGAGCAGGAGTGCAGAAGGAGCAGCAGGTGGAGAATGAACATGAGGTGGAGAAGGAGCAAGAGGGCGAGAAGGAGAAGGAGTGCGAGAAGAAGCAGGTGGGCGAGAAGGAGCAGGAGGGCGAGATGGAGCAGGAGGTGGACAATGAGCAGAAGGTGGACAAGGAGCAGGAGGTGGACACGGAGCACGAGGTGGACAAGGAGCAGGAGGTGTACAAGGAGCAGGAGGTGGACAAGGAGCGGCAGGTGGACAGGGAGCAGGAGGAGGAGAAGTAGGTGGAGGAGGAGGAGACGGTGGAGATGGAGCAGGGGGAAGAGATGGAGCAGGAGGTGGATCAGGCGCAAGATGCGTAGCAGCAGGAGGTGGAGAAGGAGCAGGAGGTGGAGAAGGAGCAGGAGAAGGAGAAGGAGCAGGAGGTTGAGAACGAGCAGGAGGTGGAGACGGAGCAGGAGGAGGAGAAGGAGCAGGAGGGAGACAAGGGGCAGGAGGGAGACAAGGAGCCGGAGGAAGACAAGGAGCAGGAGGTGGAAAAGGACCATGAGGAGGAGAAGGAGGAGAAGAAGGGGCAGGAGTTGGACAAGGAGCAGGAGATGGACAGGGAGCAGGAGGTGGACAAGGAGCAGGAGGGAGACAAGGAGCAGGAGGAAGACAAGGAGCAGGAGGTGGAAAAGGACCATGAGGATTAGAAGGAGGAGAAGAAGGGGCAGGAGTTGGACAAGGAGCAGGAGGTGGACAGGGAGCAGGAGGTGGACAAGGAGCAGGAGGAGGAGAATGAGTTGGAGGAGGACAAGGAGGTGGAGAAGGGGCAGGAGGCAGAAAAGGAGCAGGAGGAAGACAAGGTGCAGGAGGTGCAGAAGGAGCAGGAGGACTAGAAGGAGGAGAAGAAGGAGCAGGAGGTGGTGAATCAGCAGGAGTGGAGAAGGAGCAGGAGGTGGAGAAGGAGCAGGAGGGCAGGAAGGAGCCGGAGGGCGAGAAGGAGCAGGAGGTGGACAAGGAGCAGGAGGTTGACAAGGAGCAGGAGGTGGACAATTAGCAGGAGCTGGAGATGGCCCAGGAATTGAGAAGGAGCAGGAGGAGAAGATGGAGCAGGCGGAGAAGAAGGAGCAGGAGAAGGAGAAGGAGAAGGAGCAGGAGGTGGAGAAGGATCAGGAGGGAGACAAGGAGCGGGAGGTGGAGGAGGAGCAGGAGGAGGAGAAGGAGGAGAAGAAGCAGCAGGAGGTGGTGAATGAGCAGGACTGGAGAAGGAGCAGCAGGTGGAGAAGGAACATGAGGTGGAGAAGGAGCAAGAGGGCGAGAAGGAGCAGGAGTGCGAGAAGAAGCAAGTGGGTGAGATGGAGCAGGAGGGCTAGATGGAGCAGGAGGTGGATAATGAGCAGAAGGTGGACAAGGAGCAGGAGGTGGACACGGAGCACGAGGTGGACAAGGAGCAGGAGGTGTACAAGGAGCAGGAGGTGGACATGGAGCGGCAGGTGGACAGGGAGCAGGAGGAGGAGAAGTAGGTGGAGGAGGAGGAGACGGTGGAGATGGAGCAGGGGGAGGAGAAGGAGCAGGAGGTGGATCAGGCGCAAGATGAGGAGCAGCAGGAGGTGTAGCAGGAGCAGGAGGTGGAGAAGGAGCAGGAGAAGTAGAAAGAGCAGGAGGTTGAGAACGAGCAGGAGGTGGAGACGGAGCAGGAGGAGGAGAAGGAGCAATAGGGAGACAAGGAGCAGAAGGAAGACAAGGAGCAGGAGGTGGAAAAGTAGCAGGAGGAGGAGAAGGAGGAGAAGAAGGAGCAGGAGGTGGTGAATGAGCAGGAGTGGAGAAGGAGCAGTCGGTGGAGAAGGAGCAGTCGGGCAGTAAGAAGCCGGAGTTGGAGAAGGAGCAGGAGGTGGAGAAGGAGCAGGAGGTGGACAGGGAGCAGGAGGTGGACAAGGAGCATGAGGTGGACAAGGAGCAGGAGGAGGAGAAGGAGGTGGAGGAGGAGAAGGATGTGGAGAAGGAGCAGGAGACGGAGAAGGACCAGGAGGTGGAGTGGGAGAATGAGTTGGAGAAGAAGCAGGAGGAGGGGCAGGAGCAGGAGGAGAATAAGGACCAGGAGGTGGAGAAGGAGCAGGAGAAGGAGACGAAGCAGGAGTGGAGAAGGAGCAGCAGTTGGACAAGGAGCAGCAGGTGCAGAAGGAGCAGGAGGGCGAGAAGGAGCAGGTGGGCGAGAAGGAGCAGGAGGGCGAGAAGGAGCAGGAGGTGGACAAGAAGCATTAGGTGGACAAGGAGCAGGAGGTGGACAAGGAGCAGGAGGTGGGCAAGGAGCAGAAGGAGGAGAATGACGTGGAGGAGGACAAGGAGGCGGAGACGGAGCAGGAGGCAGAAAACGATCAGGAGGAAGACAAGGTGCAGGAGGTGCAGAAGGAGCAGGAGGACTAGAAGGAGGAGAAGAAGGAGCAGGAGGTGGTGAATCAGCAGGAGTGGAGAAGGAGCAGGAGGTGGAGAAAAAGCAGGAGGGCAGGAAGGAGCATGAGGGCGAGAAGGAGCAGGAGGTGGACAAGGAGCAGGAGGTTGACAAGGAGCAGGAGGTGGACAATTACCAGGAGCTGTAGATGGCCCAGGAATTGAGAAGGAGCAGGAGGAGAAGATGGAGCAAGCGGAGAAGAAGGAGCAGGAGAAGGAGAAGGAGAAGGAGAAGGAGAAGGAGCAGGAGGTGGAGAAGGATCAGGAGGGATACAAGGAGCGGGAGGTGGAGGAGGAGCAGGAGGAGGAGAAGGAGGAGAAGAAGCAGCAGGAGGTGGTGAATGAGCAGGAGTGGAGAAGGAGCAGCAGGTGGAGAAGGAACATGAGGTGGAGAAGGAGCAAGAGGGAGAGAAGGAGCAGGAGGGCTAGATGCAGCAGGAGGGCTAGATGGAGCAGGAGGTGGACAATGAGCAGGAGTTGGACAAGGAGCTGGAGGTGGACACGCAGCACGAGGTGGACAAGGAGCAGGAGGTGTACAAGGAGCAGGAGGTGGACAAGGAGCGGCAGTTGGACAGGGAGCAGAAGGAGGAGAAGTAGGTGGAGGAGGTGGAGACGGTGGAGATGGAGCAGGGGGAGGAGAAGGAACAGGAGGTGGAGAAGAAGCATTAGTTGGAGATGGAGCACGACGTGGAGAAGGACCCGGAGGAGGAGTAGGAGAAGGAGTTGGAGAAGATGCAGGAGGAGGAGCAGGAGCAGCAGGAGAAGAAGGAGCAGGAGGTGGAGAAGGAGCAGTAGGAGGAGAAGGAGCAGGAGGTGGAGAAGGAGCAGGAGGAGGAGAAGGAGCAGGAGGAGGAGAAGGAGCAGGAGGAGGAGAAGGAGCAGGAGGAGGAGAAGGAGCAGGAGTGGAGAACCAGAAAGAGAAGAAGAAGGAGCAGGAGGAGGAGTAGGAGCAGGAGGAGGAGAAGGAGCAGGAGGTGGAGAAGGCGCAAGATGAGGAGAAGGAGCAGGAGGAGGAGAAGGAGCAGGAGGTGGAGATGGAGCAGGAGCAGGAGAAGGAACAGGAGGGGGAGAAAGAGCTGGAGGGGGAGAATGAGCAGGAGGGGGACAAGGAGCAGGCGGTGGACAAGGAGCACGAGGGGGTGGAGGAGGACGAGGAGGAGAAGGAGCAGGAGCTGGAGATGGAGCAGGAATTGAGAAGGAGGAGGAGGACAAGATGGAGCAGGTGAAGAAGATGGAGCAGGAGGTGGTGAATGAGCAGGAGTGGAGAAGGAGCAGCAGGTGTAGAAGGAGCATGAGGTGGAGAAAGAGCATCAGGGCGAGAAAAAGCAGGAGAGCAAGAAGGACCAGGAGGTCGAGAAGGAGCAGGAGGAGGAGAAGGAGGTGGATGAGGAGGAGGGGGTGAAAGAGCAGGAGGGGGTCAAGGAGCAGGAGGTGGAGAAGGAGCAGGAGGGGGAGTCGGAACAGGAGAAGGAGAAGCAGCAGGAGAAGGAGAAGGAGCAGGAGGTGGAGAAGGATCAGAAGGGAGACATGGAGCGGAAGGTGGAGGAGGAGCAGGAGGAGAAGGAGGAGAAGAAGGAGCAGGAGGTGGTGAATGAGCAGGAGTGGAGAAGGAGCAGCAGGTGGAGAAGGAGCAGGAGGTGGATAAGGAACATGAGGTGGAGAAGGAGCAAGAGGGCGAGAAGGAGCTGGTGGGAGAGAAGGAGCAGGAGGGCTAGATGGAGCAGGAGGTGGACAATGAGCAGGAGTTGGACAAGGAGCAGGAGGTGGACACGGAGCGCGAGGTGGACAAGGAGCAGGAGGTGTACAAGGAGCAGGAGGTGGACAAGGAGCGGCAGGTGGACAGGGAGCAGGAGGAGGAGAAGTTGGTGGAGGAGGAGGAGACGGTGGAGATGGAGCAGGGGGAGGAGAAGGAACAGGAGGTGGAGAAGAAGCATTAGTTGGAGATGGAGCACGACGCGGAGAAGGACCAGGAGGAGGAGTAGGAGAAGGAGTTTGAGAAGATGCAGGAGGAGGAGCAGGAGCAGGAGGAAAAGAAGGAGCAGGAGGTGGAGAAGGAGCAGAAAGTGGGGAAGGAGCAGAAGGAGGAGAAGGAGCAGGAGGGCGAGATGGAGCAAGAGGAGGAGAAGGAGAAGGAGTGGAGAAGGAGCAGGAGAAGAAGAAGGAGCAGCAGGAGGAGTAGGATCAGGAGGAGGAGAAGGGGCAGGAGGAGGAGAAGGCGCAAGATGAGGAGAAGGAGCAGGAGGTGGAGAAGGAGCATGAGGTGGAGAAGGAGCAGGAGGGAGACAAGGAGCATGAGGTGGATGAGGATCAGGAGGAGGAGAAGGAGAAGAAGAAGGAGCAGCAGGAGGAGAATGAGCAGGAGGTGGAGAAGGAGCAGGAGGTGGTCAAGGAGCAGTAGGAGGAGAAGGAGGTGGAGGACGAGGAGGAGTTGGAGATGAAGCAGTCGGAGGAGCAGGAGGAGAAGAAGGAGCAGGAGGTGGAAAAGGAGCAGGAGGTGGAGACGGAGCAGGAGGAGGAGAAGTAGTAGGAGGTGGAGTAGCAGCAGGAGGAGGAGAAGGAGCAGGAGGTGGAGAAGGAGCAGGAGGAGTAGAAGGAGAAGTAGGTGGAGAAGGAGCAGGAGGAGGAGTAGGAGCAGGAGGAGGAGAAGGAGCAGGAGGAGGAGAATGAGCAGGAGGTGGAGTAGCAGCAGGAGGAGGAGAAGGAGCAGGAGATGGAGTAGTAGCAGGAGAAGGAGAAGGAGCAGGAGGTGGAGTAGCAGCAGGAGGAGGAGAAGGAGCAGGAGGTGGAGAAGGAGCAGGAGGAGTAGAAGGAGAAGTAGGTGGAGAAGGAGCAGGAGGAGGAGAAGGAGCAGGAGGAGGAGAAGGAGCAGGAGGAGGAGAAGGAGCAGGAGGAGGAGAAGGAGCAGGAGGAGGAGAAGGAGGAGAAGGAGCAGGAGTGGAGAACCAGAAAGAGAAGAAGAAGGAGCAGGAGGAGGAGTAGGAGCAGGAGGAGGAGAAGGAGCAGGAGGTGGAGAAGGCGCAAGATGAGGAGAAGGAGCAGGAGGTGGAGAAGGAGCAGGAGGTGGAGATGGAGCAGGAGCAGGAGAAGGAGCAGGAGGGGGAGAAAGAGCTGGAGGGGGAGAATGAGCAGGAGGGGGACAAGGAGCAGGCGGTGGACAAGGAGCACGAGGGGGTGGAGGAGGACGAGGAGGAGAAGGAGCAGGAGCTGGAGATGGAGCAGGAATTGAGAAGGAGGAGGAGGACAAGATGGAGCAGGTGAAGAAGATGGAGCAGGAGGTGGTGAATGAGCAGGAGTGGAGAAGGAGCAGCAGGTGTAGAAGGAGCATGAGGTGGAGAAAGAGCATCAGGGCGAGAAAAAGCAGGAGAGCAAGAAGGACCAGGAGGTCGAGAAGGAGCAGGAGGAGGAGAAGGAGGTGGATGAGGAGGAGGGGGTGAAAGAGCAGGAGGGGGACAAGGAGCAGGAGGTGGAGAAGGAGCAGGAGGGGGAGTCGGAACAGGAGAAGGAGAAGCAGCAGGAGAAGGAGAAGGAGCAGGAGGTGGAGAAGGATCAGAAGGGAGACATGGAGCGGAAGGTGGAGGAGGAGCAGGAGGAGAAGGAGGAGAAGAAGGAGCAGGAGGTGGTGAATGAGCAGGAGTGGAGAAGGAGCAGCAGGTGGAGAAGGAGCAGGAGGTGGATAAGGAACATGAGGTGGAGAAGGAGCAAGAGGGCGAGAAGGAGCTGGTGGGAGAGAAGGAGCAGGAGGGCTAGATGGAGCAGGAGGTGGACAATGAGCAGGAGTTGGACAAGGAGCAGGAGGTGGACACGGAGCGCGAGGTGGACAAGGAGCAGGAGGTGTACAAGGAGCAGGAGGTGGACAAGGAGCGGCAGGTGGACAGGGAGCAGGAGGAGGAGAAGTTGGTGGAGGAGGAGGAGACGGTGGAGATGGAGCAGGGGGAGGAGAAGGAACAGGAGGTGGAGAAGAAGCATTAGTTGGAGATGGAGCACGACGCGGAGAAGGACCAGGAGGAGGAGTAGGAGAAGGAGTTTGAGAAGATGCAGGAGGAGGAGCAGGAGCAGGAGGAAAAGAAGGAGCAGGAGGTGGAGAAGGAGCAGAAAGTGGGGAAGGAGCAGAAGGAGGAGAAGGAGCAGGAGGGCGAGATGGAGCAAGAGGAGGAGAAGGAGAAGGAGTGGAGAAGGAGCAGGAGAAGAAGAAGGAGCAGCAGGAGGAGTAGGATCAGGAGGAGGAGAAGGGGCAGGAGGAGGAGAAGGCGCAAGATGAGGAGAAGGAGCAGGAGGTGGAGAAGGAGCATGAGGTGGAGAAGGAGCAAGAGGTGGACTAGGAGCAGGAGGTGGAGAAGGAGCAGGAGGGAGACAAGGAGCATGAGGTGGATGAGGATCAGGAGGAGGAGAAGGAGAAGAAGAAGGAGCAGCAGGAGGAGAATGAGCAGGAGGTGGAGAAGGAGCAGGAGGTGGTCAAGGAGCAGTAGGAGGAGAAGGAGGTGGAGGACGAGGAGGAGTTGGAGATGAAGCAGTCGGAGGAGCAGGAGGAGAAGAAGGAGCAGGAGGTGGAAAAGGAGCAGGAGGTGGAGACGGAGCAGGAGGAGGAGAAGTAGTAGGAGGTGGAGTAGCATCAGGAGGAGGAGAAGGAGCAGGAGGTGGAGAAGGAGCAGGAGGAGTAGAAGGAGAAGTAGGTGGAGAAGGAGCAGGAGGAGGAGAAGGAGCAGGAGGAGGAGAAGGAGCAGGAGGAGGAGAAGGAGCAGGAGGTGGAGTAGCAGCAGGAGGAGGAGAAGGAGCAGGAGGTGGAGTAGTAGCAGGAGGTGGAGAAGGATCAGGGGGTGGAGAAGGAGCAGGAGGAGGAGAAGGAGCAGGAGGTGGAGTAGCAGCAGGAGGAGGAGAAGGAGCAGGAGGTGGAGAAGGAGCAGGAGGAGTAGAAGGAGAAATAGGTGGGGAAGGAGCAGGAGGAGGAGAAGGAGCAGGAGGAGGAGAAGGAGCAGGAGGAGGAGAAGGAGCAGGAGTGGAGAACCAGCAAGAGAAGAAGAAGGAGCAGGAGGAGGAGTAGGAGCAGGAGGAGGAGAAGGAGCAGGAGGTGGAGAAGGCGCAAGATGAGGAGAAGGAGCAGGAGGTGGAGAAGGAGCAGGAGGTGGAGATGGAGCAGGAGCAGGAGAAGGAGCAGGAGTGGGAGAAAGAGCTGGAGGGGGAGAATGAGCAGGAGGGGGAGAAGGAGCAGGCGGTGGACAAGGAGCACGAGGGGGTGGAGGAGGACGAGGAGGAGAAGGAGCAGGAGCTGGAGATGGAGCAGGAATTGAGAAGGAGGAGGAGGACAAGATGGAGCAGGTGAAGAAGATGGAGCAGGAGGTGGTGAATGAGCAGGAGTGGAGAAGGAGCAGCAGGTGGAGAAGGAGCATGAGGTAGAGAAAGTGCAGCAGGGCGAGAAAAAGCAGGATGGCAAGAAGGACCAGGAGGTCGAGAAGGAGCAGGAGGAGGAGAAGGAGGTGGATGAGGAGAAGGAGGGGTTGAAAGAGCAGGAGGGGGACAAGGAGCAGGAGGTGAAGAAGGAGCAGGAGGAGGAGAGGGAACAGGCGAAGGAGAAGAAGCAATAGGTGGAAAAGGAGCAGGAGGCGGAGAAGGACCAGGAGGAGGAGCTGGAGAAGGAGTTGGAGAAGAAGCAGGAGGAGGAGCAGGAGCAGGAGGTGGACAAGGAGCAGGAGTTGGAAAAGGAGCAGGAGGTGGAGAACGAACAGGAGGTGGAGAAGAAGCAATAGGTGGAGAAGGAGCAGGATGCGCAGAAGGACCAAGAGGTGGAGTAGGAGAAGGAGTTGGAGAAGAAGTAGGAAGAGGAGCAGCAGCAGGAGGAGGAGAAGGAGCAGGAGGTGAAGAAGGAGCAGGATGTGGAGATGGAGAAGGAGGAGGAGAAGGAGCAGGAGGACGAGAAGGTGCAGGAGGAGGATAAGGAGCAGGAGTGGAGAAGGAGCAGGAGGAGAAGAAGAAGAAGAAGCCGGAGGAGGATTAGAAGCAGGAGGAGGAGAAGGAGCAGGAGGTGGATCAGGCGCAAGATGAGTAGCAGCAGGAGGTTGAGAACGAGCAGGAGGTGGAGACGGAGCAGGAGGAGGAGAAGGAGCAGGTGGGAGACAAGGAGCAGGAGGAAGACAAGGAGCAGGAAGTGGAAAAGTAGCAGGAGGAGGAGAAGGAGGAGAAGCAGGAGCAGGAGGTGGTGAATGAGCAGGAGTGGAGAAGGAGCAGGAGGTGGAGAAGGAGCAGGAGGGCAGGAAGTAGCAGGAGTTGCAGGAGTAGGAGGTGGAGAAGGAGCAGGAGGGAGACAAGGAGCAGGAGGAAGACAAGGAGCAGTAGGTGGAAAAGGACCATGAGGAGGAGAAGGAGGAGAATAAGGGGCAGGAGTTGGACAAGGAGCAGGAGGTGGACAGGGAGCAGGAGGTGGACAAGGAGCAGGAGGTGGACAAGGAGCAGGAGGAGGAGAAGGAGGTGGAGGAGGAGCAGGATGTGGAGAAGGAGCAGGAGACGGAGAAGGACCAGGAGGGGGAGTAGGAGAATGAGTTGGAGAAGAAGCAGGAGGAGGGGCACGAGCAGGAGGAGAAGAAGGAGCAGGAGGTGGAGAAGTAGCAGGAGAAGGAGATGAAGCAGTAGTGGTGAAGGAGCAGCAGTTGGAGAAGGAGCAGCAGGTGGAGAAGGAGCAGGAGGGCGAGAAGGAGCACTTGGTGGACAAGGAGCAGGAGGTGGACAAGGATCAGGATGTGGACAAAGAGCAGGAGGTGGAGAAGGAGCAGCAGGATGAGAAGGAACAGGAGGTGGGGAGAAGCAATAGGTGGAGAAGGAGCAGGAGGCGGAGAAGTACCAGAAGGGGGAGTCGGAGAACGAGTTGGAGAAGAAGCAGGAGGAGGAGAAGGAGCAGGTGGAGGAGATGTAGCAGGAGGTGGAAATGGAGCAGGAGTGGTGAAGGAACAGGAGGTGGAGAAGTAGCAGGTGGAGGAGCAGGAGGAGGAGTAGGATCAGGAGGAGGAGGTGCAGCAGGAGGTGGAGGAGGCGCAAGATGAGGAGAAGGAGCAGGAGGTGTAGAAGGAGCATGAGGGCGAGAAAAAGCAGGAGGGCAAGAAGGACCAGGAGGTCGAGAAGGAGCAGGAGGAGAAGGAGGTGGATGAGGAGAAGGAGGGGTTGAAAGAGCAGGAGGGGGACAAGGAGCAGGAGGTGGAGAAGGAGCAGGAGGGGGAGTAGGAACAGGAGAAGGAGAAGCAGCAGGAGAAGGAGAAGGAGCAGGAGGTGGAGAAGGATCAGAAGGGAGACATGGAGCGGTAGGTAGAGGAGGAGCAGGAGGACAAGGAGGAGTAGCAGGGCAGGAGGTGGTGAATGAGCAGGAGTGGAGAAGGAGCAGCAGGTGGTGAAGGAGCAGGAGGTGGAGAAGGAGCAGGAGGGCGAGAAGCAGCAGGAGTGCGAGAAGAAGCAGGTGGGCGAGAAGGAGCAGGATGACGAGAAGGAGCAAGATGGCGAGATGGAGCAAGAGGAGGAGAAGGAGAAGGAGTTTAGAAGGAGCAGGAGAAGAAGAAGGAGCAGCAGGAGGAGTAGGAGCAGGAGGAGGAGAAGGGCCAGGAGGAGGAGAAGGCGCAAGATGAGGAGAAGGAGCAGGAGGTGGAGAAGGTGCATGATGTGGAGAAGGAGCAAGAAGTGGAGTAGGAGCAGGAGGTGGAGAAGGAGCAGGAGGGAGACAAGGAGCATGAGGTGGATGAGAATCAGGAGGAGGAGAAGGAGAAGAAGAAGGAGCAACAGGAGGAGAAGGAGCAGGAGGAGGAGAAGCTGCAGTGGGTGGAGAATGCGCAAGATGAGGAGAAGGAGCAGGAGGTGGAGAAGGAGCAGGAGGTGGACAAGGAGCAGTAGGAGGAGAAGGAGGTGGAGGACGAGGAGGAGTTGGAGATCAAGCAGTAGGAGGAGCAGGAGGAGAAGAAGGAGCAGGAGGTGGACAAGGAGCAGGAGGTGGAGACGGAGCAGGAGGAGGAGAAGCAGCAGGAGGTGGAGAAGGTGCAAGATGAGGAGAAGGAGCAGGAGGTGGAGAAGGAGCAGTAGGTGGAGTAGTAGCAGGAGAAGGAGAAGGAGCAGGAGGTGGAGAAGGAGCAGGAGGAGGAGAAGGAGCAGGAGGTGGAGTAGCAGCAGGAGAAGGAGAAGGACCAGGAGGTGGAGAAGGAGCAGGGGAGCGAGAAGGAGCAGGAGGGCGAGAAGGAGCAGGAAGACGAGAAGGAACAGGAGGGCGATAAGGAGCAGGAGGTGGACAATGAGCAAGAGGTGGACAAGAATCAGGACGTGGACACGGAGTATGAGGAGGACAAGGAGCAGGAGGTGGGCAAGGAGCAAGAGGTGGACAAGGAGCAGGAGGTGGAGAAGGAGGTGGAGGAAGAGAAGGAGGTGGAGAGGGAGCAGGAGGAAGAGAATGAACAGGAGAAGGAGAAGAAGCAATAGGTGGAGAAGGAGTAGGAGGCGGAGAAGGTCCAGGAGGAGGAGCAGGAGAAGGAGTTGGAGAAGATGCAGGAGGAGGAGCAGGTGCAAGAAGGGAAGAATGGGCAGGAGTTGGAGAATGAGCAGGAGGTTGAGAAGGAGCAGGAAGTGGACAAGGAGCAGGAGGTGGAGAAGAAGCAGGAGGTGGACAAGGAGCAGGTGGAGGAGAAGGAGGTGGAGGAGGAGAAGGAGGTGGAGAAGGAGCAGGAGGAGGAGAAGGAACAGGCGAAGGAGAAGTAGCAATAGGTGGAAAAGGAGCAGGAGGCGGAGAAGGACCAGGAGGAGGAGCTGGAGAAGGAGTTGGAGAAGAAGCAGGAAGAGGAGCAGCAGCAGGAGGAGGAGAAGGAGCAGGAGGTGGAGAAGGAGCAGGATGTGGAGATGGAGCAGGAGGAGGAGAAGGAGCAGGAGGACGAGAAGGAGCAGGAGGAGGATAAGGAGCAGGAGTGGAGAAGGAGCAGGAGAAGAAGAAGAAGAAGCCGGAGGAGGATTAGAAGCAGGAGGAGGAGAAGGAGCAGGAGGTGGATCAGGCGCAAGATGAGTAGCTGCAGGCGGTGGAGAAGGAGCAGGAGGTGGAGAAGGAGCAGGAGAAGGAGAAGGAGCAGGAGGTTGAGAAAGAGCAGGAGGTGGAGACGGAACAGGAGGAGGAGAAGGAGCAGGAGGGAGACAAGGAGCAGGAGGAAGACAAGGAGCATTAGGTGGAAAAGGACCATGAGGAGGAGAAGGAGGAGAATAAGGGGCAGGAGTTGGACAAGGAGCAGGAGGTGGACAGGGAGCAGGAGGTGGACAAGGAGCAGGAGGTGGACAAGGAGCAGGAGGAGGAGAAGGAGGTGGAGGAGGAGCAGGATGTGGAGAAGGAGCAGGAGACGGAGAAGGGCCAGGAGGGGGAGTAGGAGAATGAGTTGGAGAAGAAGCAGGAGGAGGGGCACGAGCAGGAGGAGAAGAAGGAGCAGGAGGTGGAGAAGGAGCAGGAGAAGGAGACGAAGCAGGAGTGGAGAAGGAGCAGCAGTTGGAGAAGGAGCAGCAGGTGGAGAAGGAGCAGGAGGGCGAGAAGGAGCACTTGGTGGACAAGGAGCAGGAGGTGGACAAGGATCAGGATGTGGACAAAGAGCAGGAGGTGGAGAAGGAGCAGCAGGAGGAGAAGGAACAGGAGGTGGGTAGAAGCAATAGGTGGAGAAGGAGCAGGAGGCGGAGAAGTACCAGAAGGGGGAGTCGGAGAACGAGTTGGAGAAGAAGCAGAAGGGGGAGAAGGAGCACGAGGAGGAGATGTAGCAGGAGGTGGAAATGGAGCAGGAGTGGTGAAGGAACAGGAGGTGGAGAAGGAGCAGGTGGAGGAGCAGGAGGAGGAGTAGGAGCAGGAGGAGAAGATGGAGCAGGAGGTGGAGAAGGCGCAAGATGAGGAGAAGGAGCAGGAGGTGGAGAAGGAGCAGGAGGTGGAGAAGGAGCAGGTGGTGGAGTAGGAGCAAGAGGTGGAGAATGAACAGGAGGTGGAGAAGGAGCAGGTGGAGGAGCAGGAGGAGGAGTAGGAGCAAGAGGAGGAGGTGGAGCAGGAGGTGGAGGAGGCGCAAGATGAGGAGAAGGAGCAGGAGGTGGAGAAGGAACAGGAGGTGGAGAAGGAGCAGGAGGTGGAGTAGGAGCAAGAGGTGGAGAATGAACAGGAGGTGGAGAAGGAGCAGGAGGGAGACAAGGAGCGGTCGGAGGAGAATGAGGTGGAGGAGGAGAAGGAGTTGGAGAAGGAGCAGCAGGAGGAGAAGGAACAGGAGGTGGGGAGAAGCAATAGGTGGAGAAGGAGCAGGAGGAGGAGAAGAAACAGGAAGGGGAGTAGGAGAATGAGTTGGAGAAGGAGCAGGAGGAGGAGCAGGAGTAGGAGGAGTGGAATGAGCAGGAGGTGGAGATGGAGCAGGAGGGAGAAAAGGAGCAGGAGGAAGACAAGGAGTAGGAGGTGGAGAAGGAGTAGGAGGAGGAGAAGGAGGAGAAGAATGAGCAGCAGGTGGTGAATGAGCAGGAGTGGTGGAGAAGGAGCAGGAGGTGTAGAAGGAGCAGGAGGGCAGGAAGGAGCAGGTGGGCGAGAAGGAGCAGCAGGTGGACAAGGAGCAGGAGGTGGACAAGGAGCAGGAGATGGACAAGGAGCAGGAGTTGGACAAGGAGCAGGAGGTGGACAAGGAGCAGGAGGAGGAGACTGAGGTGGATGAGGAGAAGGAGGGGGAGAAAGAGCAGGAGCTGGAGAAGGAGCAGGAGATGGAGAAGGAGCAGGAGGGAGACAAGGAGCATGAGGTGGATGAGAATCAGGAGGAGGAGAAGGAGAAGAAGAAGGAGCAACAGGAGGAGAAGGAGCAGGAGGAGGAGAAGCTGCAGTGGGTGGAGAATGCGCAAGATGAGGAGAAGGAGCAGGAGGTGGAGAAGGAGCAGGAGGTGGACAAGGAGCAGTAGGAGGAGAAGGAGGTGGAGGACGAGGAGGAGTTGGAGATCAAGCAGTAGGAGGAGCAGGAGGAGAAGAAGGAGCAGGAGGTGGACAAGGAGCAGGAGGTGGAGACGGAGCAGGAGGAGGAGAAGCAGCAGGAGGTGGAGAAGGTGCAAGATGAGGAGAAGGAGCAGGAGGTGGAGAAGGAGCAGTAGGTGGAGTAGTAGCAGGAGAAGGAGAAGGAGCAGGAGGTGGAGAAGGAGCAGGAGGAGGAGAAGGAGCAGGAGGTGGAGTAGCAGCAGGAGAAGGAGAAGGACCAGGAGGTGGAGAAGGAGCAGGGGAGCGAGAAGGAGCAGGAGGGCGAGAAGGAGCAGGAAGACGAGAAGGAACAGGAGGGCGATAAGGAGCAGGAGGTGGACAATGAGCAAGAGGTGGACAAGAATCAGGACGTGGACACGGAGTATGAGGAGGACAAGGAGCAGGAGGTGGGCAAGGAGCAAGAGGTGGACAAGGAGCAGGAGGTGGAGAAGGAGGTGGAGGAAGAGAAGGAGGTGGAGAGGGAGCAGGAGGAAGAGAATGAACAGGAGAAGGAGAAGAAGCAATAGGTGGAGAAGGAGTAGGAGGCGGAGAAGGTCCAGGAGGAGGAGCAGGAGAAGGAGTTGGAGAAGATGCAGGAGGAGGAGCAGGTGCAAGAAGGGAAGAATGGGCAGGAGTTGGAGAATGAGCAGGAGGTTGAGAAGGAGCAGGAGGTGGACAAGGAGCAGGAGGTGGAGAAGAAGCAGGAGGTGGACAAGGAGCAGGTGGAGGAGAAGGAGGTGGAGGAGGAGAAGGAGGTGGAGAAGGAGCAGGAGGAGGAGAAGGAACAGGCGAAGGAGAAGTAGCAATAGGTGGAAAAGGAGCAGGAGGCGGAGAAGGACCAGGAGGAGGAGCTGGAGAAGGAGTTGGAGAAGAAGCAGGAAGAGGAGCAGCAGCAGGAGGAGGAGAAGGAGCAGGAGGTGGAGAAGGAGCAGGATGTGGAGATGGAGCAGGAGGAGGAGAAGGAGCAGGAGGACGAGAAGGAGCAGGAGGAGGATAAGGAGCAGGAGTGGAGAAGGAGCAGGAGAAGAAGAAGAAGAAGCCGGAGGAGGATTAGAAGCAGGAGGAGGAGAAGGAGCAGGAGGTGGATCAGGCGCAAGATGAGTAGCAGCAGGCGGTGGAGAAGGAGCAGGAGGTGGAGAAGGAGCAGGAGAAGGAGAAGGAGCAGGAGGTTGAGAAAGAGCAGGAGGTGGAGACGGAACAGGAGGAGGAGAAGGAGCAGGAGGGAGACAAGGAGCAGGAGGAAGACAAGGAGCATTAGGTGGAAAAGGACCATGAGGAGGAGAAGGAGGAGAATAAGGGGCAGGAGTTGGACAAGGAGCAGGAGGTGGACAGGGAGCAGGAGGTGGACAAGGAGCAGGAGGTGGACAAGGAGCAGGAGGAGGAGAAGGAGGTGGAGGAGGAGCAGGATGTGGAGAAGGAGCAGGAGACGGAGAAGGGCCAGGAGGGGGAGTAGGAGAATGAGTTGGAGAAGAAGCAGGAGGAGGGGCACGAGCAGGAGGAGAAGAAGGAGCAGGAGGTGGAGAAGGAGCAGGAGAAGGAGACGAAGCAGGAGTGGAGAAGGAGCAGCAGTTGGAGAAGGAGCAGCAGGTGGAGAAGGAGCAGGAGGGCGAGAAGGAGCACTTGGTGGACAAGGAGCAGGAGGTGGACAAGGATCAGGATGTGGACAAAGAGCAGGAGGTGGAGAAGGAGCAGCAGGAGGAGAAGGAACAGGAGGTGGGTAGAAGCAATAGGTGGAGAAGGAGCAGGAGGCGGAGAAGTACCAGAAGGGGGAGTCGGAGAACGAGTTGGAGAAGAAGCAGAAGGGGGAGAAGGAGCACGAGGAGGAGATGTAGCAGGAGGTGGAAATGGAGCAGGAGTGGTGAAGGAACAGGAGGTGGAGAAGGAGCATGTGGAGGAGCAGGAGGAGGAGTAGGAGCAGGAGGAGGAGATGGAGCAGGAGGTGGAGAAGGCGCAAGATGAGGAGAAGGAGCAGGAGGTGGAGAAGGAGCAGGAGGTGGAGAAGGAGCAGGTGGTGGAGTAGGAGCAAGAGGTGGAGAATGAACAGGAGGTGGAGAAGGAGCAGGTGGAGGAGCAGGAGGAGGAGTAGGAGCAGGAGGAGGAGGTGGAGCAGGAGGTGGAGGAGGCGCAAGATGAGGAGAAGGAGCAGGAGGTGGAGAAGGAACAGGAGGTGGAGAAGGAGCAGGAGGTGGAGTAGGAGCAAGAGGTGGAGAATGAACAGGAGGTGGAGAAGGAGCAGGAGGGAGACAAGGAGCGGTAGGAGGAGAATGAGGTGGAGGAGGAGAAGGAGTTGGAGAAGGAGCAGCAGGAGGAGAAGGAACAGTAGGTGGGGAGAAGCAATAGGTGGAGAAGGAGCAGGAGGAGGAGAAGGAACAGGAAGGGGAGTAGGAGAATGAGTTGGAGAAGGAGCAGGAGGAGGAGCAGGAGTAGGAGGAGTGGAATGAGCAGGAGGTGGAGATGGAGCAGGAGGGAGAAAAGGAGCAGGAGGAAGACAAGGAGTAGGAGGTGGAGAAGGAGTAGGAGGAGGAGAAGGAGGAGAAGAATGAGCAGCAGGTGGTGAATGAGCAGGAGTGGTGGAGAAGGAGCAGGAGGTGTAGAAGGAGCAGGAGGGCAGGAAGGAGCAGGTGGGCGAGAAGGAGCAGCAGGTGGACAAGGAGCAGGAGGTGGACAAGGAGCAGGAGATGGACAAGGAGCAGGAGTTGGACAAGGAGCAGGAGGTGGACAAGGAGCAGGAGGAGGAGACTGAGGTGGATGAGGAGAAGGAGGGGGAGAAAGAGCAGGAGCTGGAGAAGGAGCAGGAGATGGACAAGGAGCAGGAGGTGGAGTAGGAGCAGGAGGGAGAAAAGGAGCAGGAGGAAGACAAGAAGCAGGAGGTGCAGATGGAGCAGGAGGAGGAGAAGGAGGAGAAGAAGGAGCAGGAGGTGGTGAATGAGCAGGATGTGGAGTTGGAGCAGGAGGAGGAGAAGGAGCAGGAGGTCGAGAAGGAGCAGGAGGAGGATAAGGAGCAGGAGTGGAGAAGGAGCAGGAGAAGAAGAAGAAGAAGAAGCCGGAGGAGGAGTAGAAGCAGGAGGAGGAGAAGGAGCAGGAGGTGGATCAGGCGCAAGATGAGTAGCAGTAGGAGGTGGAGAAGGAGCTGGAGGTGGAGAAGGAGCAGGAGAAGGAGAAGGAGCAGGAGGTTGAGAACGAGCAGGAGGTGGAGACGGAACAGGAGGAGGAGAAGGAGCAGGAGGGAGACAAGGAGCAGGAGGAAGACAAGGAGCAGGAAGTGGAAAAGTAGCAGGAGGAGGAGAAGGAGGAGAAGCAGGAGCAAGAGGTGGTGAATGAGCTTGGAGTGGAGAAGGAGCAGGAGGTGGAGAAGGAGCAGGAGGGCAGGAAGTAGCAGTAGTTGGAGAAGGAGCAGGAGCTGGAGAAGGAGCAGGAGGGAGACAAGGAGCAGGAGGAAGACAAGGAGCATAAGGTGGAAAAGGACCATGAGGAGGAGAAGGAGGAGAATAAGGGGCAGGAGTTGGACAAGGAGCAGGAGGTGGACAGGGAGCAGGAGGTGGACAAGGAGCAGGAGGTGGACAAGGAGCAGGAGGAGGAGAAGGAGGTGGAGGAGGAGCAGGATGTGGAGAAGGAGCAGGAGACGGAGAAGGAGCAGGAGGGGGAGTAGGAGAATGAGTTGGAGAAGAAGCAGCAGGAGGGGCACGAGCAGGAGGAGAAGAAGGAGCAGGAGGTGGAGAAGGAGCAGGAGAAGGAGACGAAGCAGGAGTGGAGAAGGAGCAGCAGTTGGAGAAGGAGCAGCAGGTGGAGAAGGAGCAGGAGGGCGAGAAGGAGCATTGGTGGACAAGGAGCAGGAGGTGGACAAGGATCAGGATGTGGACAAAGAGCAGGAGGTGGAGAAGGAGCAGCAGGAGGATAAGGAACAGGAGGTGGGGAGAAGCAATAGGTGGAGAAGGAGCTGGAGGCGGATAAGTACCAGAAGGGGGAGTCGGAGAACGAGTTGGAGAAGAAGCAGAAGGAGGAGAAGGAGCACGAGGAGGAGATGTAGCAGGAGGTGGAAATGGAGCAGGAGTGGTGAAGGAACAGGAGGTGGAGAAGGAGCAGGTGGAGGAGCAGGAGGAGGAGTAGGAGCAGGAGGAGGAGATGGAGCAGGAGGTGGAGAAGGCGCAAGATGAGGAGAAGGAGCAGGAGGTGGAGAAGGAGCAGGAGGTGGAGAAGGAGCAGGTGGTGGAGTAGGAGCAAGAGGTGGAGAATGAACAGGAGGTGGAGAAGGAGCAGGTGGAGGAGCAGGAGGAGGAGTAGGAGCAGGAGGAGGAGGTGGAGCAGGAGGTGGAGGAGGCGCAAGATGAGGAGAAGGAGCAGGAGGTGGAGAAGGAACAGGAGGTGGAGAAGGAGCAGGAGGTGGAGTAGGAGCAAGAGGTGGAGAATGAACAGGAGGTGGAGAAGGAGCAGGAGGGAGACAAGGAGCGGTAGGAGGAGAATGAGGTGGAGGAGGAGAAGGAGTTGGAGAAGGAGCAGCAGGAGGAGAAGGAACAGGAGGTGGGGAGAAGCAATAGGTGGAGAAGGAGCAGGAGGAGGAGAAGGAACAGGAAGGGGAGTAGGAGAATGAGTTGGAGAAGGAGCAGGAGGAGGAGCAGGAGTAGGAGGAGTGGAATGAGCAGGAGGTGGAGATGGAGCAGGAGGGAGAAAAGGAGCAGGAGGAAGACAAGGAGTAGGAGGTGGAGAAGGAGTAGGATGAGGAGAAGGAGGAGAAGAATGAGCAGCAGGTGGTGAATGAGAAGGAGTGGAGAAGGAGCAGGAGGTGTAGAGGGAGCAGGAGGTGGACAAGGAGCAGGAGATGGACAAGGAGCAGGAGATGGACAAGGAGCAGGAGATGGACAAGGAGCAGGAGGTGGACAAGCAGCAGGAGGAGGAGACGGAGGTGGATGAGGAGAAGGAGGGGGAGAAAGAGCAGGAGCTGGAGATGGAGAAGGAGATGGAGAAGGAGCAGGAGGTGGAGTAGGAGCAGGAGGGAGAAAAGGAGCAGGAGGAAGACAAGGAGCAGGAGGTGCAGATGGAGCAGGAGGAGGAGAAGGAGGAGAAGATGGAGCAGGAGGTGGTGAATGACCAGGAGTGGAGAAGGAGCAGGAGGTGCAGAAGGAGCAGGAGGGCAGGAAGGAGCAGGGGGCGAGAAGGAGCAGCAGTTGGACAAGGAGCAGGAGGTGGACAAGGAGCAGTAGATGGACAAGGAGCAGGAGGTGGACAAGGAGCAGGAGGTGGACAAGGAGCAGGAGGGGGAGACTGAGGTGGATGAGGAGAAGGAGGGGGAGAAAGAGCGGGAGGTGGAGTAGGAGCAGGAGGGAGAAAAGGAGCAGGAGGAAGACAAGAAGCAGGAGGTGCAGATGGAGCAGGAGGAGGAGAAGGAGGAGAAGAAGGAGCAGGAGGTGGTGAATGAGCAGTAGTGGAGAAGGAGCAGGATGTGGAGAAGGAGCAGGTGGGCAGAAAGGAGCAGGAGGGCGAGAAGGAGCAGGAGGTGATCAAGGAGCAGGAGGTTGACAAGGAGCAGGTGCTGGAGATGGCACAGGAATTGAGAAGGAGAACGAGAAGGAGAAGGAGCAGGAGGTGGTGAATGAGCAGGAGTGGAGAAGGAGCAGGAGGTGTGGAAGGAGCAGGAGGGCAGGAAGGAGCAGGGGGCGAGAAGAAGCAGGTGGGCGAGAAGGAGCAGGAGGGCGAGAAGGAGCAGGAGGGCGACAAGGAGCAGGAGGGCTAGATGGAGCAGGAGGTGGACAATGAGCAGGAGGTGGAGAAGTAGGTGGAGGGGGAGGAGGCGGTGGAGATGGAGCAGGAGGAGGAGAAGGAACGTGAGGTGGCGAAGAGGCAATAGGTGGAGAAGGAGCACGCGGAGAAGGACCAGGAGGAGGAGGAGGAGAAGGAGCAGGAGGTGGAGTAGGAGAAGGAGTTGGAGAAGAAGTAGGAAGAGGAGCAGCAGCAGGAGGAGGAGAAGGAGCAGGAGGTTGAGAAGGAGCAGGAGGTGGAGAAGGATCAGGATGTGGAGAAGGAGCATGAGAAGGAGAAGGAGCAGGAGGTGGAGAAGGAGCAGGAGGTGGAGATGGAGCAGGAGGTGGAGAAGGAGCAGGAGGCGCAGAAGGACCAGGAGGTGGAGTAGGAGAAGGAGTTGGAGAAGAAGTAGGAAGAGGAGCAGCAGCAGGAGGAGGAGAAGGAGCAGGAGGTTGAGAAGGAGCAGGATGTGGAGATGGAGCAGAAGGAGGAGAAGGAGCAGGAGGACGAGAAGGAGCAGGAGGAATATAAGGAGCAGGAGTGGAGAAGGAGCAGGAGAAGAAGAAGAAGAAGAAGCCGGAGGAGGAGTAGAAGCAGGAGGAGGAGAAGGAGCAGGAGGTGGAAAAGTAGCAAGAGGTGGTGAATGAGCAGGATTGGAGAAGGAGCAGGAGGTGGAGAAGGAGCAGGAGGGCAGGAAGTAGCAGTCGTTGGAGAAGGAGCAGGAGGTGGAGAAGGAGCAGGAGGGAGGCAAGGAGCAGGAGGAAGACAAGGAGCAGTAGGTGGAAAAGGACCATGAGGAGGAGAAGGAGGAGAATAAGGGGCAGGAGTTGGACAAGGAGCAGGAGGTGGACAGGGAGCAGGAGGTGGACAAGGAGCAGGAGGTGGACAAGGAGCAGGAGGAGGAGAAGGAGGTGGAGGAGGAGCAGGATGTGGAGAAGGAGCAGGAGACGGAGAAGGAGCAGGAGGGGGAGTAGGAGAATGAGTTGGAGAAAAAGCAGGAGGAGGGGCACGAGCAGGAGGAGAAGAAGGAGCAGGAGGTGGAGAAGGAGCAAGAGAAGGAGACGAAGCAGGAGTGGAGAAGGAGCAGCAGTTGGAGAAGGAGCAGCAGGTGGAGAAGGAGCAGGAGGGCGAGAAGGAGCACTTGGTGGACAAGGATCAGGATGTGGACAAAGAGCAGGAGGTGGAGAAGGAGCAGCAGGAGGAGAAGGAACAGGAGGTGGGGAGAAGCAATAGGTGGAGAAGGAGCAGGAGGCGGAGAAGTACCAGAAGGGGGAGTCGGAGAACGAGTTGGAGAAGAAGCAGAAGGAGGAGAAGGAGCACGAGGAGGAGATGTAGCAGGAGGTGGAAATGGAGCAGGAGTGGTGAAGGAACAGGAGTTGGAGAAGGAGCAGGTGGAGGAGCAGGAGTAGGAGTAGGAGCACGATGAGGAGATGGAGCAGGAGGTGGAGAAGGCGCAAGATGAGGAGAAGGAGCAGGAGGTGGAGAAGGAGCAGGAGGTGGAGAAGGAGCAGGTGGTGGAGTAGGAGCAAGAGGTGGAGAATGAACAGGAGGTGGAGAAGGAGCAGGTGGAGGAGCAGGAGGAGGAGTAGGAGCAGGAGGAGGAGGTGGAGCAGGAGGTGGAGGAGGCGCAAGATGAGGAGAAGGAGCAGGAGGTGGAGAAGGAACAGGAGGTGGAGAAGGAGCAGGAGGTGGAGTAGGAGCAAGAGGTGGAGAATGAACAGGAGGTGGAGAAGGAGCAGGAGGGAGACAAGGAGCGGTAGGAGGAGAATGAGGTGGAGGAGGAGAAGGAGTTGGAGAAGGAGCAGCAGGAGGAGAAGGAACAGGAGGTGGGGAGAAGCAATAGGTGGAGAAGGAGCAGGAGGAGGAGAAGGAACAGGAAGGGGAGTAGGAGAATGAGTTGGAGAAGGAGCAGGAGGAGGAGCAGGAGTAGAAGGAGTGGAATGAGTAGGAGGTGGAGATGGAGCAGGAGGGAGAAAAGGAGCAGGAGGAAGACAAGGAGTAGGAGGTGGAGAAGGAGTAGTAGGAGGAGAAGGAGGAGAAGAATGAGCAGCAGGTGGTGAATGAGCAGGAGTGGACAAGGAGCAGGAGGTGGACAAGGAGCAGGAGCTGGACAAGGAGCAGGAGCTGGACAAGGAGCAGGAGGTGGACAAGGAGCAGGAGGAGGAGACGGAGGTGGATGAGGAGAAGGAGGGGGAGAAAGAGCAGGAGCTGGAGAAGGAGCAGTAGATGGAGAAGGAGCAGGAGGTGGAGTAGGAGCAGGAGGGAGAAAAGGAGCAGGAGGATGACAAGGAGCAGGAGGTGCAGATGGAGCAGGAGGAGGAGAAGGAGGAGAAGATGGAGCAGGAGGTGGTGAATGACCAGGAGTGGAGGAGGAGCAGGAGGTGTAGAAGGAGCAGGAGGGCAGGAAGGTGCTGGGGGCGAGATGGAGCAGCAGTTGGACAAGGAGCAGGAGGTGGACAAGGAGCAGTAGATGGACAAGGAGCAGTAGATGGACAAGGAGCAGGAGGTGGACAAGGAGCAGGAGGTGGACAAAGAGCAGGAGGAGGAGACTGAGGTGGATGAGGAGAAGGAGGGGGAGAAAGAGCAGGAGCTGGAGAAGGAGCAGGAGATGGAGAAGGAGCAGGAGGTGGAGTAGGAGCAGGAGGGAGAAAAGGAGCAGGAGGAAGACAAGAAGCAGGAGGTGCAGATGGAGCAGGAGGAGGAGAAGGAGGAGAAGAAGGAGCAGGAGGTGAGGAATGAGCAGGAGTGGAGAAGGAGCAGGATGTGGAGAAGGAGCAGGTGGGCAGGAAGGAGCAGGAGGGCGAGAAGGAGCAGGAGGTGATCAAGGAGCAGAAGGTTGACAAGGAGCAGGTGCTGGAGATGGCACAGGAATTGAGAAGGAGAACGAGAAGGAGAAGGAGCAGGAGGTGGAGAAGGATCAAGAGGGAGACAAGGAGCGGGAGGTGGAGGAGGAGCAGAAGGAGGAGAAGAAGGACCAGGAGATGGTGAATGAGCAGGATTGGAGAAGGAGCAGGAGGTGTAGAAGGAGCAGGAGGGCAGGAAGGAGCAGGGGGGCGAGAAGAAGCAGGTGGGCGAGAAGGAGCAGGAGGGCGAGAAGGAGCAGGAGGGCGACAAGGAGCAGGAGGGCTAGATGGAGCAGGAGGTGAACAATGAGCAGGAAGTGGAGAAGTAGGTGGAGGGGGAGGAGGCGGTGGAAATGGAGCAGGAGGAGGAGAAGGAACGTGAGGTGGAGAAGAGGCAATAGGTGGAGAAGGAGTTCGCGGAGAAGGACCAGGAGGTGGAGGAGGAGAAGGAGTTGGAGAAGATGCAGGAGGAGGAGCAGGAGCAGGAGGAGAAGAAGGAGCAGGAGGTGGAGAAGGAGCAGGCGGTGGAGAAGGAGCAGGAGGAGGAGAATGAGAAGGAGGAGGAGAAGGAGCAGGAGAAGAAGAACGAGCAGGAGGAGGAGTAGGAGCAGGAGGAAGAGAAGGAGCAGGAGGTGGAGAAGGATCAGGATGTGGAGAAGGAGCATGAGAAGGAGAAGGAGCAGGAGGTGGAGAAGGAGCAGGAGGTGGAGAAGGAGCAGGAGTGAGAAAAGGAACAGGAGGAAGACAAGGAACAGGAGGTGCAGAACGAGCAGGAGGAGGAGAAGGAGGAGCAGAAGCAGTAGTAGGTGGTGAATGAGCAGGGGTGGAGAAGGAGCAGGAGTGGGAGAAGGTGCAGGAGGATGAGAAGGAGGTTGAGGAGGAGAAGTAGGTGGAGAAGGAGCAGGAGACGGAGAAGGACCAGGAGGGGAAGCAGGAGAATGAGTTGGAGAAGAAGCAGGTGGAGGGGCAGGAGCAGGAGGAGAAGAAGGAGCAGGAGGTGGAGAAGGAGCAGGAGAAGGAGACGAAGCAGGAATGGACAATGAGCAGCAGTTGGAGAAGGAGCAGCAGGTGGAGAAGTAGCAGGAGGGCGAGAAGGAGCAGGTGGGCGAGAAGGAGCAGGAGGGTGAGAAGAGGCAGGAGGGCGAGAATGAGCAGGAGGGCGAAAAGGAGCACTTGGTGGACAAGGAGCGGGAGGTGGACAAGGAGCAGGAGGTGGACAAAGAGCACGAGGTGGAGAAGGAGCAGCAGGAGGAGAAGGAACAGGAGGTGGAGAAGGACCAGAACGGGGAGTCGGAGAATTAGTTGGAGAAGAAGCAGGAGGAGTAGAAGGAGCAGGAGGAGGAGAAGGAGCAGGAGGTGGAAATGGAGCAGGAGTGGAGAAGGAACAGGAGGTGGAGAAGGAGCAGGTGGTCGAGCAGCAGGAGGAGTAGGAGCAGGAGGAGGAGTAGGAGCAGGAGGTGGAGAAGGCACAAGATGAGGAGAAGGAGCAGGAGGTGGAGAAGGAGCAGGAGGTGGAGAAGGAGCAGGAGGTGGAGAAGGAGCATGAGGGGGAGAAGGAGCAGGAGGGCGAGATGGAGCAGGAGGGCGAGATCGAGCAGGAGGTGGACAAGGAGCATGAGGTGGACAAGGAGCAGGAGGAGGAGAAGGACGTGGACGAGGAGAAGGAGGTGGAGAAGGAGCAGGAGGAGGAGGAACAGGAAGTGGAGAAGATGCAATCGGTGGAGAAGGAGCAGGAGGCGGAGAAGGACCAGGAGGGGGAGTAGATGAAGGAGTTGGAGAAGAAGCAGGAGGAGGAGTAGGAGCAGGAGGTGGAGAAGGAGCAGGAGGAGGAGAAGGTGCAGGAGGAGGAGAAGGAGCAGGAGGTGGAGAAGGAGCAGGATGTGGAGAAGGAGCAGGAGGAGGAGAAGGAGCAGGAGGAGGAGAAGGAGCAGGAGTGGAGCATGAGCAGGAGAGGAAGATGAAGCAGGAGGAGGAGTAGGAGCAGGAGGATGAGAAGGAGCAGGAGGTGGAGAAGGAGCAGGAGGTGGAGAAGGAGCAGGAGGAGGAGCAGAGCAGGAGGAGGAGAAGACGTCCGAGGTGGAGATGGAGCAGGAGTGGAGAAGGAGCAGGAGAAGAAGATGGAGCAGGAGGAGGAGCAGGAGTAGGAGGAGGAGTAGTAGCAGGAGGTAGAGAAGCAGCATGTGTTGGAGAAGGAGCAGGAGGTGAAGAAGGAGCAGGAGGGAGACAAGGAGCGGGAGGTGGAGAAGGAGCAGGAGGAGGAGAAGGAGGAGAAGAAGGAGCAGGAGGTGGTGAATGAGCAGGAATGGAGAAGGATCAGCAAGTGGAGAAAGAGCTGGAAGTGGAGAAGGAGCAGGAGGACGAGAAGGAGCATGAGGGGGAGTAGAAGCAGGAGGGCGAGAAGGAGCAGGAGGGCGAGAAGGAGCAGGAGGGCGAGATGGAGCAGGAGGTGGACAAGGAGCAGGAGGTGGACAAGGAGCAGGAGGAGGAGAAGGATGTGGACGAGGAGAAGGAGGTCGAGAAGGAGCAGGAGGAGGAGGAACAGGAAGTGGAGAAGATGCAATCGGTGGAGAAGGAGCAGGAGGCGGAGAAGGACCAGGAGGGGGAGTAGATGAAGGAGTTGGAGAAGAAGCAGGAGGAGGAGTAGGAGCAGGAGGTGGAGAAGGAGCAGCAGGAGGAGAAGGTGCAGGAGGAGGAGAAGGAGCAGGAGGTGGGGAAGGAGCAGGATGTGGAGAAGGAGCAGGAGGAGGAGAAGGAGCAGGAGGAGGAGAAGGAGCAGGAGTGGAGCATGAGCAGGAGAAGAAGATGAAGCAGGAGGAGGAGTAGGAGCAGGAGGATGAGAAGGAGCAGGAGGTGGAGAAGGAGCAGGAGGTGGAGAAGGAGCAGGAGGAGGAGCAGAGCAGGAGGAGGAGAAGACGTCCGAGGTGGAGATGGAGCAGGAGTGGAGAAGGAGCAGGAGAAGAAGATGGAGCAGGAGGAGGAGCAGAGCAGGAGGAGGAGAAGACGTCCGAGGTGGAGATGGAGCAGGAGTGGAGAAGGAGCAGGAGAAGAAGATGGAGCAGGAGGAGGAGCAGGAGTAGGAGGAGGAGTAGTAGCAGGAGGTAGAGAAGCAGCATGAGTTGGAGAAGGAGCAGGAGGTGAAGAAGGAGCAGGAGGGAGACAAGGAGCGGGAGGTGGAGAAGGAGCAGGAGGAGGAGAAGGAGGAGAAGAAGGAGCAGGAGGTGGTGAATGAGCAGGAATGGAGAAGGAGCAGCAAGTGGAGAAAGAGCTGGAGGTGGAGAAGGAGCAGGAGGACGAGAAGGAGCATGACGGGGAGTAGAAGCAGGAGGGCGAGAAGGAGCAGGAGGGCGAGAAGGAGCAGGAGGGCGAGATGGAGCAGGAGGTGGACAAGGAGCAGGAGGTGGACAAGGAGCAGGAGGAGGAGCAGGAGCAGGAGGAGGAGAAGGAGCAGGAGTGGAGCATGAGCAGGAGAAGAAGATGGAGCAGGAGGAGGAGAAGGAGCAGGAGCAGGAGTAGTAGCAGGAGGAGGAGAAGGAGCAGTAGGTGGACAAGGCGCAAGATGAGCAGAAGGAGCAGGAGGTAGAGAAGGAAACGGATGTGGAGAAGGAGCAGGAGGGGGAGAAGGAGCAGGAGGTGGAGAAGGAGTAGGAGGTGGAGAAGGAGCAGGAGGTGGAGAAGGAGCAGAGGGGAGAAAAGTATCTGGAGGAAGACAAGGAGCAGGAGGTGGAGAAGGAGTAGGAGGAGGAGGAGAAGGAGCAGGAGGTGGTGAAGGAGCAGTAGGTGGAGTAGGAGCAGGAGATGGAGAAGGAGCAGGAGGTGGAGAAGGAACAGGGGAGCGAGAAGGAGCAGGAGGGCGAGAAGGAGCAGGATGGCGAGAAGGAGCAAGTTGGCGATAAGGAGCAGGAGGGCGAGAAGGAGCAGGATGTGGAGAAGGAGCAGGAGATGGACAAGGAGCAGGAGGTGGACAAGGAGCAGGAGGTGGACAAGAATCAGGAGGTGTACACGGAGGAGGAGGTGGACAAGAAGCAGGAGGTGGAGAAGGAGCAGGAGGTGGAGAAGGAGCAGGAGGAGGAGAAGGATCAGGAGGAGGAGAAGGAGCAGGAGTGCAGAAGGAGCAGGTGAAGAAGAAAGAGCAGGAGGTGGAGAAGGCGCAAGAAGAGGAGAAGGAGCAGGAGGACGAGAAGGAGCATGAGGGGGAGTAGAAGCAGGAGGGCGAAAAGGAGCAGGGGGCGAGAAGGAGCAGCAGTTGGACAAGGAGCAGGAGGTGGACAAGGAGCAGTAGAAGAATAAGGAGCAGGAGGTGGACAAGGAGCAGGAGGTGGACAAGGAGCAGGAGGAGGAGACTGAGGTGGATGAGGAGAAGGAGTGGGAGAAAGAGCAGGAGCTGGAGAAGGAGCAGGAGATGGAGAAGGAGCAGGAGGTGGAGTAGGAGCAGGAGGGAGAAAAGGAGCAGGAGGAAGACATGGAGCAGGAGGTGCAGATGGAGCAGGAGGAGGAGAAGGAGGAGAAGAAGGAGCAGGAGGTGGTGAATGAGCAGGAGTGGAGAAGGAGCAGGATGTGGAGAAGGAGCAGGTGGGCAGGAAGGAGCAGGAGGGCGAGAAGGAGCAGGAGGTGATCAAGGAGCAGGACGTTGACAAGGAGCAGGTGCTGGAGATGGCACAGGAATTGAGAAGGAGAACGAGAAGGAGAAGGAGCAGGAGGTGGAGAAGGATCAAGAGGGAGACAAGGAGCGGGAGGTGGAGGAGGAGCAGAAGGAGGAGAAGAAGGACCAGGAGATGGTGAATGAGCAGGAGTGGAGAAGGAGCAGGAGGTGTAGAAGGAGCAGGAGTGGAGCATGAGCAGGAGAAGAAGATGAAGCAGGAGGAGGAGTAGGAGCAGGAGGATGAGAAGGAGCAGGAGGAGGAGAAGGAGCAGGAGTGGAGCATGAGCAGGAGAAGAAGATGGAGCAGGAGGAGGAGAAGGAGCAGGAGCAGGAGTAGTAGCAGGAGGAGGAGAAGGAGCAGGAGGTGGACAAGGCGCAAGATGAGCAGAAGGAGCAGGAGGTAGAGAAGGAAACGGATGTGGAGAAGGAGCAGGAGGGGGAGAAGGAGCAGGAGGTGGAGAAGGAGTAGGAGGTGGAGAAGGAGCAGGAGGTGGAGAAGGAGCAGAGGGGAGAAAAGGATCTGGAGGAAGACAAGGAGCAGGAGGTGGAGAAGGAGTAGGAGGAGGAGGAGAAGGAGCAGGAGGTGGTGAAGGAGCAGTAGGTGGAGTAGGAGCAGGAGATGGAGAAGGAGCAGGAGGTGGAGAAGGAACAGGGGAGCGAGAAGGAGCAGGAGGGCGAGAAGGAGCAGGATGGCGAGAAGGAGCAAGTTGGCGATAAGGAGCAGGAGGGCGAGAAGGAGCAGGATGTGGAGAAGGAGCAGGAGATGGACAAGGAGCAGGAGGTGGACAAGGAGCAGGAGGTGGACAAGAATCAGGAGGTGTACACGGAGGAGGAGGTGGACAAGAAGCAGGAGGTGGAGAAGGAGCAGGAGGTGGAGAAGGAGCAGGAGGAGGAGAAGGATCAGGAGGAGGAGAAGGAGCAGGAGTGCAGAAGGAGCAGGTGAAGAAGAAAGAGCAGGAGGTGGAGAAGGCGCAAGAAGAGGAGAAGGAGCAGGAGGACGAGAAGGAGCATGAGGGGGAGTAGAAGCAGGAGGGCGAGAAGGAGCAGGGGGCGAGAAGGAGCAGCAGTTGGACAAGGAGCAGGAGGTGGACAAGGAGCAGTAGAAGAACAAGGAGCAGGAGGTGGACAAGGAGCAGGAGGTGGACAAGGAGCAGGAGGAGGAGACTGAGGTGGATGAGGAGAAGGAGTGGGAGAAAGAGCAGGAGCTGGAGAAGGAGCAGGAGATGGAGAAGGAGCAGGAGGTGGAGTAGGAGCAGGAGGGAGAAAAGGAGCAGGAGGAAGACATGGAGCAGGAGGTGCAGATGGAGCAGGAGGAGGAGAAGGAGGAGAAGAAGGAGCAGGAGGTGGTGAATGAGCAGGAGTGGAGAAGGAGCAGGATGTGGAGAAGGAGCAGGTGGGCAGGAAGGAGCAGGAGGGCGAGAAGGAGCAGGAGGTGATCAAGGAGCAGGAGGTTGACAAGGAGCAGGTGCTGGAGATGGCACAGGAATTGAGAAGGAGAACGAGAAGGAGAAGGAGCAGGAGGTGGAGAAGGATCAAGAGGGAGACAAGGAGCGGGAGGTGGAGGAGGAGCAGAAGGAGGAGAAGAAGGACCAGGAGATGGTGAATGAGCAGGAGTGGAGAAGGAGCAGGAGGTGTAGAAGGAGCAGGTGTGGAGCATGAGCAGGAGAAGAAGATGAAGCAGGAGGAGGAGTAGGAGCAGGAGGATGAGAAGGAGCAGGAGGAGGAGAAGGAGCAGGAGTGGAGCATGAGCAGGAGAAGAAGATGAAGCAGGAGGAGGAGTAGGAGCAGGAGGATGAGAAGGAGCAGGAGGTGGAGAAGGAGCAGGAGGTGGAGAAGGAGCAGGAGGAGGAGCAGAGCAGGAGGAGGAGAAGACGTCCGAGGTGGAGATGGAGCAGGAGTGGAGAAGGAGCAGGAGAAGAAGATGGAGCAGGAGGAGGAGCAGGAGTAGGAGGAGGAGTAGTAGCAGGAGGTAGAGAAGCAGCATGAGTTGGAGAAGGAGCAGGAGGTGAAGAAGGAGCAGGAGGGAGACAAGGAGCGGAAGGTGGAGAAGGAGCAGGAGGAGGAGAAGGAGGAGAAGAAGGAGCAGGAGGTGGTGAATGAGCAGGAATGGAGAAGGAGCAGCAAGTGGATCAAGAGCTGGAGGTGGAGAAGGAGCAGGAGGACGAGAAGGAGAATGAGGGGGAGTAGAAGCAGGAGGGCGAGAAGGAGCAGGAGGGCGAGAAGGAGCAGGAGGGCGAGATGGAGCAGGAGGTGGACAAGGAGCAGGAGGTGGACAAGGAGCAGGAGGAGGAGAAGGAGCAGGAGGAGGAGAAGGAGCAGGAGTGGAGCATGAGCAGGAGAAGAAGATGGAGCAGGAGGAGGAGAAGGAGCAGGAGGAGGAGTAGTAGCAGGAGGAGGAGAAGGAGCAGGAGGTGGACAAGGCGCAAGATGAGCAGAAGGAGCAGGAGGTCGAGAAGGAAACGGATGTGGAGAACGAGCAGGAGGGGGAGAAGGAGCAGGAGGTGGAGAAGGAGTAGGAGGTGGAGAAGGAGCAGGAGGTGGAGAAGGAGCAGAGGGGAGAAAAGGATCTGGAGGAAGACAAGGAGCAGGAGGTGGAGAAGGAGTAGGAGGAGGAGGAGAAGGAGCAGGAGGTGGTGAAGGAGCAGTAGGTGGAGTAGGAGCAGGAGATGGAGAAGGAGCAGGAGGTGGAGAAGGAACAGGGGAGCGAGAAGGAGCAGGAGGGCGAGAAGGAGCAGGATGGCGAGAAGGAGCAAGTTGGCGATAAGGAGCAGGAGGGCGAGAAGGAGCAGGATGTGGAGAAGGAGCAGGAGATGGACAAGGAGCAGGAGGTGGACAAGGAGCAGGAGGTGGACAAGAATCAGGAGGTGGACACGGAGGAGGAGGTGGACAAGAAGCAGGAGGTGGAGAAGGAGCAGGAGGTGGAGAAGGAGCAGGAGGAGGAGAAGGAGCAGGAGGAGGAGAAGGAGCAGGAGTGCAGAAGGAGCAGGTGAAGAAGAAAGAACAGGAGGTGGAGAAGGCGCAAGAAGAGGAGAAGGAGCAGGAGGACGAGAAGGAGCATGAGGGGGAGTAGAAGCAGGAGGGCTAGAAGGAGCAGGGGGCGAGAAGGAGCAGCAGTTGGACAAGGAGCAGGAGGTGGACAAGGAGCAGTAGATGGACAAGGAGCAGGAGGTGGACAAGGAGCAGGAGGTGGACAAGGAGCAGGAGGTGGACAAGGAGCAGGAGGAGGAGACTGAGGTGGATGAGGAGAAGGAGTGGGAGAAAGAGCAGGAGCTGGAGAAGGAGCAGGAGATGGAGAAGGAGCAGGAGGTGGAGTAGGAGCAGGAGGGAGAAAAGGAGCAGGAGGAAGACAAGGAGCAGGAGGTGCAGATGGAGCAGGAGGAGGTGAAGGAGGAGAAGAAGGAGCAGGAGGTGGTGAATGAGCAGGAGTGGAGAAGGAGCAGGATGTGGAGAAGGAGCAGGTGGGCAGGAAGGAGCAGGAGGGCGAGAAGGAGCAGGAGGTGATCAAGGAGCAGGAGGTTGACAAGGAGCAGGTGCTGGAGATGGCACAGGAATTGAGAAGGAGAACGAGAAGGAGAAGGAGCAGGAGATGGAGAAGGATCAAGAGGGAGACAAGGAGCGGGAGGTGGAGGAGGAGCAGAAGGAGGAGAAGAAGGACCAGGAGATGGTGAATGAGCAGGAGTGGAGAAGGAGCAGGAGGTGTAGAAGGAGCAGGAGGGCAGGAAGGAGCAGGGGGGCGAGAAGAAGCAGGTGGGCGAGAAGGAGCAGGAGGGCGAGAAGGAGCAGGAGGGCGACAAGGAGCAGGAGGGCTAGATGGAGCAGGAGGTGGACAATGAGCAGGAGGTGGAGAAGTAGGTGGAGGGGGAGGAGGCGGTGGAGATGGAGCAGGAGGAGGAGAAGGAACGTGAGGTGGAGAAGAGACATTAGGTGGAGAAGGAGCACGCGGAGAAGGACCAGGAGGAGGAGGAGGAGAAGGAGTTGGAGAAGATGCAGGAGGAGGAGCAGGAGCAGGAGGAGAAGAAGGAGCAGGAGGTGTAGAAGGAGCAGGCGGTGGAGAAGGAGCAGGAGGAGGAGAAGGATCAGGATGTGGAGAAGGAGCATGAGAAGGAGAAGAAGCAGGAGGTGGAGATGGAGCAGGAGGTGGAGAAGGAGCAGGAGGAGGAGAATGAGAAGGAGGAGGAGAAGGAGCAGGAGAAGAAGAAAGAGCAGGAGGTGGAGAAGGATCAGGATGTGGAGAAGGAGCAGGAGGTGGAGAAGGAGCAGGAGGTGGAGATGGAGCAGGAGGTGGAGAAGGAGCAGGAGGTGGAGAAGGAGCAGGAGGTGGAGATGGAGCAGGAGGTGGAGAACGAACAGGAGGTGGAGAAGAAGCAATAGGTGGAGAAGGAGCAGGATGCGCAGAAGGACCAGGAGGTGGAGTAGGAGAAGGAGTTGGAGAAGAAGTAGGAAGAGGAGCAGCAGCAGGAGGAGGAGAAGGAGCAGGAGGTGGAGAAGGAGCAGGATGTGGAGATGGAGCAGGAGGAGGAGAAGGAGCAGGAGGACGAGAAGGAGCAGGAGGAGGATAAGGAGCAGGAGTGGAGAAGGAGCAGGAGAAGAAGAAGAAGAAGAAGCCGGAGGAGGAGTAGAAGCAGGAGGAGGAGAAGGAGCAGGAGGTGGATCAGGCGCAAGATGAGTAGCAGCAGGAGGTGGAGAAGGATCAGGAGGTGGAGAAGGAGCAGGAGAAGGAGAAGGAGCAGGAGGTTGAGAACGAGCAGGAGGTGGAGACGGAGCAGGAGGAGGAGAAGGAGCAGGAGGGAGACAAGGAGCAGGAGGAAGACAAGGAGCAGGAAGTGGAAAAGTAGCAGGAGGAGGAGAAGGAGGAGAAGCAGGAGCAAGAGGTGGTGAATGAGCAGGAGTGGAGAAGGAGCAGGAGGTGGAGAAGGAGCAGGAGGGCAGGAAGTAGCAGTAGTTGGAGAAGGAGCAGGAGGTGGAGAAGGAGCAGGAGGGAGACAAGGAGCAGTAGGTGGAAAAGGACCATGAGGAGGAGAAGGAGGAGAATAAGGGGCAGGAGGAGGAGAAGGAGGTGGAGGAGGAGCAGGATGTGGAGAAGGAGCAGGAGACGGAGAAGGAGCAGGAGGGGGAGTAGGAGAATGAGTTGGAGAAGAAGCAGGAGAAGGAGACGAAGCAGGAGTGGAGAAGGAGCAGCAGTTGGAGAAGGAGCAGCAGGTGGAGAAGGAGCAGGAGGCCGAGAAGGAGCACTTGGTGGACAAGGAGCAGGAGGTGGACAAGGATCAGGATGTGGACAAAGAGCAGGAGGTGGAGAAGGAGCAGCAGGAGGAGAAGGAACAGGAGTTGGGGAGAAGCAATAGATGGAGAAGGAGCAGGAGGCGGAGAAGTACCAGAAGGGGGAGTCGGAGAACGAGTTGGGGAAGAAGCAGAAGAAGGAGAAGGAGCACGAGGAGGAGATGTAGCAGGAGGTGGAAATGGAGCAGGAGTGGTGAAGGAACAGGAGGTGGAGAAGGAGCAGGTGGAGGAGCAGGAGGAGGAGTAGGAGCAGGAGGAGGAGATGGAGCAGGAGGTGGAGAAGGCGCAAGATGAGGAGAAGGAGCAGGAGGTGGAGAAGGAGCAGGAGGTGGAGAAGGAGCAGGTGGTGGAGTAGGAGCAAGAGGTGGAGAATGAACAGGAGGTGGAGAAGGACAGGGTGGAGGAGCAGGAGGAGGAGTAGGAGCAGGAGGAGGAGGTGGAGCAGGAGGTGGAGGAGGCGCAAGATGAGGAGAAGGAGCAGGAGGTGGAGAAGGAACAGGAGGTGGAGAAGGAGCAGGAGGTGGAGTAGGAGCAAGAGGTGGAGAATGAACAGGAGGTGGAGAAGGAGCAGGAGGGAGACAAGGAGCGGTAGGAGGAGAATGAGGTGGAGGAGGAGAAGGAGTTGGAGAAGGAGCAGCAGGAGGAGAAGGAACAGGAGGTGGGGAGAAACAATAGGTGGAGAAGGAGCAGGAGGAGGAGAAGGAACAGGAAGGGGAGTAGGAGAATGAGTTGGAGAAGGAGCAGGAGGAGGAGCAGGAGTAGGAAGAGTGGAATGAGCAGGAGGTGGAGATGGAGCAGGAGGGAGAAAAGGAGCAGGAGGAAGACAAGGAGTAGGAGGTGGAGAAGGAGTAGGAGGAGGAGAAGGAGGAGAAGAATGAGCAGCAGGTGGTGAATGAGCAGCAGGTGGACAAGGAGCAGGAGGTGGACAAGGAGCAGGAGATGGACAAGGAGCAGGAGTTGGACAAGGAGCAGGAGGTGGACAAGGAGCAGGAGGAGCAGACGGAGGTGGATGAGGAGAAGGAGGGGGAGAAAGAGCAGGAGCTGGAGAAGGAGCAGGAGCTGGAGAAGGAGCAGGAGATGGAGTAGGAGCAGGAGGGAGAAAATGAGCAGGAGGAAGACAAGGAGCAAGAGGTGTAGATGGAGCAGGAGGAGGAGAAGGAGGAGAAGATGGAGCAGGAGGTGGTGAATGACCAGGAGTGGAGAAGGAGCAGGAGGTGTAGAAGGGGCAGGAGGGCAGGAAGGAGCAGGGGGCGAGAAGGAGCAGCAGTTGGACAAGGAGCAGGAGGTGGACAAGGAACAGTAGATGGACAAGGAGCAGGAGGTGGACAAGGAGCAGGAGGTGGACAAGGAGCAGGAGGAGGAGACTGAGGTGGATGAGGAGAAGGAGGGGGAGAAAGAGCAGGAGCTGGAGAAGGAGCAGGAGATGGAAAAGGAGCAGGAGGTGGAGTAGGAGCAGGAGGGAGAAAAGGAGCAGGAGGAAGACAAGGAGCAGGAGGTGCAGATGGAGCAGGAGGAGGAGAAGGAGGAGAAGAAGGAGCAGGAGGTGGTGAATGAGCAGGAGTGGAGAAGGAGCAGGATGTGGAGAAGGAGCAGGAGGTGATCAAGGAGCAGGAGGTTGACAAGGAGCAGGTGCTGGAGATGGCACAGGAATTGAGAAGGAGAACGAGAAGGAGAAGGAGCAGGAGGTGGAGAAGGATCAAGAGGGAGACAAGGAGCGGGAGGTGGAGGAGGAGCAGAAGGAGGAGAAGAAGGACCAGGAGATGGTGAATGAACAGGAGTGGAGAAGGAGCAGGAGGTGTAGAAGGAGCAGGAGGGCAGAAAGGAGCAGGGGGGCGAGAAGAAGCAGGTGGGCGAGAAGGAGCAGGAGGGCGATAAGGAGCAGGAGGGCGACAAGGAGCAGGAGGGCGAGATGGAGCAGGAGGTGGACAATGAGCAGGAGGTGGAGAAGTAGGTGCAGGGGGAGGAGGCGGTGGAGATGGAGCAGGAGTAGGAGAAGGAACGTGAGGTGGAGAAGAGGCAATAGATGGAGAAGGAGCACGCGGAGAAGGACCAGGAGGAGGAGGAGGAGAAGGAGTTGGAGAAGATGCAGGAGGAGGAGCAGGAGCAGGAGGAGAAGAAGGAGCAGGAGGTGGAGAAGGAGCAGGCGGTGGAGAAGGAGCAGGAGGAGGAGAAAGAGAAGGAGGAGGAGAAGGAGCAGGAGAAGAAGAAGGAGCAGGAGGAGGAGTAGGAGCAGGAGGAAGAGAAGGAGCAGGAGGTGGAGAAGGATCAGGATGTGGAGAAGGAGCATGAGAAGGAGAAGGAGCAGGAGGTGGAGAAGGAGCAGGAGGTGGAGATGGAGCAGGAGGTGGAGAAGGAGCAGGAGTGAGAAAAGGAGCAGGAGGAAGACAAGGAACAGGAGGTGCAGAACGAGCAGGAGGAGGAGAAGGAGGAGAAGAAGCAGTAGTAGGTGGTGAATGAGCAGGAGTGGAGAAGGAGCAGGAGTGGGAGAAGGTGCAGGAGGAGGAGAAGGAGGTTGAGGAGGAGAAGTAGGTGGAGAAGGAGCAGGAGACGGAGAAGGACCAGGAGGGGAAGTAGGAGAATGAGTTGGAGAAGAAGCAGGTGGAGGGGCAGGAGCAGGAGGAGAAGAAGGAGCAGGAGAAGGAGACGAAGCAGGAGTGGACAATGAGCAGCAGTTGGAGAAGGAGCAGCAGGTGGAGAAGGAGCAGGAGGGCGAGAAGGAGCAGGTGGGCGAGAAGGAGCAGGAGGGTGAGAAGAGGCAGGAGGGCGAGAATGAGCAGGAGGGCGAGAAGGAGCACTTGGTGGACAAGGAGCGGGAGGTGGACAAGGAGCAGTAGGTGGACAAAGAGCACGAGGTGGAGAAGGAGCAGCAGGAGGAGAAGGAACAGGAGGTGGAGAAGGACCAGAATGGGGAGTCGGAGAATGAGATGGAGAAGAAGCAGGAGGAGTAGAAGGAGCAGGAGGAGGAGAAGGAGCAGGAGGTGGAAATGGAGCAGGAGTGGAGAAGGAACAGGAGGTGGAGAAGGAGCAGGTGGACGAGCAGGAGGAGGAGTAGGAGCAGTAGGATGAGTAGGAGCAGGAGGTGGAGAAGGCACAAGATGAGGAGAAGGAGCAGGAGGTGGAGAAGGAGCAGGAGGTGGAGAAGGAGCAGGAGGTGGAGAAGGAGCAGGAGGGAGATAAGGAGCGGTAGGAGGAGAATGAGGTGTAGGAGGAGAAGGAGGTGGAGAAGGAGCAGCAGGAGGAGAAGGAGCAGGAGGAGGAGAAGGAACAGGAAGGGGAGCAGGAGAATGAGTTGGAGAAGAAGCAGGAGGAGGAGCAGGAGCAGGAGGAGAGGAAGGAGCAGGATGTGGAGATGGAGCAGGAGGGAGAAAAGGAGCAGGAGGAAGACAAGGAGTAGGAGGTGGAGAAGGAGTGGGAGGAGGAGAAGGAGGAGAAGAAGGAGCAGGAGGTGGTGAATGGGCAGGAGTGGAGAAGGAGCAGGAGTTGTCGAAGGAGCAGGAGGGCAGGAAGGAGCAGGAGGGCGAGGAGGAGACTGAGGTGGATGAGGAGAAGGAAGGGGAGAAAGAGCAGGAGCTGGAGAAGGAGCAGGAGATGGAGAAGGTGCAGGAGGTGGAGTAGGAGCAGAAGGGGGAGATGGAGCAGGAGGTGGAGAAGGAGCAGGAGGTGGAGAAGATGCAGGCGGGAGAAAAGGAGCAGGAGGACGTCAAGGAGCAGGAGGTGGAGAAGGAGCAGGAGGAGGAGAAGGAGGAGAAGAATGAGCAGGAGGTGGTGAATGAGCAGGAGTGGAGAAGGAGCAGGAGGTGGAGTAGGAGTAGGAGGAGGAGAAGGAGAAGGAGGTGGAGAAGGAGCAGGAGGTGGAGAAGGAGCAGGAGGAGGAGAAGGAGCTGGAGTGCAGAAGGAGCAGGTGAAGAAGAAAGAGCAGGAGGTGGAGAAGGCGCAAGAAGAGGAGAAGGAGCAGGAGGACGAGAAGGAGCATGAGGGAGAGTAGAAGAAGGAGGTCGAGAAGGAGCAGGAGGGCGAGAAGGAGCTGGAGGGCGAGATGGAGCAGGAGGGCGAGATGGAGCAGGAGGTGGACAAGGAGCATGAGGTGGACAAGGAGCAGGAGGAGGAGAAGGACGTGGACCAGGAGAAGGAGGTGGAGAAGGAGCAGGAGGAGGAGGAGGAACAGGAAGTGGAGAAGATGCAATCGGTGGAGAAGGAGCAGGAGGCGGAGAAGGAGCAGGAGGAGGAGAAGGTGCAGGAGGAGGAGAAGGAGCAGGAGGTGGAGAAGGAGCAGGATGTGGAGAAGGAGCAGGAGGAGGAGAAGGAGCAGGAGGAGGAGAAGGAGCAGGAGTGGAGCATGAGCAGGAGAAGAAGATGAAGCAGGAGGAGGAGTAGGAGCAGGAGGATGAGAAGGAGCAGGAGGTGGAGAAGGAGCAGGAGGTGGAGAAGGAGCAGGAGGAGGAGCAGAGCAGGAGGAGGAGAAGACGTCCGAGGTGGAGATGGAGCAGGAGTGGAGAAGGAGCAGGAGAAGAAGAAGGAGCAGGAGGAGGAGCAGGAGTAGGAGGAGGAGGAGTAGCAGGAGGTAGAGAAGCAGCATGAGTTGGAGAAGGAGCAGGAGGTGAAGAAGGAGCAGGAGGGAGACAAGGAGCGGGAGGTGGAGAAGGAGCAGGAGGAGGAGAAGGAGGAGAAGAAAGAGCAGGAGGTGGTGAATGAGCAGGAATGGAGAAGGAGCAGCAAGTGGAGAAAGAGCTGGAGGTGGAGAAGTTGCAGGAGGACGAGAAAGAACATGAGGGGGAGTAGAAGCAGGAGGGCGAGAAGGAGCAGGAGGGCGAGAAGGAGCAGGAGGCCGAGATGGAGCAAGAGGTGGACAAGGAGCAGGAGGTGGACAAGGAGCAGGAGGAGGAGAAGGACGTGGACGAGGAGAAGGAGGTGGAGAAGGAGCAGGAGGAGGAGAAGGACCAGGAGGGGGAGAAGGAGCAGGAGGAGGAGACGGTGCAGGAGGAGGAGAAGGAGCAGGAGGTGGAGAAGGAGCAGGATGTGGAGAAGGAGCAGGAGGAGGAGAAGGAGCAGGAGGAGGAGAAGGAGCAGGAGTGGAGCATGAGCAGGAGAAGAAGATGAAGCAGGAGGAGGAGTAGGAGCAGGAGGATGAGAAGGAGCAGGAGGTGGAGAAGGAGCAGGAGGTGGAGAAGGAGCAGGAGGAGGAGCAGGAGGTGGTGAATGAGCAGGAATGGAGAAGGAGCAGCAAGTGGAGAAAGAGCTGGAGGTGGAGAAGTTGCAGGAGGACGAGAAAGAACATGAGGGGGAGTAGAAGCAGGAGGGCGAGAAGGAGCAGGAGGGCGAGAAGGAGCAGGAGGCCGAGATGGAGCAAGAGGTGGACAAGGAGCAGGAGGTGGACAAGGAGCAGGAGGAGGAGAAGGACGTGGACGAGGAGAAGGAGGTGGAGAAGGAGCAGGAGGAGGAGAAGGACCAGGAGGGGGAGAAGGAGCAGGAGGAGGAGACGGTGCAGGAGGAGGAGAAGGAGCAGGAGGTGGAGAAGGAGCAGGATGTGGAGAAGGAGCAGGAGGAGGAGAAGGAGCAGGAGGAGGAGAAGGAGCAGGAGTGGAGCATGAGCAGGAGAAGAAGATGAAGCAGGAGGAGGAGTAGGAGCAGGAGGATGAGAAGGAGCAGGAGGTGGAGAAGGAGCAGGAGGTGGAGAAGGAGCAGGAGGAGGAGCAGAGCAGGAGGAGGAGAAGAAGTCCGAGGTGGAGATGGAGCAGGAGTGGAAAAGGAGCAGGAGAAGAAGATGGAGTAGGAGGAGGAGCAGGAGCAGGAGGAGGAGTAGTAGCGGGAGGTAGAGAAGCAGCATGAGTTGGAGAAGAAGCAGGAGGAGGAGTAGGAGCAGGAGGTGGAGAAGGAGCAGGAGGAGGAGTAGGAGCAGGAGGTGGAGAAGGAGCAGGTGGAGGAGAAGGTGCAGGAGGAGGAGAAGGAGCAGGAGTGGCGAAGGAGCAGGAGAAAAAGATGGAGCAGGTGGAGGAGAAGGTGCAGGAGGAGGAGAAGGAGCAGGAGGCGGAGAAGGACCAGGAGGGGGAGTAGATGAAGGAGTTGGAGAAGAAGCAGGAGGAGGAGTAGGAGCATGAGTGCAGAAGGAGCAGGAGAAGAAGAAACAGCAGTAGGTGGAGAAGGCGCAAGGAGAGGAGAAGAAGCAGGAGGTGGAGATGGAGCAGGAGGTGGAGATGGAGCAGGAGGTGGAGAAGTAGCAGGCGGGAGAAAAGCAACAGGAGGAAGAGAAGGAGCAGGAGGTGGAGAAGGAGCAGGAGGAGGAGAAGGAGGAGAAGAATGAGCAGGAGGTGGTGAATGAGCAGGAGTGGAGAAGGAACAGAAGGTGGAGTAGGAGCAGGAGGAGGAGAAGTAGCAGGAGGAGGAGAAGGAGCAGGAGTGCAGAAGGAGCAGGTGAAGAAGAAAGTGGAGGAGGTGGAGAAGGCGCAAGAAGAGGAGAAGGAGCGGGAGGTGGAGAAGGAGCAGGAGGTGGAGAAGGAGCATGAGGGAGAAAATCAGCAGGAGGAAGACAAGGAGCAGGTGGTGGAGAAGGAGCAGGAGGAGGAGAAGGAGGAGAAGAAGGAGCAGCAGGTGGTGAATGAGCAGGAGTGGAGAAGGAGCAGGAGGTGGAGAAGGAGCAGGAGGAAGAGGAGGAGTAGGAGCAGGAGGTGGAGATGGAGCAGGAGGAGGAGAAGGAGCAGGAGGTGGAGATGAAGCAGGAGTGGAGAAGGAGCAGGAGAAGAAGAAGGAGCAGGAGGAGGACAAGCAGCAGATGGAGGAGAAGGAGCAGAAGGTGGAGAAGGCGCAAGATGAGGAGAAGGAGCAGGAGGTGGAGAAGGAGCACGAGTGGAGGAGGAGCAGGAGAAGTAGAAGCAGCGCGAGGAGGTGTAGGAGCAGGAGATGGAGAAGGCAGAAAATGAGGAGAAGGGGCAGGAGGTGGAGAAGGAGCAGGAGGTGGAGAAGTAGCAGGAGATGGACAAGGAGCAGGTGGAGGAGAAGGAGGTGGAGGAGGAGAAGGAGGTGGAGACGGAGCAGGAGGAGGAGAAGGAACAGGAGGTGGAGAAGAAGCAATCGGTCGAGAAGGAGCAGGAGGCGGAGAAGGACCAGAAGGGGGAGTAGGTGAAGGAGTTGGAGAAGAAGCTGGAGGATGAGCATGAGCAGGAGGAGAAGAAGGAGCAGGAGGTGGAGAAGGAGCAGGAGGAGGAGAAGGAGCAGGAGGAGGAGAAGGAGCAGTAGTGCAGAAGGAGCAGGAGAAGAAGAAACAGCAGGAGGTGGAGAAGGCGCAAGAAGAGGAGAAGGAGCAGGAGGTGGAGATGGAGCAGGAGGTGGAGAAGGAGCAGGAGGTGGAGAAGTAGCAGGCGGGAGAAAATGAGCAGGAGGAAGACAAGGAGCAGGAGGTGGAGAAGGAGCAGGAGGAGGAGAAGGAGGAGAAGAAGGAGCTGGAGGTGGTGAATGAGCAGGAGTGGAGAAGGAGCAGGAGGTGGAGTAGGAGCAGGAGGAGGAGAAGGAGAAGGAGGAGGAGAAGGAGCACGAGGAGGAGAAGGAGCAGCAGGGAGAAAAGGAGCAGGAGGAAGACAAGGAGCAGGAGGTGGAGAAGGAGCATAAGGAGGAGAAGGAGGAGAAGAAGGAGCAGGAGGTGGTGAATGAGCAGGAATGGAGAAGGAGCAGGAGGTGGAGAAGGAGCAGGAGGGCAGGAAGTAGCAGGAGGGCGAGAAGGAGCAGGAGGTGAACAAGGAGCAGGAGGTGGACAAGGAGCAGGAGGTGGACAAGGAGCAGGAGGTGGACAAGGAACAGGAGGAGGAGAAGAAGCAACAGGTGGAGAACGAGCAGGTGGCGGAAAAGGACCAGGAGGGCGAGTATGAGAAGGATTTGGAGAAGAAGCAGGAGGAGGAGCAGGAGCAGGAGGAGAAGAAGGAGCAGGAGGTGGAGAAGGAGCAGGAGGTGGAAAAGGAGCAGGAGGGCGAGAAGGAGCAGGAGGGCGAGAAGGAGCAGGAGGGCGAGAAGGAGCTGGAGGACGAGATGGAGCAGGAGGGCGAGATGGAGCACGAGGTGGACAAGGAGCAGGAGGTGGATACGGAGCAGGAGGTGGATAATGAGCAGGAGGTGGACATGGAGACGGAGGTTTACAAGGAGCAGGGGGTAGATAAGGAGAAGGAGGTGGACAAGGAGCAGGAGGAGGAGAAGGAGATGGAGGAGGAGAAGAAGCAGGAGGAGGAGCAGGAGCAGGAGGTGGAGAAGGAGCAGGAGGTGGAGAAGGAGCAGGAGGGCGAGAAAGAGCAGGAGGGCGAGAAGGAGCAGGAGGGCGAGAAGGAGCTGGACGACGAGATGGAGCAGAAGGGCGAGATGGAGCACTAGGTGGACAAGGAGCAGGAGGTATACAATGATCCAGAGGTGGACAAGGATCAGGAGTTGGATACGGAGCAGGAGGTGGATAATGAGCAGGAGGTGAACATGGAGACGGAGGTGGACAAGGAGCAGGAGGTAGATAAGGAGAAGTAGTTGGACAAGGAGCAGGAGGAGGAGAAGGAGATGGAGGAGGAGAAGGACGTGGAGAAGGATCAGGAGGAGGAGAAGGAACATGGGGAGGAGAAGGAGCAGGAGGTGTAGAAGGAGCAGGAGGAGGAGAAGGAGCTGGAGTGCAGAACGAGCAGGAGAAGAAGAAACAGCAGGAGGTGGAGAAGGCGCAAGAAGAGGAGAAGGAGCAGGAGGTGGAGATGGAGCAGGAGGTGGAGAAGGAGCAGGAGGTGGAGAAGTAGCAGGCGGGAGAAAAGGAGCAGGAGGAAGACAAGGAGCAGGAGGTGGAGAAGGAGCAGGAGGAGGAGAAGAATGAGCAGGAGGTGTTGAATGAGCAGGATGTGGAGAAGGAGCAGGAGGAGGAGAAGGAGCAGGAGTGGAGCATGAGCAGGAGAAGAAGATGAAGAAGGAGGAGGAGTAGGAGCAGGAGGATGAGAAGGAGCAGGAGGTGGAGAAGGATCAGGAGGTGGAGAAGGAGCAGGAGGAGGAGCAGAGCAGGAGGAGGAGGAGAAGAAGTCCGAGGTGGAGATGGAGCAGGAGTGGAGAAGGAGCAGGAGAAGAAGATGGAGCAGGAGGAGGAGCAGGAGCAGGAGTGGAAAAGGAGCAGGAGAAGAAGAAGGAGCAGGAGGAGGAGCAGGAATAGGAGGACGAGTAGTAGCAGGAGGTAGAGAAGCAGCATGAGTTGGAGAAGGAGCAGGAGGTGAAGAAGGAACAGGAGGGAGACAAGGAGCGGGAGGTGGAGAAGGAGCAGGAGGTGGTGAATGAGCAGGAATGGAGAAGGAGCAGCAAGTGGAGAAAGAGCTGGAGGTGGAGAAGGAGCAGGAGGACGAGAATGAGCATGAGGGGGAGTAGAAGCAGGAGGGCGAGAAGGAGCAGGAGGGCGAGAAGGAGCAGGAGGGCGAGATGGAGCAGGAGGTGGACAAGGAGCAGGAGGTGGACAAGGAGCAGGAGGAGGAGAAGGACGTGGACGAGGAGAAGGAGGTCGAGAAGGAGCAGCAGGAGGAGCAGGAACAGGAAGTGGAGAAGATGCAATCGGTGGAGAAGGAACAGGAGGCGGAGAAGGACCAGGAGGGGGAGTAGATGAAGGAGTTGGAGAAGAAGCAGGAGGAGGAGTAGGAGCAGGAGGTGGAGAAGGAGCAGGAGGAGGAGAAGGTGCAGGAGGAGGAGAAGGAGCAGGAGTGGTGAAGGAGCAGAAGAAGAAGATGGAGCAGGAGGAGGAGAAGGAGCAGGAGGAGGAGAAGGTTCAGGAGGTGGAGAAGGAGCAGGAGTGGAGAAGGAGCAGGAGAAGAAGATGGAGCAGGAGGAGGAGTAGTAGCAGGAGGAGGAGAAGGAGCAGGAGGTGGACAAGGCGCAAGATGAGCAGAAGGAGCAGGAGCTCGAGAAGGAAACGGAGGTGGAGAAGGAGCTGGAGGGGGAGAAGGAGCAGGAGGTGGAGAAGGAATAGGAGGTGGATAAGGAGCAGGAGGTGGAGAAGGAGCAGAGGGGAGAAAAGGATCTGGAGGATGACAAGGAGCAGGAGGTGGAGAAGGAGCAGTAGGTGGAGTAGGAGCAGGAGATGGAGAAGAATGGAGGGCGAGAAGGAGCAGGATGGCGAGAAGGAGCAAGAGGGCGATAAGGAGCAGGAGGGCGAGAAGAAGCAGGATGTGGACAAGGAGCAGGAGATGGACAAGGAGCAGGAGGTGGACAAGGAGCAGGAGGTGGACAAGAATCAGGAGGTGGACACGGAGGAGGAGGTGGACAAGAAGCAGGAGGTGGAGAAGGAGCAGGAGGTGGAGAAGGAACAGGAGGAGGAGAAGGAGCAGGAGGAGGAGAAGGAGCAGGAGTGAAGAAGAAGCAGGTGAAGAAGAAAGAGCAGGAGGTGGAGAAGGCGCAAGAAGAGGTGAAGGAGCAGGAGGGAGAGAAGGAGCATGAGGTGGAGTGGAAGCAGGGGGGCGAGAAGGAGCAGGAGGGCGAGAAGGAGCTGGAGGGCGAGAAGGAGCAGGAGGGCGAGATGGAGCAGGAGGTGGACAAGGAGCAGGAGGTGGACAAGGAGCAGGAGGAGGAGAAGGACGTGGACGAGGAGAAGGAGGTGGAGAAGGAGCAGGAGGAGGAGGAGGAACAGGAAGTGGAGAAGATGCAATCGGTGGAGAAGGAGCAGGAGGCGGAGAAGGACCAGGAGGGGGAGTAGATGAAGGAGTTGGAGAAGAAGCAGGAGGAGGAGTAGGAGCAGGAGGTGGAGAATGAGCAGGAGGAGGAGAAGGTGCAGGAGGAGGAGAAGGTGCAGGAGGTAGAGAAGGAGCAGGATGTGGAGAAGGAGCAGGAGGAGGAGAAGGAGCAGGAGGAGGAGAAGGAGAAGGAGGAGAAGAAGGAGCAGGAGGTGGTGAATGAGCAGGAATGGAGAAGGAGCAGCAAGTGGAGAAAGAGCTGGAGGTGGAGAAGGAGCAGGAGGACGAGAAGGAGCATGAGGGGGAGTAGAAGCAGGAGGGCGAGATGGAGCAGGAGGTGGACAAGGAGCAGGAGGTGGACAAGGAGCAGGAGGAGGAGAAGGACGTGGACGAGGAGAAGGTGTTCGAGAAGGAGCAGGAGGAGGAGCAGGAACAGGAAGTGGAGAAGATGCAATCGGTGGAGAAGGAGCAGGAGGCGGAGAAGGACCAGGAGGGGGAGTAGATGAAGGAGTTGGAGAAGAAGCTGGAGGAGGAGTAGGAGCAGGAGGTGGAGAAGGAGCAGGAGGAGGAGAAGGTGCAGGAGGAGGAGAAGGAGCAGGAGTGGAGAAGGAGCAGGAGAAGAAGATGGAGCAGGAGGAGGAGTAGTAGCAGGAGGAGGAGAAGGAGCAGGAGGTGGACAAGGCGCAAGATGAGCAGAAGGAGCAGGAGGTCGAGAAGGAAACGGAGGTGGAGAAGGAGCAGGAGGGGGAGAAGGAGCAGGAGGTGGAGAAGGAATAGGAGGTGGAGAAGGAATAGGAGGTGGAGAAGGAGCAGAGGGGAGAAGGAGCAGGAGGTGGAGAAGGAACAGGACGAGGAGAAGGAGCAAGAAGAGGAGAAGGAGCAGGAGGTCGAGAAGGAATAGGAGGTGGAGAAGGAGCAGAGGGGAGTAGATGAAGGAGTTGGAGAAGAAGCAGGAGGAGGAGTGGGAGCAGGAGGTGGAGAAGGAGCAGGAGGAGGAGAAGGTGCAGGAGGAGGAGAAGGAGCAGGAGGAGGAGAAGGAGCAGGAGGTGGAGAAGGAGCAGGATGTGGAGAAGGAGCAGGAGGAGGAGAAGGACGTGGACGAGGAGAAGGAGGTGGAGAAGGAGCAGGAGGAGGAGTAGGAGCAGGAGGTGGAGAAGGAGCAGGAGGAGGAGAAGGTGCAGGAGGAGGAGAAGGAGCAGGAGGTGGAGAAGGAGCAGGATGTGGAGAAGGAGCAGGAGGAGGAGAAGGAGCAGGAGAAGAAGATGGAGCAGGAGGAGGAGCAGGAGCAGGAGGAGGAGCAGTAGCAGGAGGTAGAGAAGCAGCATGAGTTGGAGAAGGAGCAGGAGGTGAAGAAGGAGCAGGAGGGAGACAAGGAGCGGGAGGTGGAGAAGGAGCAGGAGGAGGAGAAGGAGGAGAAGAAGGAGCAGGAGGTGGTGAATGAGCAGGAATGGAGAAGGAGCAGCAAGTGGAGAAAGAGCTGGAGGTGGAGAAGGAGCAGGAGGACGAGAAGGAGCATGAGGGGGAGTAGAAGCAGGAGGGCGAGAAGGAGCAGGAGGGCGAGAAGGAGCTGGAGGGCGAGAAGGAGCAGGAGGGCGAGATGGAGCAGGAGGTGGACAAGGAGCAGGAGGTGGACAGGGAGCAGGAGGATGAGAAGGACGTGGACGAGGAGAAGGAGGTGGAGAAGGAGCAGGAGGAGGAGGAGGAACAGAAAGTGGAGAAGATGCAATCGGTGGAGAAGGAGCAGGAGGCGGAGAAGGACCAGGAGGGGGAGTAGATGAAGGAGTTGGAGAAGAAGCAGGAGGAGGAGTAGGAGCAGGAGGTGGAGAAGGAGCAGGAGGAGGAGAAGGTGCAGGAGGAGGAGAAGGAGCAGGAGGTGGAGAAGGAGCAGGATGTGCAGAAGGAGCAGGAGAAGAAGATGGAGCAGGAGGAGGAGCAGGAGTGGAAAAGGAGCAGGAGAAGAAGAAGGAGCAGGAGGAGGAGCAGGAGTAGGAGGAGGAGTAGTAGCAGGAGGTAGAGAAGCAGCATGAGTTGGAGAAGGAGCAGGAGGTGAAGAAGGAGCAGGAGGTGGTGAATAAGCAGGAATGGAGAAGGAGCAGCAAGTGGAGAAAGAGCTGGAGGTGGAGAAGGAGCAGGAGGACGAGAAGGAGCATGAGGGGGAGTAGAAGCAGGAGGGCGAGAAGGAGCAGGAGGGCGAGAAGGAGCAGGAGGGCGAGATCGAGCAGGAGGTGGACAAGGAGCAGGAGGTGGACAAGGAGCAGGAGGAGGAGAAGGACGTGGACGAGGAGAAGGAGGTGGAGAAGGAGCAGGAGGAGGAGGAGGAACAGGAAGTGGAGAAGATGCAATCGGTGGAGAAGGAGCAGGAGGCCGAGAAGGACCAGGAGTGGGAGTAGATGAAGGAGTTGGAGAAGAAGCAGGAGGAGGAGTAGCAGCAGGAGGTGGGGAAGGAGCAGGAGGAGGTGAAGGTGCAGGAGGAGGAGAAGGAGCACGAGTGGAGAAGGAGCAGGAGAAGAAGATGGAGCAGGAGGAGGAGAAGCAGCAGGAGGAGGAGAAGGTGCAGGAGGAGGAGAAGGAGCAGGAGTGGAGAAGGAGCAGGAGAAGAAGATGGAGCAGGAGGAGGAGTAGTAGCAGGAGGAGGAGAAGGAGCAGGAGGTGGACAAGGCGCAAGATGAGCAGAAGGAGCAGGAGGTCGAGAAGGAAACGGAGGTGGAGAAGGAGCAGGAGGGGGAGAAGGAGTAGGAGGAGGAGGAGAAGGAGCAGGAGGTGGAGAAGGAGCAGGAGGTGGAGTAGGAGCAGGAGATGGAGAACGAGCAGGAGGTGGAGAAGGAACAGGGGAGCGAGAAGGAGCAGGAGGGCGAGAAGGAGCAGGAGGGCGAGAAGGAGCAAGAGGGCGATAAGGAGCAGGAGGGCGAGAAGGAGCAGGACGTGGACAAGGAGCAGGAGATGGACAAGGAGCAGGAGGTGGACAAGGAGCAGGAGGTGGACAAGAATCAGAAGGTGGACACGGAGGAGGAGATGGACAAGAAGCAGGAGGTGGACAAGGAGCAGGAGGTGGACAGGGAGCAGGAGGTGGAGAAGCAGGTGGAGGTTGAGAAGGAGGTAGAGAAGGAGCAGGAGGAGGAGAAGGAACAGGAGAAGGAGAAGAAGCAATTGGTGGAGAAGGAGCAGTAGGCGGAGAAGGACCAGGAGGAGGAGCAGTAGAAGGAGTTGGAGAAGAAGCAGGAGGAGGAGCAGGAGCAGGAGGAGAAGAAAGGGCAGGAGGTGGACAAGGAGCAGGAGGTGGACAAGGAGCAGGAGGTGGACAAGGACCAGGAGGAGGAGAAGGAGGTGGAGGAGGAGAAGGAGGTGAACAAGGAGCAGGAGTTTGACAAGGAGCAGGAGGTGGACAAGGAGCAGGAGGAGGAGAAGGAGGTGGAGGAGCAGAAGGAGGTGGAGAAGGAGCAGGAGGAGGAGAACGAACAGGAGGACGAGAAGGAGCAAGATGCGCAGAAGGAGCAGGAGTTGGAGAAGATGCTGGAAGAGGAGCAGGAGCAGGAGGAGAAGAAGGAGCAGGAGGTGGAGAAGGAGCAGGAGGTGGAGAAGGAGCAGGAGGAGGAGAAGGAGCAGAGGGAGGAGAAGGAGCAGGAGGAGGAGAAGGAGCAGGAGTGGAGCATGAGCAGGAGAAGAAGATGAAGCAGGAGGAGGAGTAGGAGCAGGAGGATGAGAAGGAGCAGGAGGTGGAGAAGGAGCAGGAGGTGGAGAAGGAGCAGGAGGAGGAGAAGGAGCAGGAGGTTGAGACGGAGCAGGAGGTTGAGACGGAGCAGGAGGAGGAGCAGAGCAGGAGGAGGAGAAGAAGTCCGAGGTGGAGATGGAGCAGGAGTGGAGAAGGAGCAGGAGAAGAAGATGGAGCAGGAGGAGGAGCAGGAGCAGGAGTGGAAAAGGAGCAGGAGAAGAAGAAGGAGCAGGAGGAGGAGCAGGAGTAGGAGGAGGAGTAGTAGCAGGAGGAGGTGAAGGAGCAGGAGGAGGAAAAGGAGCAGGAGTGGAGAAGGAGCAGGAGAAGATGAAGAGGCATGAGGAGGAGGAGGAGCAGGAGGAGGAGAAGGATCAGGAGGTGGAGTAGGAGCAGGAGATGGAGAACGAGCAGGAGGTGGAGAAGGAACAGGGGAGCGAGAAGGAGCAGGAGGGCGAGAAGGAGCAGGAGGGCGAGAAGGAGCAAGAGGGCGATAAGGAGCAGGAGGGCGAGAAGGAGCAGGACGTGGACAAGGAGCAGGAGATGGACAAGGAGCAGGAGGTGGACAAGGAGCAGGAGGTGGACAAGAATCAGAAGGTGGACACGGAGGAGGAGATGGACAAGAAGCAGGAGGTGGACAAGGAGCAGGAGGTGGACAGGGAGCAGGAGGTGGAGAAGGAGGTGGAGGTTGAGAAGGAGGTAGAGAAGGAGCAGGAGGAGGAGAAGGAACAGGAGAAGGAGAAGAAGCAATTGGTGGAGAAGGAGCAGTAGGCGGAGAAGGACCAGGAGGAGGAGCAGTAGAAGGAGTTGGAGAAGAAGCAGGAGGAGGAGCAGGAGCAGGAGGAGAAGAAAGGGCAGGAGGTGGACAAGGAGCAGGAGGTGGACAAGGAGCAGGAGGTGGACAAGGACCAGGAGGAGGAGAAGGAGGTGGAGGAGGAGAAGGAGGTGAACAAGGAGCAGGAGTTTGACAAGGAGCAGGAGGTGGACAAGGAGCAGGAGGAGGAGAAGGAGGTGGAGGAGCAGAAGGAGGTGGAGAAGGAGCAGGAGGAGGAGAACGAACAGGAGGACGAGAAGGAGCAAGATGCGCAGAAGGAGCAGGAGTTGGAGAAGATGCTGGAAGAGGAGCAGGAGCAGGAGGAGAAGAAGGAGCAGGAGGTGGAGAAGGAGCAGGAGGTGGAGAAGGAGCAGGAGGAGGAGAAGGAGCAGAGGGAGGAGAAGGAGCAGGAGGAGGAGAAGGAGCAGGAGTGGAGCATGAGCAGGAGAAGAAGATGAAGCAGGAGGAGGAGTAGGAGCAGGAGGATGAGAAGGAGCAGGAGGTGGAGAAGGAGCAGGAGGTGGAGAAGGAGCAGGAGGAGGAGAAGGAGCAGGAGGTTGAGACGGAGCAGGAGGTTGAGACGGAGCAGGAGGAGGAGCAGAGCAGGAGGAGGAGAAGAAGTCCGAGGTGGAGATGGAGCAGGAGTGGAGAAGGAGCAGGAGAAGAAGATGGAGCAGGAGGAGGAGCAGGAGCAGGAGTGGAAAAGGAGCAGGAGAAGAAGAAGGAGCAGGAGGAGGAGCAGGAGTAGGAGGAGGAGTAGTAGCAGGAGGAGGTGAAGGAGCAGGAGGAGGAAAAGGAGCAGGAGTGGAGAAGGAGCAGGAGAAGATGAAGAGGCATGAGGAGGAGGAGGAGCAGGAGGAGGAGAAGGAGCAGGAGGTGGAGACGGCGCAAGATAAGAAACAGCAGGAGGTGGAGGAGGAGCAGGAGGTGGAGAAGGAGCAGGAGAAGGAGATGGAGGACGGATTTGAGAACGAGCAGGAGGTGGAGACGGAGCAGGAGGAGGAGAAGGAGCAGGAGGGAGACAAGGAGCAGGAGGAAGACAAGGAGGAGGAGGTGGAGAAGGAGCAGGAGGTGGAGAAGGCGCAAGATGAGAAGCAGCTGGAGGTGGAGAAGGAGCAGGAGGGAGACAAGGAGCAGGAGGAAGACAAGGAGCAGGAGGTGGAGACGGAGCAGGAGGAGGAGAAGGAGCAGGAGGGAGACAAGGAGCAGGAGGAAGACAAGGAGGAGGAGGTGGAGAAGGAGCAGGAGGTGGAGAAGGCGCAAGATGAGAAGCAGCTGGAGGTGGAGAAGGAGCAGGAGGGAGACAAGGAGCAGGAGGAAGACAAGGAGCAGGAGGTGGAGACGGAGCAGGAGGAGGAGAAGGAGCAGGAGGGAGACAAGGAGCAGGAGGTGGTAAAGGAGCAGAAGGAGGAGAAGGAGGCGAACAACGAGCAGGAGGTGGTGAATGAGCAGGAGTGAGGAATTACCAGCAGGTGGAGAAGGAGCAGGGGGGCAGGAAGTAGCAGGAGTTGAAGAAGGAGCAGGAGGTGGAGAAGGAGCAGGAGGTGGACAAGGAGCAGAATGTGCACATGGAGAAGGAGGAGGAGAAGGAGGTAGAGGAGGAGAAGGAGGTGGAGAAGGAGCAGAATGAGTCGAAGGAACAGGAGGTGGAAAAGAAGCAATAGGTGGTGAAGGAGCAGGAGACGGAGAAGGACCAGGAGGGGGAGTAGGAGAATGAGTTGGAGAAGAAGCAGTAGGAGGGGCAGGAGCAGGAGGAGAAGAAGGAGCAGGAGGTGCAGAAGGAGCAGGAGAAGGAGACGAAGAAGGAGGTGGAGGAGCAGCAGGAGGGGGAGAAGGAGCGGGAGGGAGACAAGGAACAGGAGGTGGAGAAGGAGCAGGCGGAGAAGAAAGAACAGGAGAAGGAGAAGGAGCAGGAGATGGAGAAGGAGCAGGAGAAGAACAAGGAGCAGGAGGAGGAGCAGGAGCAGGAGTGGAAAAGGAGCAGGAGAAGAACAAGGAGCAGGAGGAGGAGCAGGAGCAGGAGGAGGAGTAGTAGCAGGAGGTAGAGAAGCAGCATGAGTTGGAGAAGGAGCAGGAGGTGAAGAAGGAGGAGTAGAAGTAGCAGGAGGTGGTGAATGAGCAGGAGTGGAGAAGGAGTAGCAAGTGGAGAAGGAGCTGGAGGTGGAGAAGGAGCAGGAGAAGGAGACGAAGCAGGAGGTGGAGGAGCAGCAGGAGGGGGAGAAGGAGCAGGAGGAGGAGCAGAGCAGGAGGAGGAGACGAAGTCGGAGGTGGAGATGGAGCAGGACTGGAGAAGGAGCAGGAGAAGAAGAAGGAGCAGGAGGAGGAGCAGGAGCAGGAGTTGAAAAGGAGCAGGAGAAGAACAAGGAGCAGGAGGAGGAGCAGGAGCAGGAGGAGGAGTAGTAGCAGGAGGTAGAGAAGCTGCATGAGTTGGAGAAGGAGCAGGAGGTGACGAAGGAGCAGGAGGGAGAAAAGGAGCGGGAGGTGGAGAAGGAGCAGGAGGTGAAGAAGGAGGAGTAGAAGTAGCAGGAGGTGGTGAATGAGCAGGAGTGGAGAAGGAGTAGCAAGTGGAGAAGGAGCAGGAGGTGGAGAAGGAGCAGGAGGACGAGAAGGAGCATGTGGGGGAGAAGAAGCAGGAGGGCGAGAAGGACGTGGACGAGGATAAGGAGGTGGAGAAAGAGCAGGAGGAGGAGGAGGAACAGGAAGTGGAGAAGATGCAATCGGTGGAGAAGGAGCAGGAGGCGGAGAAGGACCAGGAGTGGGAGTAGGTGAAGGAGTTGGAGAAGAAGCAGGAGGAGGAGAAGGAGCAGGAGGAGGAGAAGGTGCAGGAGGAGGAGAAGGAGCAGGAGTGGCGAAGGAGCAGGAGGTGGAGAAGGAGTAGGAGTTCGAGAAGGAGCAGGAGGTGGAGAAGGAGCAGGAGGGAGAAAAGGATCAGGAGGAAGTCAAGGAGCAGGAGGTGGAGAAGGATCAGGAGGAGGAAAAGAAGCAGGAGGTGGAGAAGGAGCAGAAGGTGGAGTAGGAGCAGGGGAGCGAGAAGGAGCAAGTGGGCGAGAAGGAGCAGGAGGGCGATAAGGAGCAGGAGGGCGAGCAGGAGCAGTAGGTGGACAAGGAGCAGTAGGTGCACAAGGAGCAGGAGGTGGACAAGGAGCAGGAGGTGGACAGGGAGCAGGAGGTGGAGAAGCAGATGGAGGATGAGAAGGAGGTGGAGAAGGAGAAGGAGGAGGAGAAGGAACAGGAGAAGGAGAAGAAGCAATAGGTGGAGAAGGAGCAGGAGGTGGACAAGGAGCAGGAGGTGGACCAGGAGCAGGAGGTGGACAAGGAGCAGGAGGAGGAGTAGGAGAAGGAGTTGGAGAAGAAGCAGGAAGAGGAGCTGGAGCAGGAGGAGGAGTAGGAGCAGGAGGAGGAGACGGAGCAGGAGGGGAAGAAGAAGCAGTTGGTGGAGAAGGAGCGGGAGGGAGAAAAGGAGCAGGAGGGAGACAAGGAACAGGAGGTGGAGAAGGAGCAGGCGGAGAAGAAGGAACAGGAGAAGGAGAAGGAGCAGGAGATGGAGAAGGATCATTAGTTGGAGAAGGAGCAGGAGGAGAAGAAGGAGCAAGAGGTGGTGAATGAGCAGGAGTGGCGAAGGAGCAGCAAATGGAGAAGGAGCAGGAGGTGGAGAAGGAGCAGGAGGGCGAGAAGGATCATGAGGGGGAGAAGAAGCTTGAGGGCGAGAAGGAGCAAGAGGGCGAGAAGGAGCAGGAGGGCGAGATGGAGCAGGAGTTGGACAATGAGCAGGAGGCGGACAAGGAGCAAGAGGAGGAGAAGGACGTGGACGAGGAGAAGGAGGTGGAGAAGGTGCAGGAGGAGGAGAAGGAACAGGAAGTGGAGAAGAAGCAATCGGTGGAGAAGGAGCAGGAGGCGGAGCAGGACCAGGAGGGGGAGTAGGTGAAGGAGTTGGAGAAGAAGCAAGAGGAGCAGCAGGAGCAGGAGTTGGAGAAGGAACAGAAGGTAGCGATGGAGCAGGAGTGGAGAAGGAGCAGGAGAAGAAGAAGGAGCAGGAGGAGGAGTACCAGCAGGAGGAGGAGAAGGAGCAGTAGATGGAGAGGGCGCAAGATGAGGAGATGGAGCAGGAGGTGGAGAAGGAGCAGGAGAAGGAGAAGGAGAAGGAGCAGTTGGTGCAGAAGGAGCAGGAGGGGGAGAAGGAGCAGGAGGAGGAGAAGGAGCAGAAGGTGAAGATGGAGCATGAGTGGAGAAGGAGATGGAGAAGAAGCAGGAGCAGGAGGAGGAGTTGGAGCAGGAGGAGGAGGAGAAGGAGCAGGAAGTGGACAAGGAGCAGGAGGAGGAGAAGGAACAGGAGGTGGAGAAGAAGCAATAGGTCGAGAAGGAGCAGGAGGTGGAGAAGGACCAGGAGGGGGAGTAGGAGAAGGAGATGGAAAAGAAGCAGGAGGAGGAGGAGGAGCAGGAGCAGGAGGAGAAGAAGGATCAGCAGGAGGGGAAGGTGCAGGAGGTGGAGAAGTAGCAGGAGGTGGAGATGGAGCAGGAGGAGGAGCAGAGCAGGAGGAGTAGAAGAAGTCCGAGGTGGAGATGGAGCAGGAGTGGAGAAGGAGCAGGAGAAGAAAAAGGAGCAAGAGGAGGAGTTGAAGCAGGAGGAGGAGACGAAGTAGGAGGTGGAGAAGGCGCAAGATGAGGAGAAGTAGCAGGAGGTGAAGAAGGAGCAGGAGAACGAGAAGGAGCAGGAGGTGGAAAAGGAGTAGGAGGGAGACAAGGAGCAGGAGGGAGACAAGCAGCAGGAGGTGGAGAAGGAGCAGGAGGAGGAGAAGGAGGCGAAGAAGGAGCAGGAGGTGGTGAGTGAGCAGGAGTGGAGAAGGAGCAGGAGCTGGAGAAGGAGCAGGAGGGCGAGAAGGAGCAGGAAGTCGAGAAGCAGCAGATGGGCGAGATGGAGCAGGAGGGCGAGAAGGCGCAGGAGGAGGACAAGGAGCATGAGGTGGACAAGCAGCAGGAGGAGAAGGAGCTGGAGAAGGAGCAGGAGGAGGAGAAGGAACTGGACGTGGAGAATAAGCAATAGGTGGAGAAGGAGCAGGAGGAGGAGATGGAGCAGGAGAAGAAAAAGGAGCAGGAGGAGGAGTAGGAGCAGGAGGAGGAGAAGGAGCAGGAGGTAGAGATGGGGCAAGGGGAGGAGTGGAGAATGAGCAGGAGGAGGAGAAGGAGCAGGAGAAGGAGGTGGAGAAGTAGCAACACGAGCAGAAGAAGGAGCAGGAGGTGAAGTAGCAGCAGGAGGAGACGGAGCAGAAGCGGGAGAAGGAGCAGGAGGAGGAGGAGGAGCAGGAGGTGGAGTAGGAGAAGGAGTTGGAGACGAAGCAGGAGGAGGAGGTTGAGCAGGAGGAGAAGAAGGAGCAGGAGGAGAAGGTGGAGAAGGAGCACTTGGTGGAGGTTGAGCAGGAGTTGGAGAAGGAGCAGGAGGAGGAGGATGAAAAGGAGCAGGAGGTGGAGAAGGAGCAGGAGGAGGAGAAGGAGCAGGAGGTGGACAAGGAGCAGGAGGTGGACAAGGAGCAGGATGTTGAGAAGGAGCAGTAGGTGGACAAGGCGCAGGAGGTGGAGAAGGAACAGGAGGGGGAGAAGGAACAGGAGGTTGAGAAGAAGCAACAGGTGGAGAAGGAGTTGGAGAAGAAGCAGGAAGAGGAGCAGGAGCAGGAGGAGAGGAAGGAGCAGGAGGTGGAGAAGGAGCAGGATGTGGAGAAGGAGCAGGAGAAGATGAAGAAGCAGGAGGAGGAGTAGGAGCAGGAGGAGGAGAAGGAGCATGAGGTGGAGAATGCGCAAGGTAAGAAGCAGCAGGAGGTGGGGAAGGAGCAGGTGGTGGAGAAGGAGCAGGAGAAGGAGAAGGAGCAGGAGGTTGAGAACGAGCAGGAGGTGGAGACGGAGAAGGAGGAGGAGAAGGAGCAGGAGGGTGACAAGGAGCAGCAGGAAGACAAGAAGCAGGAGGTGGAGAAGGAGCAGAATGTGGAGAAGGCGCAAGATGAGAAGCAGCAGGAGGTGGAGAAGGAGCAGGAGGGCAGGAAGTAGCAGGAGTTGGAGAAGGAGCATGAGGTGGAGGAGGAGCAGGAGGGAGACAAGGAGCAGGAGGAAGACAAGGAGCAGGAGGTGGAAAAGGACCATGAGGAGGAGATGGAGGAGAAGAAGTGGCAGGAGTTGTACAAGGAGCAGGAGGTGGACAAGGAGCAGGAGGTGGACAAGGAGCAGGAGGTGGACAAGGAGCAGGATTAGGAGAAGGAGGTGGAGGAGGAGAAGGAAGTGGAGAAGGAGCAGAATGAGGAGAAGCAACAGGAGGTGGAGAACAAGCAATAGGTGGAGAAGGAGCAGGAGACGGAGAAGGACCAGGAGGGGGAGTAGGAGGATGAGTTAGAGAAGAAGCAGGAGGAGGTGCAGGAGCAGGAGTAGAAGAAGGAGCAGGATTTGGAGAAGGAGCAGGAGAAGGATACGAAGCACGAGGTGGAGGAGCAGCAGGAGGTGGAGAAGGAGCGGGAGGGAGACAAGGAACAGAAGGTGGAGAAGGAGCAGGCGGAGAAGAAGGAACAGGAGAAGGAGAAGGAGCAGGAGATGGAGAAGGAGCAGGAGCTGGAGAAGGAGCAGGAGGAGGAGTAGTGGCAGGAGGTAATGAAGCAGCAGGATGCGGAGAAGGAGCAGGAGGTGAAGAAGGAGCAGGAGGGAGACAAGGAGCGGGAGATGGAGAAGGAGCAGGAGGAGGAGAAGGAGGAGAAGAAGGAGCAAGAAGTGGTGAATGAGCAGGAGTGGAGAAGGAGCAGCAAGTGGAGGAGGAGCAGGAGGTGGAGAAGGAGCAGGAGGACGAGAAGGAGCATGAGTGGGAGAAGAAGCAGGAGGGCGAGAAGGAGCGGGAGGTGGACAATGAGCAGGAGGTGGACAAGGAGCAGGAGCAGGAGAAGGAGACGAAGCAGGAGGTGGAGGAGCAGCAGGAGGGGGAGAAGGAGCGGGAGGGAGACAAGGAAGAGGAGGTGGAGAAGGAGCAGGCGGAGAAGAAAGAACTGGAGAAGGAGAAGGAGCAGGAGATGGAGAAGGAGCAGGAGGTGGAGAAGGAGCAGGAGGAGGAGCAGAGCAGGAGGAGGAGAAGTCGGAGTTGGAGATGGAGCAGAAGTGGAGCAGGAGCAGGAGAAGAAGAAGGAGCAGGAGGAGGAGCAGGAGCAGGAGTGGAAAAGGAGCAGGAGAAGAAGAAAGAGCAGGAGGAGGAGCAGGATTAGGAGGAGGAGTAGTAGCAGGAGGTAGAGAAGCAGCATGAGTTGGAGAAGGAGCAGGAGGTGAAGAAGGAGCAGGAGGGAGACAATGAGCGAGAGGTGGAGAAGGAGCAGGAGGAGGAGAAGGAGGAGAAGAAGTAGCAGGAGGTGGTGAATGAGCAGGAGTTGAGAAGGAGCAGCAAGTGGAGAAGGAGCAGGAGGTCGAGAAGGAGCAGGAGGACGAGAAGGAGCATGAGGGGGAGAAGAAGCAGGAGGGCGAGAAGGAGCAGGAGGGCGAGAAGGATGTGGACGAGGAGAAGGAGGTGGAGAAGGAGCAGGAGGAGGAGGAGGAACTGGAAGTTGAGAAGAAGCAATCGGTGGAGAAGGAGCAGGAGGCGGAGAAGGACCAGGAGTGGGAATAGGTGAAGGAGCTGTTGAAGATGCAGGAGGAGGAGAAGGAGCAGGAGGAGGAGAAGGTGCAGGAGGCGGAGAAGGAGCAGGAGTGGAGAAGGAGAAGGAGGTGGAGAAGGAGTCGGAGTTGGAGAAGGCGCAGCAGGTGGAGAAGGAGCAGGAGGGAGAAAAGGATCAGGAGGAAGACAAGGAGCAGGAGGTGGAGAAGGAGCAGGAGGAGGAGACGGAGCAGGAGGTGGAGAAGGAGCAGAAGGTGGAGTAGGAGCAGGAGAAGGTGAAGGAGCAGGAGGTGGAGAAGGAACAGGGGAGCGAGAAGGAGCAGGAGGGCGAGAAGGAGCTTGAGGGCGATAAGGAGCAGGAGGGCGAGGAGAAGCAGTAGGTGGACAAGGAGCAGGAGATGGACAAGGAGCAGGAGGTGGACAAGGAGCAGGAGGTGGACAAGAATCAGGAGGTGGACACGGAGGAGGAGGTGGACAAGGAGTAGGAGGTGGACAAGGAGCATGAGGTGGACAGGGAGCAGGAGGTGGAGAAGGAGATGGAGGATGAGAAGGAGGAGGAGAAGGAGCACGAGGAGGAGAAGGAACTGGAGCAGGAGAAGAAGCAATTGGTGGAGAAGGAGCAGTAGGCGGAGAAGGACCAGTAGGAGGAGCAGGAGAAGGAGTTGGAGAAGAAGCAGGAGGAGGTGCAGGAGGAGAATAAATGGCAGGAGGTGGAGAAGGAGCAGGAGGTGGACAAGGAGCAGGAGGGCGAGAAGGACGTGGACGAGGAGAAGGAGGTGGAGAAGGAGCAGGAGTAGGAGGAGGAACAGGAAGTTGAGAAGATGCAATCGGTGGAGAAGGAGCAGGAGGCGGAGAAGGACCAGGAGTGGAAGTAGGTGAAGGAGTTGTTGAAGAAGCAGGATGAGGAGAAGGAGCAGGAGGAGGAGAAGGTGCAGGAGGCGGAGAAGGAGCAGGAGTGGAGAAGGAGCAGGAGGTGGAGAAGGAGTAGGAGTTGGAGAAGGAGCAGGAGGTGGAGAAGGAGCAGGAGGGAGAAAAGGATCAGGAGGAAGACAAGGAGCAGGAGGTGGAGAAGGAGCAGGAGGAGGAGAAGGTGCAGGAGGCGGAGAAGGAGCAGGAGTGGAGAAGGAGCAGGAGGTGGAGAAGGAGTAGGAGTTGGAGAAGGAGCAGGAGGTGGAGAAGGAGCAGGAGGGAGAAAGGGATCAGGAGGAAGACAAGGAGCAGGAGGTGGAGAAGGAGCAGGAGGAGGAGTAGTAGCAGGAGGTAGAGAAGCAGCAGGATGCGGAGAAGGAGCAGGAGGTGAAGAAGGAGCAGGAGGTGAAGAAGGAACAGGGGAGCGAGAAGGAGCAGGAGGGCGAGAAGGAGCAGGAGGGCGATAAGGAGCAGGAGGGCGAGGAGAAGCAGTAGGTGGACAAGGAGCAGGAGATGGACAAGGAGTAGGAGGTGGACAAGGAGCAGGAGGTGGACAAGAATCAGGAGGTGGACACGGAGGAGGAGGTGGACAAGGAGCAGGAGGTGGACAAGGAGCAGGAGGTGGACAGGGAGCAGGAGGTGGAGAAGTAGATGGAGGATGAGAAGGAGGTGGAGAAGGAGCAGGAGGAGGAGAAGGAACAGGAGAAGGAGTAGAAGCAATAGGTGGAGAAGGAGCAGTAGGCGGAGCAGGAGAAGGAGTTGGAGAAGAAGCAGGAGGAGGAGCAGGAGCAGGAGGAGAAGAAAGGGCAGGAGGTGGAGAAGGAGCAGGAGGTGGACAAGGAGCAGGAGTTGGACAAGGAGCAGGAGGTGGACAAGGAGCAGGAGTTGGACAAGGAGCAGGAGGAGGAGATGGACGTGGATGAGGAGAAGGAGGTGGAGAAGGAGCAGGAGGAGGAGAACGAACAGGAGGACGAGAAGGAGCAGGATGCGCAGAAGGACCAGGAGGGGGAGTAGGAGAAGGAGTTGGAGAAGAAGCAGGAAGAGGAGCAGGAGCAGGAGGAGAAGAAGGAGCAGGAGGTGGAGAAGGAGCAGGATGTGGAGAAGGAGCTGGAGGAGGAGAAGGAGCAGGAGGAGGAGAAGGAGCAGGAGGAGGTGATGGAGCAGGAGTGGAGAATGAGCAGGAGAAGAAGAAGAAGCAGGAGGTTGAGAACGAGCAGGAGGTGGAGACGGAGCAGGAGGAGGAGAAGGAGCAGGAGGGAGACAAGGAGCAGGAGGAAGACAAGTAGCAGGAGGTCGAAAAGAAGCTAGAGGAGGAGAAGGAGGAGATGAAGGAGCAGGAGGTGGTGAATGAGCAGGAGTGGAGAATGAGCAGGAGTTGGAGACGGAGCAGGAGGGCAGGAAGTAGCAGGAGTTGGCGAAGGAGCAGGAGGTGGAGAAGGAGCAGGTGGGAGACAAGGAGCAGGAGGAAGACAAGGAGTAGGAGGTGGAAAAGGACCATGAGGAGGAGGTGGAGGAGAAGAAGGGGCAGGAGTTGGACAAGGAGCAGGAGGTGAACAAGGAACTGAGGTGGACAAGGAGCAGAAGGTGGACAAGGAGCAGGAGGAGGAGAAGGAGGTGGAGAAGGAGCAGAATGAGGAGAAGGAACGGTAGGTGGAGAAGAAGCAATGGGTGGAGAAGGAGCAGGAGACGGAGAAGGACCAGGACGGGGAGTAGGAGAATGAGTTGGAGAAGAAGCAGGAGGAGGAGCAGGAGCAGGAGGAGAAGATGAAGCAGTTGGTGGAGAAGGAGCAGGAGATGGAGACGAAGCAGGAGGTGGAGGAGCAGCAGGAGGTGGAGAAGGAGCGGGAGGGAGAAAAGGAGCAGGAGGGAGACAAGGAACAGGAGGTGGAAAAGGAGCAGGCGGAGAAGAAGGAACAGGAGAAGGAGAAGGAGCAGGAGATGGAGAAGGAGCAGGAGTTGGAGAAGGAGCAGGAGGAGAAGAAGGAGCAGGAGGTGGTGAATGAGCAGGAGTGGCGAAGGAGCAGCAAGTGGAGAAGGAGTAGGAGGTGTAGAAGGAGCAGGAGGGCGAGAAGGAGCATGAGGGGGAGAAGAAGCTGGAGGACGAGAAGGAGCAGGAGGGCGAGAAGGAGCAGGAGGGCGAGATGGAGCAGAAGGTGGACAATGAGCAGGAGGCGGACAAGGAGCAGGAGGTGGAAAAATAGCAGGAGGTGGACACGGAGCAGGAGGTGCACAAGGAGCAGGAGGTAGACAAGGAGCAGGAGGTGTACAAGGAGCAGGAGATGGAGAAGGAGCAGGAGGTGGAGAAGGAGCAGGAGGAGGAGCAGAGCAGGAGGAGGAGAAGTCGGAGTTGGAGATGGAGCAGAAGTGGAGCAGGAGCAGGAGAAGAAGAAGGAGCAGGAGGAGGAGCAGGAGCAGGAGTGGAAAAGGAGCAGGAGAAGAAGAAAGAGCAGGAGGAGGAGCAGGATTAGGAGGAGGAGTAGTAGCAGGAGGTAGAGAAGCAGCATGAGTTGGAGAAGGAGCAGGAGGTGAAGAAGGAGCAGGAGGGAGACAATGAGCGAGAGGTGGAGAAGGAGCAGGAGGAGGAGAAGGAGGAGAAGAAGTAGCAGGAGGTGGTGAATGAGCAGGAGTTGAGAAGGAGCAGCAAGTGGAGAAGGAGCAGGAGGTCGAGAAGGAGCAGGAGGACGAGAAGGAGAATGAGGGGGAGAAGAAGCAGGAGGGCGAGAAGGAGCAGGAGGGCGAGAAGGATGTGGACGAGGAGAAGGAGGTGGAGAAGGAGCAGGAGGAGGAGGAGGAACTGGAAGTTGAGAAGAAGCAATCGGTGGAGAAGGAGCAGGAGGCGGAGAAGGACCAGGAGTGGGAATAGGTGAAGGAGCTGTTGAAGATGCAGGAGGAGGAGAAGGAGCAGGAGGAGGAGAAGGTGCAGGAGGCGGAGAAGGAGCAGGAGTGGAGAAGGAGAAGGAGGTGGAGAAGGAGTCGGAGTTGGAGAAGGCGCAGGAGGTGGAGAAGGAGCAGGAGGGAGAAAAGGATCAGGAGGAAGACAAGGAGCAGGAGGTGGAGAAGGAGCAGGAGGAGGAGACGGAGCAGGAGGTGGAGAAGGAGCAGAAGGTGGAGTAGGAGCAGGAGAAGGTGAAGGAGCAGGAGGTGGAGAAGGAACAGGGGAGCGAGAAGGAGCAGGAGGGCGAGAAGGAGCAGGAGGGCGATAAGGAGCAGGAGGGCGAGGAGAAGCAGTAGGTGGACAAGGAGCAGGAGATGGACAAGGAGCAGGAGGTGGACAAGGAGCAGGAGGTGGACAAGAATCAGGAGGTGGACACGGAGGAGGAGGTGGACAAGGAGTAGGAGGTGGACAAGGAGCATGAGGTCGACAGGGAGCAGGAGGTGGAGAAGGAGATGGAGGATGAGAAGGAGGAGGAGAAGGAGCACGAGGAGGAGAAGGAACTGGAGCAGGAGAAGAAGCAATTGGTGGAGAAGGAGCAGTAGGCGGAGAAGGACCAGTAGGAGGAGCAGGAGAAGGAGTTGGAGAAGAAGCAGGAGGAGGTGCAGGAGGAGAAGAAATGGCAGGAGGTGGAGAAGGAGCAGGAGGTGGACAAGGAGCAGGAGGGCGAGAAGGACGTGGACGAGGAGAAGGAGGTGGAGAAGGAGCAGGAGTAGGAGGAGGAACAGGAAGTTGAGAAGATGCAATCGGTGGAGAAGGAGCAGGAGGCGGAGAAGGACCAGGAGTGGAAGTAGGTGAAGGAGTTGTTGAAGAAGCAGGATGAGGAGAAGGAGCAGGAGGAGGAGAAGGTGCAGGAGGCGGAGAAGGAGCAGGAGTGGAGAAGGAGCAGGAGGTGGAGAAGGAGTAGGAGTTGGAGAAGGAGCAGGAGGTGGAGAAGGAGCAGGAGGGAGAAAAGGATCAGGAGGAAGACAAGGAGCAGGAGGTGGAGAAGGAGCAGGAGGAGGAGTAGTAGCAGGAGGTAGAGAAGCAGCAGGATGCGGAGAAGGAGCAGGAGGTGAAGAAGGAGCAGGAGGTGAAGAAGGAACAGGGGAGCGAGAAGGAGCAGGAGGGCGAGAAGGAGCAGGAGGGCGATAAGGAGCAGGAGGGCGAGGAGAAGCAGTAGGTGGACAAGGAGCAGGAGATGGACAAGGAGTAGGAGGTGGACAAGGAGCAGGAGGTGGACAAGAATCAGGAGGTGGACACGGAGGAGGAGGTGGACAAGGAGCAGGAGGTGGACAAGGAGCAGGAGGTGGACAGGGAGCAGGAGGTGGAGAAGTAGATGGAGGATGAGAAGGAGGTGGAGAAGGAGCAGGAGGAGGAGAAGGAACAGGAGAAGGAGTAGAAGCAATAGGTGGAGAAGGAGCAGTAGGCGGAGCAGGAGAAGGAGTTGGAGAAGAAGCAGGAGGAGGAGCAGGAGCAGGAGGAGAAGAAAGGGCAGGAGGTGGAGAAGGAGCAGGAGGTGGACAAGGAGCAGGAGTTGGACAAGGAGCAGGAGGTGGACAAGGAACGGAGTTGGACAAGGAGCAGGAGGAGGAGATGGACGTGGAGGAGGAGAAGGAGGTGGAGAAGGAGCAGGAGGAGGAGAACGAACAGGAGGACGAGAAGGAGCAGGATGCGCAGAAGGACCAGGAGGGGGAGTAGGAGAAGGAGTTGGAGAAGAAGCAGGAAGAGGAGCAGGAGCAGGAGGAGAAGAAGGAGCAGGAGGTGGAGAAGGAGCAGGATGTGGAGAAGGAGCTGGAGGAGGAGAAGGAGCAGGAGGAGGAGAAGGAGCAGGAGGAGGTGATGGAGCAGGAGTGGAGAATGAGCAGGATAAGAAGAAGAAGCAGGAGGTTGAGAGCGAGCAGGAGGTGGAGACGGAGCAGGAGGAGGAGAAGGAGCAGGAGGGAGACAAGGAGCAGGAGGAAGACAAGTAGCAGGAGGTCGAAAAGAAGCTAGAGGAGGAGAAGGAGGAGATGAAGGAGCAGGAGGTGGTGAATGAGCAGGAGTGGAGAATGAGCAGGAGTTGGAGACGGAGCAGGAGGGCAGGAAGTAGCAGGAGTTGGCGAAGGAGCAGGAGGTGGAGAAGGAGCAGGTGGGAGACAAGGAGCAGGAGGAAGACAAGGAGTAGGAGGTGGAAAAGGACCATGAGGAGGAGGTGGAGGAGAAGAAGGGGCAGGAGTTGGACAAGGAGCAGGAGGTGAACAAGGAACTGAGGTGGACAAGGAGCAGAAGGTGGACAAGGAGCAGGAGGAGGAGAAGGAGGTGGAGAAGGAGCAGAATGAGGAGAAGGAACGGTAGGTGGAGAAGAAGCAATGGGTGGAGAAGGAGCAGGAGACGGAGAAGGACCAGGACGGGGAGTAGGAGAATGAGTTGGAGAAGAAGCAGGAGGAGGAGCAGGAGCAGGAGGAGAAGATGAAGCAGTTGGTGGAGAAGGAGCAGGAGATGGAGACGAAGCAGGAGGTGGAGGAGCAGCAGGAGGTGGAGAAGGAGCGGGAGGGAGAAAAGGAGCAGGAGGGAGACAAGGAACAGGAGGTGGAAAAGGAGCAGGCGGAGAAGAAGGAACAGGAGAAGGAGAAGGAGCAGGAGATGGAGAAGGAGCAGGAGTTGGAGAAGGAGCAGGAGGAGAAGAAGGAGCAGGAGGTGGTGAATGAGCAGGAGTGGCGAAGGAGCAGCAAGTGGAGAAGGAGTAGGAGGTGGAGAAGGAGCAGGAGGGCGAGAAGGAGCATGAGGGGGAGAAGAAGCTGGAGGACGAGAAGGAGCAGGAGGGCGAGAAGGAGCAGGAGGGCGAGATGGAGCAGAAGGTGGACAATGAGCAGGAGGCGGACAAGGAGCAGGAGGTGGAAAAATAGCAGGAGGTGGACACGGAGCAGGAGGTGCACAAGGAGCAGGAGGTAGACAAGGAGCAGGAGGTGTACAAGGAGCAGGAGGTGGACTAGGAGCAGGAGGTCGACAAGGAGCAGGAGGAGGAGAAGGACGTGGACGAGGAGAAGGAGGTGGAGAAGGTGCACGAGGAGGAGAAGGAACAGGAAGTGGAGAAGAAGCAATCGGTGGAGAAGGAGAAGGAGGTGGAGCAGGACCAGGAGGGGGAGTAGGTGAAGGAGTTGGAGAAGAAGCAAGAGGAGCAGCAGGAGCAGGAGTTGGAGAAGGAACAGAAGGTAGCGATGGAGCAGGAGTGGAGAAGGAGCAGGAGAAGAAGAAGGAGCAGGAGGAGGAGTACCAGCAGGAGGAGGAGAAGGAGCAGTAGATGGAGAGGGCGGAAGATGAGGAGATGGAGCAGGAGGTGGAGAAGGAGCAGGAGAAGGAGAAGGAGAAGGAGAAGGAGCAGTTGGTGCAGAAGGAGCAGGAGGAGGAGAAGGAGCAGGAGGAGGAGAAGGAGCAGAAGGTGAAGATGGAGCATGAGTGGAGAAGGAGATGGAGAAGAAGCAGGAGCAGGAGGAGGAGTAGGAGCAGGAGGAGGTGAAGGAGCAGGAGGTGGACAAGGAGCAGGAGGAGGAGTAGGAGAAGGAGATGGAGAAGAAGCAGGAGGAGGAGAAGGAGCAGGAGCAGGAGGAGAAGGAGGATCAGGAGGAGGAGAAGGTGCAGGAGGTGGAGAAGTAGCAGGAGGTGGAGATGGAGCAGGAGTGGCGAAGGAGCAGGAGAAGAAAAAGGAGCAAGATGAGGAGTTGAAGCAGGAGGAGGAGAAGAAGTAGGAGGTGGAGAAGGCGCAAGATGAGGAGAAGTAGCAGGAGGTGAATAAGGAGCAGGAGAACGAGATGGAGCAGGAGGTGGAAAAGGAGTAGGAAGGAGACAAGGAGCAGGAGGGAGACAAGCAGCAGGAGGTGGAGAAGGAGCAGGAATAGGAGAAGGAGGAGAAGAAGGAGCAGGAGGTGGTGAATGAGCAGGAGTGGAGAAGGAGCAGGAGATGTAGAAGGAGCAGGAGGGCGAGAAGGAGCAGGAAGTCGAGAAGCAGCAGGTGGGCGAGATGGAGCAGAAGGGCGAGAAGGCGCAGGAGGTGGTCAAGGAGCAGGAGGTGGACAAGCAGGAGGAGGAGAAGGAGCTGGAGAAGGAGCAGGAGGAGGAGAAGGAGCAGGAGGTGGAGATGGGGCAAGGGGAGGAGAAGGAGAAGGAGGAGGAGGAGGAGGAGCTGGAGGAGGAGAATGAGCAGGAGGTGGAGAAGGCGCAAGACGAGGAGAAGGAGCAGGAGGTGGAGAAGGAGCAGGAGTGGAGAAGGAGCAGGAGGAGGAGAAGGAGCAGGAGAAGGAGGTGGAGAAGTAGTAACAGGAGCAGAAGAAGGAGCAGGAGGAGAAGTAGCAGCAGGTGGATACGGAGCAGAAGCGGGAGAAGGAGCAGAAGCGGCAGTCGGAGCAGGAGCGGGAGAAGGAGCATGAAGTGGAGAAGGAGCAGGAGGAGGAGGTTGAGCAAAAGTGGAGAAGGAGCAAGAGGTGGAGAATGATGAGGAGGTGGAGAATGAGCAGGGGTGGAGAACAAGGAGGAGGAGGAGATTGATCAAGAGGGGTAGGGTTTGCTGGAGGAGCTGAAGGAGCAGGAGGAGGAGGAGAACGAGCAGGTGGAGGTTGATCAGCAGGTTGAGAAGGAGTAGGAGGTGGAGAAGGAGCAGGAGGAGGAGCTTGAGCAGGAGGGGGAGAAGGAGCAGGATGGGGAGAAGGAGCAGGAGGGGGGAAGGAGCAAGAGGTGGAGAAGGAGCTGGAGGGTGAGAAGGAGGAAATGGAGCAGGAGCTGAAGGAGGAGAAGGAGCAGGAGGTGGAGATGGAACGGAGTGGAGAAGGAGCAGGAGAAGAAGAAGGAGCAGGAGGAGGAGTAGGAGCAGGAGGTGGAGGTTGAGCAGGAGGAGAAGAAGGAGCAGGAGGAGCAGGTGGAGAAGGAGCAGTTGGTGGAGGTTGAGCAGGAGTTGGAGAAGGAACAGGAGGAGGAGGATGAAAAGGAGGGGGGGAAGGAGCAAGAGGTGGAGAAGGAGCTGGAGGGTGAGAAGGAGGAAATGGAGCAGGAGCTGAAGGAGGAGAAGGAGCAGGAGGAGGAGAAGGAGCAGGAGGTGGACAAGGAGCAGGAGGTGGACAACGAGCAGGAGGTGGACAAGGAGCAGGATGTTGACAAGGAGCAGGAGGTGGACAAGGAGCAGGAGGTGGACAAGGAACAGGAGGAGGAGAAGGAGGTGGAGAAGGACCAGGAGGGCGATTTGGAGATGGAGTTGGAGAAGAAGCAGGAGGAGGAGCAGGAGCAGGAGGAGAAGATGAAGCAGTTGGTGGAGAAGGAGCAGGAGATGGAGACGAAGCAGGAGGTGGAGGAGCAGCAGGAGGTGGAGAAGGAGCGGGAGGGAGAAAAGGAGCAGGAGGGAGACAAGGAACAGGAGGTGGAAAAGGAGCAGGCGGAGAAGAAGGAACAGGAGAAGGAGAAGGAGCAGGAGATGGAGAAGGAGCAGGAGTTGGAGAAGGAGCAGGAGGAGAAGAAGGAGCAGGAGGTGGTGAATGAGCAGGAGTGGCGAAGGAGCAGCAAGTGGAGAAGGAGCAGGAGGTGGAGAAGGAGCAGGAGGGCGAGAAGGAGCATGAGGGGGAGAAGAAGCTGGAGGACGAGAAGGAGCAGCAGGGCGAGAAGGAGCAGGAGGGCGAGATGGAGCAGAAGGTGGACAATGAGCAGGAGGCGGACAAGGAGCAGGAGGTGGAAAAAGATCAGGAGGTGGACACGGAGCAGGAGGTGCACAAGGAGCAGGAGGTGGACAAGGAGTAGGAGGTGTACAAGGAGCAGGAGGTGGACTAGGAGCAGGAGGTCGACAAGGAGCAGGAGGAGGAGAAGGACGTGGACGAGGAGAAGGAGGTGGAGAAGGTGCACGAGGAGGAGAAGGAACAGGAAGTGGAGAAGAAGCAATCGGTGGAGAAGGAGAAGGAGGTGGAGCAGGACCAGGAGGGGGAGTAGGTGAAGGAGTTGGAGAAGAAGCAAGAGGAGCAGCAGGAGCAGGAGTTGGAGAAGGAACAGAAGGTAGCGATGGAGCAGGAGTGGAGAAGGAGCAGGAGAAGAAGAAGGAGCAGGAGGAGGAGTACCAGCAGGAGGAGGAGAAGGAGCAGTAGATGGAGAGGGCGGAAGATGAGGAGATGGAGCAGGAGGTGGAGAAGGAGCAGGAGAAGGAGAAGGAGAAGGAGCAGTTGGTGCAGAAGGAGCAGGAGGAGGAGAAGGAGCAGGAGGAGGAGAAGGAGCAGAAGGTGAAGATGGAGCATGAGTGGAGAAGGAGATGGAGAAGAAGCAGGAGCAGGAGGAGGAGTAGGAGCAGGAGGAGGTGAAGGAGCAGGAGCAGGAGGAGAAGGAGGATCAGGAGGAGGAGAAGGTGCAGGAGGTGGAGAAGTAGCAGGAGGTGGAGATGGAGCAGGAGTGGCGAAGGAGCAGGAGAAGAAAAAGGAGCAAGATGAGGAGTTGAAGCAGGAGGAGGAGAAGAAGTAGGAGGTGGAGAAGGCGCAAGATGAGGAGAAGTAGCAGGAGGTGAATAAGGAGCAGGAGAACGAGATGGAGCAGGAGGTGGAAAAGGAGTAGGAAGGAGACAAGGAGCAGGAGGGAGACAAGCAGAAGGAGGTGGAGAAGGAGCAGGAATAGGAGAAGGAGGAGAAGAAGGAGCAGGAGGTGGTGAATGAGCAGGAGTGGAGAAGGAGCAGGAGATGTAGAAGGAGCAGGAGGGCGAGAAGGAGCAGGAAGTCGAGAAGCAGCAGGTGGGCGAGATGGAGCAGAAGGGCGAGAAGGCGCAGGAGGTGGTCAAGGAGCAGGAGGTGGACAAGCAGGAGGAGGAGAAGGAGCTGGAGAAGGAGCAGGAGGAGGAGAAGGAGCAGGAGGTGGAGATGGGGCAAGGGGAGGAGAAGGAGAAGGAGGAGGAGGAGGAGGAGCTGGAGGAGGAGAATGAGCAGGAGGTGGAGAAGGCGCAAGACAAGGAGAAGGAGCAGGAGGTGGATAAGGAGCAGGAGTGCAGAAGGAGCAGGAGGAGGAGAAGGAGCAGGAGAAGGAGGTGGAGAAGTAGTAACAGGAGCAGAAGAAGGAGCAGGAGGAGAAGTAGCAGCAGGTGGATACGGAGCAGAAGCGGGAGAAGGAGCAGAAGCGGCAGTCGGAGCAGGAGCGGGAGAAGGAGCATGAAGTGGAGAAGGAGCAGGAGGAGGAGGTTGAGCAAAAGTGGAGAAGGAGCAAGAGGTGGAGAATGATGAGGAGGTGGAGAATGAGCAGGGGTGGAGAAAAAGGAGGAGGAGGAGATTGATCAAGAGGGGTAGGGTTTGCTGGAGGAGCTGAAGGAGCAGGAGGAGGAGGAGAACGAGCAGGTGGAGGTTGATCAGCAGGTTGAGAAGGAGTAGGAGGTGGAGAAGGAGCAGGAGGAGGAGCTTGAGCAGGAGGGGGAGAAGGAGCAGGATGGGGAGAAGGAGCAGGAGGGGGGAAGGAGCAAGAGGTGGAGAAGGAGCTGGAGGGTGAGAAGGAGGAAATGGAGCAGGAGCTGAAGGAGGAGAAGGAGCAGGAGGTCGAGATGGAGCATGAGTGGAGAAGGAGATGGAGAAGAAGCAGGAGCAGGAGGAGGAGTAGGAGCAGGAGGAGGTGAAGGAGCAGGAGGTGGACAAGGAGCAGGAGGGGGAGTAGGAGAAGGAGATGGAGAAGAAGCAGGAGGAGGAGGAGGAGCAGGAGCAGGAGGAGAAGGAGGATCAGGAGGAGGAGAAGGTGCAGGAGGTGGAGAAGTAGCAGGAGGTGGAGATGGAGCAGGAGTGGCGAAGGAGCAGGAGAAGAAAAAGGAGCAAGATGAGGAGTTGAAGCAGGAGGAGGAGAAGAAGTAGGAGGTGGAGAAGGCGCAAGATGAGGAGAAGTAGCAGGAGGTGAATAACGAGCAGGAGAACGAGATGGAGCAGGAGGTGGAAAAGGAGTAGGAAGGAGACAAGGAGCAGGAGGGAGACAAGCAGCAGGAGGTGGAGAAGGAGCAGGAATAGGAGAAGGAGGAGAAGAAGGAGCAGGAGGTGGTGAATGAGCAGGAGTGGAGAAGGAGCAGGAGATGTAGAAGGAGCAGGAGGGCGAGAAGGAGCAGGAAGTCGAGAAGCAGCAGGTGGGCGAGATGGAGCAGAAGGGCGAGAAGGCGCAGGAGGTGGTCAAGGAGCAGGAGGTGGACAAGCAGGAGGAGGAGAAGGAGCTGGAGAAGGAGCAGGAGGAGGAGAAGGAGCAGGAGGTGGAGATGGGGCAAGGGGAGGAGAAGGAGAAGGAGGAGGAGGAGGAGGAGCTGGTGGAGGAGAATGAGCAGGAGGTGGAGAAGGCGCAAGACGAGGAGAAGGAGCAGGAGGTGGAGAAGGAGCAGGAGTGGAGAAGGAGCAGGAGGAGGAGAAGGAGCAGGAGAAGGAGGTGGAGAAGTAGTAACAGGAGCAGAAGAAGGAGCAGGAGGAGAAGTAGCAGCAGGTGGAGACGGAGCAGAAGCGGGAGAAGGAGCAGCAGCGGCAGTCGGAGCAGGAGCGGGAGAAGGAGCATGAAGTGGAGAAGGAGCAGGAGGAGGAGGTTGAGCAAAAGTGGAGAAGGAGCAAGAGGTGGAGAATGATGAGGAGGTGGAGAATGAGCAGGGGTGGAGAACAAGGAGGAGGAGGAGATTGATCAAGAGGGGTAGGGTTTGCTGGAGGAGCTGAAGGAGCAGGAGGAGGAGGAGAACGAGCAGGTGGAGGTTGATCAGCAGGTTGAGAAGGAGTAGGAGGTGGAGAAGGAGCAGGAGGAGGAGCTTGAGCAGGAGGGGGAGAAGGAGCAGGATGGGGAGAAGGAGCAGGAGGGGGGAAGGAGCAAGAGGTGGAGAAGGAGCTGGAGGGTGAGAAGGAGGAAATGGAGCAGGAGCTGAAGGAGGAGAAGGAGCAGGAGGTGGAGATGGAACGGAGTGGAGAAGGAGCAGGAGAAGAAGAAGGAGCAGGAGGAGGAGTAGGAGCAGGAGGTGGAGGTTGAGCAGGAGGACAAGAAGGAGCAGGAGGAGCAGGTGGAGAAGGAGCAGTTGGTGGAGGTTGAGCAGGAGTTGGAGAAGGAACAGGAGGAGGAGGATGAAAAGGAGGGGGGGGGAAGGAGCAAGAGGTGGAGAAGGAGCAGGAGTGGAGCATGAGCAGGAGAAGAAGATGAAGCAGGAGGAGGAGTAGGAGCAGGAGGATGAGAAGGAGCAGGAGGAGGAGAAGGAGCAGGAGTGGAGCATGAGCAGGAGAAGAAGATGAAGCAGGAGGAGGAGTAGGAGCAGGAGGATGAGAAGGAGCAGGAGGAGGAGAAGGAGCAGGAGTGGAGCATGAGCAGGAGAAGAAGATGAAGCAGGAGGAGGAGCAGGAGCAGGAGGATGAGAAGGAGCAGGAGGTGGAGAAGGAGCAGGAGGTGGAGAAGGAGCAGGAGGAGGAGCAGAGCAGGAGGAGGAGAAGACGTCCGAGGTGGAGATGGAGCAGGAGTGGAGAAGGAGCAGGAGAAGAAGATGGAGCAGGAGGAGGAGCAGGAGTAGGAGGAGGAGTAGTAGCAGAAGGTAGAGAAGCAGCATGAGTTGGAGAAGGAGCAGGAGGTGAAGAAGGAGCAGGAGGGAGACAAGGAGCGGGAGGTGGAGAAGGAGCAGGAGGAGGAGAAGGAGGAGAAGAAGGAGCAGGAGGTGGTGAATGAGCAGGAATGGAGAAGGAGCCGCAAGTGGAGAAAGAGCTGGAGGTGGAGAAGGAGCAGGAGGACGAGAAGGAGCATGAGGGGGAGTAGAAGCAGGAGGGCGAGAAGGAGCAGGAGGGCGAGAAGGAGCAGGAGGGCGAGATGGAGCAGGAGGTGGACAAGGAGCAGGAGGTGGACAAGGAGCAGGAGGAGGAGAAGGAGCAGGAGGAGGAGAAGGAGCAGGAGTGGAGCATGAGCAGGAGAAGAAGATGGAGCAGGAGGAGGAGAAGGAGCAGGAGGAGGAGTAGTAGCAGGAGGAGGAGAAGGAGCAGGAGGTGGACAAGGCGCAAGATGAGCAGAAGGAGCAGGAGGTCGAGAAGGAAACGGATGTGGAGAAGGAGCAGGAGGGGGAGAAGGAGCAGGAGGTGGAGAAGGAGTAGGAGGTGGAGAAGGAGCAGGAGGTGGAGAAGGAGCAAGAGGGGAGAAAAGGATCTGGAGGAAGACAAGGAGCAGGAGGTGGAGAAGGAGTAGGAGGAGGAGGAGAAGGAGAAGGAGGTGGTGAAGGAGCAGTAGATGGAGTAGGAGCAGGAGATGGAGAAGGAGCAGGAGGTGGAGAAGGAACAGGGGAGCGAGAAGGAGCAGGAGGGCGAGAAGGAGCAGGATGGCGAGAAGGAGCAAGTTGGCGATAAGGAGCAGGAGGGCGAGAAGGAGCAGGATGTGGAGAAGGAGCAGGAGATGGACAAGGAGCAGGAGGTGGACAAGGAGCAGGAGGTGGACAAGAATCAGGAGGTGGACACGGAGGAGGAGGTGGACAAGAAGCAGGAGGTGGAGAAGGAGCAGGAGGTGGAGAAGGAGCAGGAGGAGGAGAAGGAGCAGGAGTGCAGAAGGAGCAGGTGAAGAAGAAAGAGCAGGAGGTGGAGAAGGCGCAAGAAGAGGAGAAGGAGCAGGAGGACGAGAAGGAGCATGAGGGGGAGTAGAAGCAGGAGGGCGAGAAGGAGCAGGGGGCGAGAAGGAGCAGCAGTTGGACAAGGAGCAGGAGGTGGACAAGGAGCAGTAGATGGACAAGGAGCAGGAGGTGGACAAGGAGCAGGAGGTGGACAAGGAGCAGGAGGAGGAGACTGAGGTGGATGAGGAGAAGGAGTGGGAGAAAGAGCAGGAGCTGGAGAAGGAGCAGGAGATGGAGAAGGAGCAGGAGGTGGAGTAGGAGCAGGAGGGAGAAAAGGAGCAGGAGGAAGACAAGGAGCAGGAGGTGCATATGGAGCAGGAGGAGGAGAAGGAGGAGAAGAAGGAGCAGGAGGTGGTGAATGAGCAGGAGTGGAGAAGGAGCAGGATGTGGAGAAGGAGCAGGTGGGCAGGAAGGAGCAGGAGGGCGAGAAGGAGCAGGAGGTGATCAAGGAGCAGGAGGTTGACAAGGAGCAGGTGCTGGAGATGGCACAGGAATTGAGAAGGAGAACGAGAAGGAGAAGGAGCAGGAGGTGGAGAAGGATCAAGAGGGAGACAAGGAGCGGCAGGTGGAGGAGGAGCAGAAGGAGGAGAAGAAGGACCAGGAGATGGTGAATGAGCAGGAGTGGAGAAGGAGCAGGAGGTGTAGAAGGAGCAGGAGGGCAGGAAGGAGCAGGGGGGCGAGAAGAAGCAGGTGGGCGAGAAGGAGCAGGAGGGCGAGAAGGAGCAGGAGGGCGACAAGGAGCAGGAGGGCTAGATGGAGCAGGAGGTGGACAATGAGCAGGAGGTGGAGAAGTAGGTGGAGGGGGAGGAGGCGGTGGAGATGGAGCAGGAGGAGGAGAAGGAACGTGAGGTGGAGAAGAGGCAATAGGTGGAGAAGGAGCACGCGGAGAAGGACCAGGAGGAGGAGGAGGAGAAGGAGTTGGAGAAGATGCAGGAGGAGGAGCAGGAGCAGGAGGAGAAGAAGGAGCAGGAGGTGGAGAAGGAGCAGGAGGAGGAGAATGAGAAGGAGGAGGAGAAGGAGCATGAGAAGGAGAAGGAGCAGGAGGTGGAGAAGGAGCAGGAGGTGGAGATGGAGCAGGAGGTGGAGAAGGAGCAGGAGGTCGAGAATGAACAGGAGGTGGAGAAGAAGCAATAGGTGGAGAAGGAGCAGGATGCGCAGAAGGACCAGGAGGTGGAGTAGGAGAAGGAGTTGGAGAAGAAGTAGGAAGAGGAGCAGCAGCAGGAGGAGGAGAAGGAGCAGGAGGTGGAGAAGGAGCAGGATGTGGAGATGGAGCAGGAGGAGGAGAAGGAGCAGGAGGACGAGAAGGAGCAGGAGGAGGATAAGGAGCAGGAGTGGAGAAGGAGCAGGAGAAGAAGAAGAAGAAGAAGCCGGAGGAGGAGTAGAAGCAGGAGGAGGCGAAGGAGCAAGAGGTGGATCAGGCGCAAGATGAGTAGCAGCAGGAGGTGGAGAAGGATCAGGAGAAGGAGAAGGAGCAGGAGGTTGAGAACGAGCAGGAGGTGGAGACGGAGCAGGAGGAGGAGAAGGAGCAGGAGGGAGACAAGGAGCAGGAGGAAGACAAGGAGCAGGAAGTGGAAAAGTAGCAGGAGGAGGAGAAGGAGGAGAAGCAGGAGCAAGAGGTGGTGAATGAGCAGGAGTGGAGAAGGAGCAGGAGGTGGAGAAGGAGCAGGAGGGCAGGAAGTAGCAGTAGTTGGAGAAGGAGCAGGAGGTGGAGAAGGAGCAGGAGGGAGACAAGGAGCAGGAGGAAGACAAGGAGCAGTAGGTGGAAAAGGACCATGAGGAGGAGAAGGAGGAGAATAAGGGGCAGGAGTTGGACAAGGAGCAGGAGGTGGACAGGGAGCAGGAGGTGGACAAGGAGCAGGAGGTGGACAAGGAGCAGGAGGAGGAGAAGGAGGTGGAGGAGGAGCAGGATGTGGAGAAGGAGCAGGAGACGGAGAAGGAGCAGGAGGGGGAGTAGGAGAATGAGTTGGAGAAGAAGCAGGAGGAGGGGCACGAGCAGGAGGAGAAGAAGGAGCAGGAGGTGGAGAAGGAGCAGGAGAAGGAGACGAAGCAGGAGTGGAGAAGGAGCAGCAGTTGGAGAAGGAGCAGCAGGTGGAGAAGAAGCAGGAGGCCGAGAAGGAGCACTTGGTGGACAAGGAGCAGGAGGTGGACAAGGATCAGGATGTGGACAAAGAGCAGGAGGTGGAGAAGGAGCAGCAGGAGGAGAAGGAACAGGAGTTGGGGAGAAGCAATAGGTGGAGAAGGAGCAGGAGGCGGAGAAGTACCAGAAGGGGGAGTCGGAGAACGAGTTGGGGAAGAAGCAGAAGAAGGAGAAGGAGCACGAGGAGGAGATGTAGCAGGAGGTGGAAATGGAGCAGGAGTGGTGAAGGAACAGGAGGTGGAGAAGGAGCAGGTGGAGGAGCAGGAGGAGGAGTAGGAGCAGGAGGAGGAGATGGAGCAGGAGGTGGAGAAGGCGCAAGATGAGGAGAAGGAGCAGGAGGTGGAGAAGGAGCAGGAGGTGGAGAAGGAGCAGGTGGTGGAGTAGGAGCAAGAGGTGGAGAATGAACAGGAGGTGGAGAAGGACAGGGTGGAGGAGCAGGAGGAGGAGTAGGAGCAGGAGGAGGAGGTGGAGCAGGAGTTGGAGGAGGCGCAAGATGAGGAGAAGGAGCAGGAGGTGGAGAAGGAACAGGAGGTGGAGAAGGAGCAGGAGGGAGACAAGGAGCGGTAGGAGGAGAATGAGGTGGAGGAGGAGAAGGAGTTGGAGAAGGAGCAGCAGGAGGAGAAGGAACAGGAGGGGGGGAGAAGCAATAGGTGGAGAAGGAGCAGGAGGAGGAGAAGGAACAGGAAGGGGAGTAGGAGAATGAGTTGGAGAAGGAGCAGGAGGAGGAGCAGGAGTAGGAAGAGTGGAATGAGCAGGAGGTGGAGATGGAGCAGGAGGGAGAAAAGGAGCAGGAGGAAGACAAGGAGTAGGAGGTGGAGAAGGAGTAGGAGGAGGAGAAGGAGGAGAAGAATGAGCAGCAGGTGGTGAATGAGCAGCAGGTGGACAAGGAGCAGGAGGTGGACAAGGAGCAGGAGATGGACAAGGAGCAGGAGTTGGACAAGGAGCAGGAGGTGGACAAGGAGCAGGAGGAGCAGACGGAGGTGGATGAGGAGAAGGAGGGGGTGAAAGAGCAGGAGCTGGAGAAGGAGCAGGAGCTGGAGAAGGAGCAGGAGATGGAGTAGGAGCAGGAGGGAGAAAATGAGCAGGAGGAAGACAAGGAGCAGGAGGTGCAGATGGAGCAGGAGGAGGAGAAGGAGGAGAAGATGGAGCAGGAGGTGGTGAATGACCAGGAGTGGAGAAGGAGCAGGAGGTGTAGAAGGGGCAGGAGGGCAGGAAGGAGCAGGGGGCGAGAAGGAGCAGCAGTTGGACAAGGAGCAGGAGGTGGACAAGGAGCAGTAGATGGACAAGGAGCAGGAGGTGGACAAGGAGCAGGAGGTGGACAAGGAGCAGGAGGAGGAGACTGAGGTGGATGAGGAGAAGGAGGGGGAGAAAGAGCAGGAGCTGGAGAAGGAGCAGGAGATGGAGAAGGAGCAGGAGGTGGAGTAGGAGCAGGAGGGAGAAAAGGAGCAGGAGGAAGACAAGGAGCAGGAGGTGCAGATGGAGCAGGAGGAGGAGAAGGAGGAGAAGAAGGAGCAGGAGGTGGTGAATGAGCAGGAGTGGAGAAGGAGCAGGATGTGGAGAAGGAGCAGGTGGGCAGAAAGGAGCAGGAGGGCGAGAAGGAGCAGGAGGTGATCAAGGAGGAGTAGGAGCAGGAGGAGGAGATGGAGCAGGAGGTGGAGAAGGCGCAAGATGAGGAGAAGGAGCAGGAGGTGGAGAAGGAGCAGGAGGTGGAGAAGGAGCAGGTGGTGGAGTAGGAGCAAGAGGTGGAGAATGAACAGGAGGTGGAGAAGGACAGGGTGGAGGAGCAGGAGGAGGAGTAGGAGCAGGAGGAGGAGGTGGAGCAGGAGTTGGAGGAGGAGCAGGAGGTGGAGAAGGAGCAGGTGGGAGACAAGGAGCAGGAGGAAGACAAGGAGTAGGAGGTGTAAAAGGACCATGAGGAGGAGGTGGAGGAGAAGAAGGGGCAGGAGTTGGACAAGGAGCAGGAGGTGAACAAGGAACTGAGGTGGACAAGGAGCAGAAGGTGGACAAGGAGCAGGAGGAGGAGAAGGAGGTGGAGAAGGAGCAGAATGAGGAGAAGGAACGGTAGGTGGAGAAGAAGCAATGGGTGGAGAAGGAGCAGGAGACGGAGAAGGACCAGGACGGGGAGTAGGAGAATGAGTTGGAGAAGAAGCAGGAGGAGGAGCAGGAGCAGGAGGAGAAGATGAAGCAGTTGGTGGAGAAGGAGCAGGAGATGGAGACGAAGCAGGAGGTGGAGGAGCAGCAGGAGGTGGAGAAGGAGCGGGAGGGAGAAAAGGAGCAGGAGGGAGACAAGGAACAGGAGGTGGAAAAGGAGCAGGCGGAGAAGAAGGAACAGGAGAAGGAGAAGGAGCAGGAGGAGAAGAAGGAGCAGGAGGTGGTGAATGAGCAGGAGTGGCGAAGGAGCAGCAAGTGGAGAAGGAGTAGGAGGTGTAGAAGGAGCAGGAGGGCGAGAAGGAGCATGAGGGGGAGAAGAAGCTGGAGGACGAGAAGGAGCAGGAGGGCGAGAAGGAGCAGGAGGGCGAGATGGACTAGAAGGTGGACAATGAGCAGGAGGCGGACAAGGAGCAGGAGGTGGAAAAATAGCAGGAGGTGGACACGGAGCAGGAGGTGCACAAGGAGCAGGAGGTGGACAAGGAGCAGGAGGTGTACAAGGAGCAGGAGATGGAGAAGGAGCAGGAGGTGGAGAAGGAGCAGGAGGAGGAGCAGAGCAGGAGGAGGAGAAGTCGGAGTTGGAGATGGAGCAGAAGTGGAGCAGGAGCAGGAGAAGAAGAAGGAGCAGGAGGAGGAGCAGGAGCAGGAGTGGAAAAGGAGCAGGAGAAGAAGAAAGAGCAGGAGGAGGAGCAGGATTAGGAGGAGGAGTAGTAGCAGGAGGTAGAGAAGCAGCATGAGTTGGAGAAGGAGCAGGAGGTGAAGAAGGAGCAGGAGGGAGACAATGAGCGAGAGGTGGAGAAGGAGCAGGAGGAGGAGAAGGAGGAGAAGAAGTAGCAGGAGGTGGTGAATGAGCAGGAGTTGAGAAGGAGCAGCAAGTGGAGAAGGAGCAGGAGGTCGAGAAGGAGCAGGAGGACGAGAAGGAGCATGAGGGGGAGAAGAAGCAGGAGGGCGAGAAGGAGCAGGAGGGCGAGAAGGATGTGGACGAGGAGAAGGAGGTGGAGAAGGAGCAGGAGGAGGAGGAGGAACTGGAAGTTGAGAAGAAGCAATCGGTGGAGAAGGAGCAGGAGGCGGAGAAGGACCAGGAGTGGGAATAGGTGAAGGAGCTGTTGAAGATGCAGGAGGAGGAGAAGGAGCAGGAGGAGGAGAAGGTGCAGGAGGCGGAGAAGGAGCAGGAGTGGAGAAGGAGAAGGAGGTGGAGAAGGAGTCGGAGTTGGAGAAGGCGCAGGAGGTGGAGAAGGAGCAGGAGGGAGAAAAGGATCAGGAGGAAGACAAGGAGCAGGAGGTGGAGAAGGAGCAGGAGGAGGAGACGGAGCAGGAGGTGGAGAAGGAGCAGAAGGTGGAGTAGGAGCAGGAGAAGGTGAAGGAGCAGGAGGTGGAGAAGGAACAGGGGAGCGAGAAGGAGCAGGAGGGCGAGAAGGAGCAGGAGGGCGATAAGGAGCAGGAGGGCGAGGAGAAGCAGTAGGTGGACAAGGAGCAGGAGATGGACAAGGAGCAGGAGGTGGACAAGGAGCAGGAGGTGGACAAGAATCAGGAGGTGGACACGGAGGAGGAGGTGGACAAGGAGTAGGAGGTGGACAAGGAGCATGAGGTCGACAGGGAGCAGGAGGTGGAGAAGGAGATGGAGGATGAGAAGGAGGAGGAGAAGGAGCACGAGGAGGAGAAGGAACTGGAGCAGGAGAAGAAGCAATTGGTGGAGAAGGAGCAGTAGGCGGAGAAGGACCAGTAGGAGGAGCAGGAGAAGGAGTTGGAGAAGAAGCAGGAGGAGGTGCAGGAGGAGAAGAAATGGCAGGAGGTGGAGAAGGAGCAGGAGGTGGACAAGGAGCAGGAGGGCGAGAAGGACGTGGACGAGGAGAAGGAGGTGGAGAAGGAGCAGGAGTAGGAGGAGGAACAGGAAGTTGAGAAGATGCAATCGGTGGAGAAGGAGCAGGAGGCGGAGAAGGACCAGGAGTGGAAGTAGGTGAAGGAGTTGTTGAAGAAGCAGGATGAGGAGAAGGAGCAGGAGGAGGAGAAGGTGCAGGAGGCGGAGAAGGAGCAGGAGTGCAGAAGGAGCAGGAGGTGGAGAAGGAGTAGGAGTTGGAGAAGGAGCAGGAGGTGGAGAAGGAGCAGGAGGGAGAAAAGGATCAGGAGGAAGACAAGGAGCAGGAGGTGGAGAAGGAGCAGGAGGAGGAGTAGTAGCAGGAGGTAGAGAAGCAGCAGGATGCGGAGAAGGAGCAGGAGGTGAAGAAGGAGCAGGAGGTGAAGAAGGAACAGGGGAGCGAGAAGGAGCAGGAGGGCGAGAAGGAGCAGGAGGGCGATAAGGAGCAGGAGGGCGAGGAGAAGCAGTAGGTGGACAAGGAGCAGGAGATGGACAAGGAGTAGGAGGTGGACAAGGAGCAGGAGGTGGACAAGAATCAGGAGGTGGACACGGAGGAGGAGGTGGACAAGGAGCAGGAGGTGGACAAGGAGCAGGAGGTGGACAGGGAGCAGGAGGTGGAGAAGTAGATGGAGGATGAGAAGGAGGTGGAGAAGGAGCAGGAGGAGGAGAAGGAACAGGAGAAGGAGTAGAAGCAATAGGAGGAGAAGGAGCAGTAGGCGGAGCAGGAGAAGGAGTTGGAGAAGAAGCAGGAGGAGGAGCAGGAGCAGGAGGAGAAGAAAGGGCAGGAGGTGGAGAAGGAGCAGGAGGTGGACAAGGAGCAGGAGTTGGACAAGGAGCAGGAGGTGGACAAGGAGCAGGAGTTGGACAAGGAGCAGGAGGAGGAGATGGACGTGGAGGAGGAGAAGGAGGTGGAGAAGGAGCAGGAGGAGGAGAACGAACAGGAGGACGAGAAGGAGCAGGATGCGCAGAAGGACCAGGAGGGGGAGTAGGAGAAGGAGTTGGAGAAGAAGCAGGAAGAGGAGCAGGAGCAGGAGGAGAAGAAGGAGCAGGAGGTGGAGAAGGAGCAGGATGTGGAGAAGGAGCTGGAGGAGGAGAAGGAGCAGGAGGAGGAGAAGGAGCAGGAGGAGGTGATGGAGCAGGAGTGGAGAATGAGCAGGATGAGAAGAAGAAGCAGGAGGTTGAGAACGAGCAGGAGGTGGAGACGGAGCAGGAGGAGGAGAAGGAGCAGGAGGGAGACAAGGAGCAGGAGGAAGACAAGTAGCAGGAGGTCGAAAAGAAGCTAGAGGAGGAGAAGGAGGAGATGAAGGAGCAGGAGGTGGTGAATGAGCAGGAGTGGAGAATGAGCAGGAGTTGGAGACGGAGCAGGAGGGCAGGAAGTAGCAGGAGTTGGCGAAGGAGCAGCAGGTGGAGAAGGAGCAGGTGGGAGACAAGGAGCAGGAGGAAGACAAGGAGTAGGAGGTGGAAAAGGACCATGAGGAGGAGGTGGAGGAGAAGAAGGGGCAGGAGTTGGACAAGGAGCAGGAGGTGAACAAGGAACTGAGGTGGACAAGGAGCAGAAGGTGGACAAGGAGCAGGAGGAGGAGAAGGAGGTGGAGAAGGAGCAGAATGAGGAGAAGGAACGGTAGGTGGAGAAGAAGCAATGGGTGGAGAAGGAGCAGGAGACGGAGAAGGACCAGGACGGGGAGTAGGAGAATGAGTTGGAGAAGAAGCAGGAGGAGGAGCAGGAGCAGGAGGAGAAGATGAAGCAGTTGGTGGAGAAGGAGCAGGAGATGGAGACGAAGCAGGAGGTGGAGGAGCAGCAGGAGGTGGAGAAGGAGCGGGAGGGAGAAAAGGAGCAGGAGGGAGACAAGGAACAGGAGGTGGAAAAGGAGCAGGCGGAGAAGAAGGAACAGGAGAAGGAGAAGGAGCAGGAGATGGAGAAGGAGCAGGTGTTGGAGAAGGAGCAGGAGGAGAAGAAGGAGCAGGAGGTGGTGAATGAGCAGGAGTGGCGAAGGAGCAGCAAGTGGAGAAGGAGTAGGAGGTGGAGAAGGAGCAGGAGGGCGAGAAGGAGCATGAGGGGGAGAAGAAGCTGGAGGACGAGAAGGAGCAGCAGGGCGAGAAGGAGCAGGAGGGCGAGATGGAGCAGAAGGTGGACAATGAGCAGGAGGCGGACAAGGAGCAGGAGGTGGAAAAATATCAGGAGGTGGACACGGAGCAGGAGGTGCACAAGGAGCAGGAGGTGGACAAGGAGCAGGAGGTGTACAAGGAGCAGGAGGTGGACTAGGAGCAGGAGGTCGACAAGGAGCAGGAGGAGGAGAAGGACGTGGACGAGGAGAAGGAGGTGGAGAAGGTGCACGAGGAGGAGAAGGAACAGGAAGTGGAGAAGAAGCAATCGGTGGAGAAGGAGAAGGAGGTGGAGCAGGACCAGGAGGGGGAGTAGGTGAAGGAGTTGGAGAAGAAGCAAGAGGAGCAGCAGGAGCAGGAGTTGGAGAAGGAACAGAAGGTAGCGATGGAGCAGGAGTGGAGAAGGAGCAGGAGAAGAAGAAGGAGCAGGAGGAGGAGTACCAGCAGGAGGAGGAGAAGGAGCAGTAGATGGAGAGGGCGGAAGATGAGGAGATGGAGCAGGAGGTTGAGAAGGAGCAGGAGAAGGAGAAGGAGAAGGAGCAGTTGGTGCAGAAGGAGCAGGAGGAGGAGAAGGAGCAGGAGGAGGAGAAGGAGCAGAAGGTGAAGATGGAGCATGAGTGGAGAAGGAGATGGAGATGGAGAAGAAGCAGGAGGAGGAGGAGGAGCAGGAGCAGGAGGAGAAGGAGGATCAGGAGGAGGAGAAGGTGCAGGAGGTGGAGAAGTAGCAGGAGGTGGAGATGGAGCAGGAGTGGCGAAGGAGCAGGAGAAGAAAAAGGAGCAAGATGAGGAGTTGAAGCAGGAGGAGGAGAAGAAGTAGGAGGTGGAGAAGGCGCAAGATGAGGAGAAGTAGCAGGAGGTGAATAAGGAGCAGGAGAACGAGATGGAGCAGGAGGTGGAAAAGGAGTAGGAAGGAGACAAGGAGCAGGAGGGAGACAAGCAGCAGGAGGTGGAGAAGGAGCAGGAATAGGAGAAGGAGGAGAAGAAGGAGCAGGAGGTGGTGAATGAGCAGGAGTGGAGAAGGAGCAGGAGATGTAGAAGGAGCAGGAGGGCGAGAAGGAGCAGGAAGTCGAGAAGCAGCAGGTGGGCGAGATGGAGCAGAAGGGCGAGAAGGCGCAGGAGGTGGTCAAGGAGCAGGAGGTGGACAAGCAGGAGGAGGAGAAGGAGCTGGAGAAGGAGCAGGAGGAGGAGAAGGAGCAGGAGGTGGAGATGGGGCAAGGGGAGGAGAAGGAGAAGGAGGAGGAGGAGGAGGAGCTGGTGGAGGAGAATGAGCAGGAGGTGGAGAAGGCGCAAGACGAGGAGAAGGAGCAGGAGGTGGAGAAGGAGCAGGAGTGGAGAAGGAGCAGGAGGAGGAGAAGGAGCAGGAGAAGGAGGTGGAGAAGTAGTAACAGGAGCAGAAGAAGGAGCAGGAGGAGAAGTAGCAGCAGGTGGAGACGGAGCAGAAGCGGGAGAAGGAGCAGCAGCGGCAGTCGGAGCAGGAGCGGGAGAAGGAGCATGAAGTGGAGAAGGAGCAGGAGGAGGAGGTTGAGCAAAAGTGGAGAAGGAGCAAGAGGTGGAGAATGATGAGGAGGTGGAGAATGAGCAGGGGTGGAGAACAAGGAGGAGGAGGAGATTGATCAAGAGGGGTAGGGTTTGCTGGAGGAGCTGAAGGAGCAGGAGGAGGAGGAGAACGAGCAGGTGGAGGTTGATCAGCAGGTTGAGAAGGAGTAGGAGGTGGAGAAGGAGCAGGAGGAGGAGCTTGAGCAGGAGGGGGAGAAGGAGCAGGATGGGGAGAAGGAGCAGGAGGGGGGAAGGAGCAAGAGGTGGAGAAGGAGCTGGAGGGTGAGAAGGAGGAAATGGAGCAGGAGCTGAAGGAGGAGAAGGAGCAGGAGGTGGAGATGGAACGGAGTGGAGAAGGAGCAGGAGAAGAAGAAGGAGCAGGAGGAGGAGTAGGAGCAGGAGGTGGAGGTTGAGCAGGAGGAGAAGAAGGAGCAGGAGGAGCAGGTGGAGAAGGAGCAGTTGGTGGAGGTTGAGCAGGAGTTGGAGAAGGAACAGGAGGAGGAGGATGAAAAGGAGGGGGGGAAGGAGCAAGAGGTGGAGAAGGAGCTGGAGGGTGAGAAGGAGGAAATGGAGCAGGAGCTGAAGGAGGAGAAGGAGCAGGAGGAGGAGAAGGAGCAGGAGGTGGACAAGGAGCAGGAGGTGGACAACGAGCAGGAGGTGGACAAGGAGCAGGATGTTGACAAGGAGCAGGAGGTGGACAAGGAGCAGGAGGTGGACAAGGAGCAGGAGGTGGACAAGGAACAGGAGGAGGAGAAGGAGTTGGAGAAGGACCAGGAGGGCGATTTGGAGATGGAGTTGGAGAAGAAGCAGGAGGAGGAGCAGGAGCAGGAGGAGAAGATGAAGCAGTTTGTGGAGAAGGAGCAGGAGATGGAGACGAAGCAGGAGGTGGAGGAGCAGCAGGAGGTGGAGAAGGAGCGGGAGGGAGAAAAGGAGCAGGAGGGAGACAAGGAACAGGAGGTGGAAAAGGAGCAGGCGGAGAAGAAGGAACAGGAGAAGGAGAAGGAGCAGGAGATGGAGAAGGAGCAGGAGTTGGAGAAGGAGCAGGAGGAGAAGAAGGAGCAGGAGGTGGTGAATGAGCAGGAGTGGCGAAGGAGCAGCAAGTGGAGAAGGAGCAGGAGGTGGAGAAGGAGCAGGAGGGCGAGAAGGAGCATGAGGGGGAGAAGAAGCTGGAGGACGAGAAGGAGCAGCAGGGCGAGAAGGAGCAGGAGGGCGAGATGGAGCAGAAGGTGGACAATGAGCAGGAGGCGGACAAGGAGCAGGAGGTGGAAAAAGATCAGGAGGTGGACACGGAGCAGGAGGTGCACAAGGAGCAGGAGGTGGACAAGGAGCAGGAGGTGTACAAGGAGCAGGAGGTGGACTAGGAGCAGGAGGTCGACAAGGAGCAGGAGGAGAAGGACGTGGACGAGGAGAAGGAGGTGGAGAAGGTGCACGAGGAGGAGAAGGAACAGGAAGTGGAGAAGAAGCAATCGGTGGAGAAGGAGAAGGAGGTGGAGCAGGACCAGGAGGGGGAGTAGGTGAAGGAGTTGGAGAAGAAGCAAGAGGAGCAGCAGGAGCAGGAGTTGGAGAAGGAACAGAAGGTAGCGATGGAGCAGGAGTGGAGAAGGAGCAGGAGAAGAAGAAGGAGCAGGAGGAGGAGTACCAGCAGGAGGAGGAGAAGGAGCAGTAGATGGAGAGGGCGGAAGATGAGGAGATGGAGCAGGAGGTGGAGAATGAGCAGGAGAAGGAGAAGGAGAAGGAGCAGTTGGTGCAGAAGGAGCAGGAGGAGGAGAAGGAGCAGGAGGAGGAGAAGGAGCAGAAGGTGAAGATGGAGCATGAGTGGAGAAGGAGATGGAGAAGAAGCAGGAGCAGGAGGAGGAGTAGGAGCAGGAGGAGGTGAAGGAGCAGGAGGTGGACAAGGAGCAGGAGGGGGAGTAGGAGAAGGAGATGGAGAAGAAGCAGGAGGAGGAGGAGGAGCAGGAGCAGGAGGAGAAGGAGGATCAGGAGGAGGAGAAGGTGCAGGAGGTGGAGAAGTAGCAGGAGGTGGAGATGGAGCAGGAGTGGCGAAGGAGCAGGAGAAGAAAAAGGAGCAAGATGAGGAGTTGAAGCAGGAGGAGGAGAAGAAGTCGGAGGTGGAGAAGGCGCAAGATGAGGAGAAGTAGCAGGAGGTGAATAAGGAGCAGGAGAACGAGATGGAGCAGGAGGTGGAAAAGGAGTAGGAAGGAGACAAGGAGCAGGAGGGAGACAAGCAGCAGGAGGTGGAGAAGGAGCAGGAATAGGAGAAGGAGGAGAAGAAGGAGCAGGAGGTGGTGAATGAGCAGGAGTGGAGAAGGAGCAGGAGATGTAGAAGGAGCAGGAGGGCGAGAAGGAGCAGGAAGTCGAGAAGCAGCAGGTGGGCGAGATGGAGCAGAAGGGCGAGAAGGCGCAGGAGGTGGTCAAGGAGCAGGAGGTGGACAAGCAGGAGGAGGAGAAGGAGCTGGAGAAGGAGCAGGAGGAGGAGAAGGAGCAGGAGGTGGAGATGGGGCAAGGGGAGGAGAAGGAGAAGGAGGAGGAGGAGGAGGAGCTGGAGGAGGAGAATGAGCAGGAGGTGGAGAAGGCGCAAGACGAGGAGAAGGAGCAGGAGGTGGAGAAGGAGCAGGAGTGGAGAAGGAGCAGGAGGAGGAGAAGGAGCAGGAGAAGGAGGTGGAGAAGTAGTAACAGGAGCAGAAGAAGGAGCAGGAGGAGAAGTAGCAGCAGGTGGAGACGGAGCAGAAGCGGGAGAAGGAGCAGAAGCGGCAGTCGGAGCAGGAGCGGGAGAAGGAGCATGAAGTGGAGAAGGAGCAGGAGGAGGAGGTTGAGCAAAAGTGGAGAAGGAGCAAGAGGTGGAGAATGATGAGGAGGTGGAGAATGAGCAGGGGTGGAGAAAAAGGAGGAGGAGGAGATTGATCAAGAGGGGTAGGGTTTGCTGGAGGAGCTGAAGGAGCAGGAGGAGGAGGAGAACGAGCAGGTGGAGGTTGATCAGCAGGTTGAGAAGGAGTAGGAGGTGGAGAAGGAGCAGGAGGAGGAGCTTGAGCAGGAGGGGGAGAAGGAGCAGGATGGGGAGAAGGAGCAGGAGGGGGAAGGAGCAAGAGGTGGAGAAGGAGCTGGAGGGTGAGAAGGAGGAAATGGAGCAGGAGCTGAAGGAGGAGAAGGAGCAGGAGGTCGAGATGGAGCATGAGTGGAGAAGGAGATGGAGAAGAAGCAGGAGCAGGAGGAGGAGTAGGAGCAGGAGGAGGTGAAGGAGCAGGAGGTGGACAAGGAGCAGGAGGGGGAGTAGGAGAAGGAGATGGAGAAGAAGCAGGAGGAGGAGGAGGAGCAGGAGCAGGAGGAGAAGGAGGATCAGGAGGAGGAGAAGGTGCAGGAGGTGGAGAAGTAGCAGGAGGTGGAGATGGAGCAGGAGTGGCGAAGGAGCAGGAGAAGAAAAAGGAGCAAGATGAGGAGTTGAAGCAGGAGGAGGAGAAGAAGTAGGAGGTGGAGAAGGCGCAAGATGAGGAGAAGTAGCAGGAGGTGAATAAGGAGCAGGAGAACGAGATGGAGCAGGAGGTGGAAAAGGAGTAGGAAGGAGACAAGGAGCAGGAGGGAGACAAGCAGCAGGAGGTGGAGAAGGAGCAGGAATAGGAGAAGGAGGAGAAGAAGGAGCAGGAGGTGGTGAATGAGCAGGAGTGGAGAAGGAGCAGGAGATGTAGAAGGAGCAGGAGGGCGAGAAGGAGCAGGAAGTCGAGAAGCAGCAGGTGGGCGAGATGGAGCAGAAGGGCGAGAAGGCGCAGGAGGTGGTCAAGGAGCAGGAGGTGGACAAGCAGGAGGAGGAGAAGGAGCTGGAGAAGGAGCAGGAGGAGGAGAAGGAGCAGGAGGTGGAGATGGGGCAAGGGGAGGAGAAGGAGAAGGAGGAGGAGGAGGAGGAGCTGGTGGAGGAGAATGAGCAGGAGGTGGAGAAGGCGCAAGACGAGGAGAAGGAGCAGGAGGTGGAGAAGGAGCAGGAGTGGAGAAGGAGCAGGAGGAGGAGAAGGAGCAGGAGAAGGAGGTGGAGAAGTAGTAACAGGAGCAGAAGAAGGAGCAGGAGGAGAAGTAGCAGCAGGTGGAGACGGAGCAGAAGCGGGAGAAGGAGCAGCAGCGGCAGTCGGAGCAGGAGCGGGAGAAGGAGCATGAAGTGGAGAAGGAGCAGGAGGAGGAGGTTGAGCAAAAGTGGAGAAGGAGCAAGAGGTGGAGAATGATGAGGAGGTGGAGAATGAGCAGGGGTGGAGAACAAGGAGGAGGAGGAGATTGATCAAGAGGGGTAGGGTTTGCTGGAGGAGCTGAAGGAGCAGGAGGAGGAGGAGAACGAGCAGGTGGAGGTTGATCAGCAGGTTGAGAAGGAGTAGGAGGTGGAGAAGGAGCAGGAGGAGGAGCTTGAGCAGGAGGGGGAGAAGGAGCAGGATGGGGAGAAGGAGCAGGAGGGGGGAAGGAGCAAGAGGTGGAGAAGGAGCTGGAGGGTGAGAAGGAGGAAATGGAGCAGGAGCTGAAGGAGGAGAAGGAGCAGGAGGTGGAGATGGAACGGAGTGGAGAAGTAGCAGGAGAAGAAGAAGGAGCAGGAGGAGGAGTAGGAGCAGGAGGTGGAGGTTGAGCAGGAGGAGAAGAAGGAGCAGGAGGAGCAGGTGGAGAAGGAGCAGTTGGTGGAGGTTGAGCAGGAGTTGGAGAAGGAACAGGAGGAGGAGGATGAAAAGGAGGGGGGGAAGGAGCAAGAGGTGGAGAAGGAGCAGGAGTGGAGCATGAGCAGGAGAAGAAGATGAAGCAGGAGGAGGAGTAGGAGCAGGAGGATGAGAAGGAGCAGGAGGAGGAGAAGGAGCAGGAGTGGAGCATGAGCAGGAGAAGAAGATGAAGCAGGAGGAGGAGTAGGAGCAGGAGGATGAGAAGGAGCAGGAGGAGGAGAAGGAGCAGGAGTGGAGCATGAGCAGGAGAAGAAGATGAAGCAGGAGGAGGAGCAGGAGCAGGAGGATGAGAAGGAGCAGGAGGTGGAGAAGGAGCAGGAGGTGGAGAAGGAGCAGGAGGAGGAGCAGAGCAGGAGGAGGAGAAGACGTCCGAGGTGGAGATGGAGCAGGAGTGGAGAAGGAGCAGGAGAAGAAGATGGAGCAGGAGGAGGAGCAGGAGTAGGAGGAGGAGTAGTAGCAGAAGGTAGAGAAGCAGCATGAGTTGGAGAAGGAGCAGGAGGTGAAGAAGGAGCAGGAGGGAGACAAGGAGCGGGAGGTGGAGAAGGAGCAGGAGGAGGAGAAGGAGGAGAAGAAGGAGCAGGAGGTGGTGAATGATCAGGAATGGAGAAGGAGCCGCAAGTGGAGAAAGAGCTGGAGGTGGAGAAGGAGCAGGAGGACGAGAAGGAGCATGAGGGGGAGTAGAAGCAGGAGGGCGAGAAGGAGCAGGAGGGCGAGAAGGAGCAGGAGGGCGAGATGGAGCAGGAGGTGGACAAGGAGCAGGAGGTGGACAAGGAGCAGGAGGAGGAGAAGGAGCAGGAGGAGGAGAAGGAGCAGGAGTGGAGCATGAGCAGGAGAAGAAGATGGAGCAGGAGGAGGAGAAGGAGCAGGAGGTGGACAAGGCGCAAGATGAGCAGAAGGAGCAGGAGGTCGAGAAGGAAACGGATGTGGAGAAGGAGCAGGAGGGGGAGAAGGAGCAGGAGGTGGAGAAGGAGTAGGAGGTGGAGAAGGAGCAGGAGGTGGAGAAGGAGCAAGAGGGGAGAAAAGGATCTGGAGGAAGACAAGGAGCAGGAGGTGGAGAAGGAGTAGGAGGAGGAGGAGAAGGAGAAGGAGGTGGTGAAGGAGCAGTAGGTGGAGTAGGAGCAGGAGATGGAGAAGGAACAGGGGAGCGAGAAGGAGCAGGAGGGCGAGAAGGAGCAGGATGGCGAGAAGGAGCAAGTTGGCGATAAGGAGCAGGAGGGCGAGAAGGAGCAGGATGTGGAGAAGGAGCAGGAGATGGACAAGGAGCAGGAGGTGGACAAGGAGCAGGAGGTGGACAAGAATCAGGAGGTGGACACGGAGGAGGAGGTGGACAAGAAGCAGGAGGTGGAGAAGGAGCAGGAGGTGGAGAAGGAGCAGGAGGAGGAGAAGGAGCAGGAGTGCAGAAGGAGCAGGTGAAGAAGAAAGAGCAGGAGGTGGAGAAGGCGCAAGAAGAGGAGAAGGAGCAGGAGGACGAGAAGGAGCATGAGGGGGAGTAGAAGCAGGAGGGCGAGAAGGAGCAGGGGGCGAGAAGGAGCAGCAGTTGGACAAGGAGCTGGAGGTGGACAAGGAGCAGTAGATGGACAAGGAGCAGGAGGTGGACAAGGAGCAGGAGGTGGACAAGGAGCAGGAGGAGGAGACTGAGGTGGATGAGGAGAAGGAGTGGGAGAAAGAGCAGGAGCTGGAGAAGGAGCAGGAGATGGAGAAGGAGCAGGAGGTGGAGTAGGAGCAGGTGGGCAGGAAGGAGCAGGAGGGCGAGAAGGAGCAGGAGGTGATCAAGGAGCAGGAGGTTGACAAGGAGCAGGTGCTGGAGATGGCACAGGAATTGAGAAGGAGAACGAGAAGGAGAAGGAGCAGGAGGTGGAGAAGGATCAAGAGGGAGACAAGGAGCGGCAGGTGGAGGAGGAGCAGAAGGAGGAGAAGAAGGACCAGGAGATGGTGAATGAGCAGGAGTGGAGAAGGAGCAGGAGGTGTAGAAGGAGCAGGAGGGCAGGAAGGAGCAGGGGGGCGAGAAGAAGCAGGTGGGCGAGAAGGAGCAGGAGGGCGAGAAGGAGCAGGAGGGCGACAAGGAGCAGGAGGGCTAGATGGAGCAGGAGGTGGACAATGAGCAGGAGGTGGAGAAGTAGGTGGAGGGGGAGGAGGCGGTGGAGATGGAGCAGGAGGAGGAGAAGGAACGTGAGGTGGAGAAGAGGCAATAGGTGGAGAAGGAGCACGCGGAGAAGGACCAGGAGGAGGAGGAGGAGAAGGAGTTGGAGAAGATGCAGGAGGAGGAGCAGGAGCAGGAGGAGAAGAAGGAGCAGGAGGTGGAGAAGGAGCAGGAGGAGGAGAATGAGAAGGAGGAGGAGAAGGAGCATGAGAAGGAGAAGGAGCAGGAGGTGGAGAAGGAGCAGGAGGTGGAGATGGAGCAGGAGGTGGAGAAGGAGCAGGAGGTGGAGAACGAACAGGAGGTGGAGAAGAAGCAATAGGTGGAGAAGGAGCAGGATGCGCAGAAGGACCAGGAGGTGGAGTAGGAGAAGGAGTTGGAGAAGAAGTAGGAAGAGGAGCAGCAGCAGGAGGAGGAGAAGGAGCAGGAGGTGGAGAAGGAGCAGGATGTGGAGATGGAGCAGGAGGAGGAGAAGGAGCAGGAGGACGAGAAGGAGCAGGAGGAGGAGTACCAGCAGGAGGAGGAGAAGGAGCAGTAGATGGAGAGGGCGGAAGATGAGGAGATGGAGCAGGAGGTGGAGAATGAGCAGGAGAAGGAGAAGGAGAAGGAGCAGTTGGTGCAGAAGGAGCAGGAGGAGGAGAAGGAGCAGGAGGAGGAGAAGGAGCAGAAGGTGAAGATGGAGCATGAGTGGAGAAGGAGATGGAGAAGAAGCAGGAGCAGGAGGAGGAGTAGGAGCAGGAGGAGGTGAAGGAGCAGGAGGTGGACAAGGAGCAGGAGGGGGAGTAGGAGAAGGAGATGGAGAAGAAGCAGGAGGAGGAGGAGGAGCAGGAGCAGGAGGAGAAGGAGGATCAGGAGGAGGAGAAGGTGCAGGAGGTGGAGAAGTAGCAGGAGGTGGAGATGGAGCAGGAGTGGCGAAGGAGCAGGAGAAGAAAAAGGAGCAAGATGAGGAGTTGAAGCAGGAGGAGGAGAAGAAGTCGGAGGTGGAGAAGGCGCAAGATGAGGAGAAGTAGCAGGAGGTGAATAAGGAGCAGGAGAACGAGATGGAGCAGGAGGTGGAAAAGGAGTAGGAAGGAGACAAGGAGCAGGAGGGAGACAAGCAGCAGGAGGTGGAGAAGGAGCAGGAATAGGAGAAGGAGGAGAAGAAGGAGCAGGAGGTGGTGAATGAGCAGGAGTGGAGAAGGAGCAGGAGATGTAGAAGGAGCAGGAGGGCGAGAAGGAGCAGGAAGTCGAGAAGCAGCAGGTGGGCGAGATGGAGCAGAAGGGCGAGAAGGCGCAGGAGGTGGTCAAGGAGCAGGAGGTGGACAAGCAGGAGGAGGAGAAGACGTCCGAGGTGGAGATGGAGCAGGAGTGGAGAAGGAGCAGGAGAAGAAGATGGAGCAGGAGGAGGAGCAGGAGTAGGAGGAGGAGTAGTAGCAGAAGGTAGAGAAGCAGCATGAGTTGGAGAAGGAGCAGGAGGTGAAGAAGGAGCAGGAGGGAGACAAGGAGCGGGAGGTGGAGAAGGAGCAGGAGGAGGAGAAGGAGGAGAAGAAGGAGCAGGAGGTGGTGAATGAGCAGGAATGGAGAAGGAGCCGCAAGTGGAGAAAGAGCTGGAGGTGGAGAAGGAGCAGGAGGACGAGAAGGAGCATGAGGGGGAGTAGAAGCAGGAGGGCGAGAAGGAGCAGGAGGGCGAGAAGGAGCAGGAGGGCGAGATGGAGCAGGAGGTGGACAAGGAGCAGGAGGTGGACAAGGAGCAGGAGGAGGAGAAGGAGCAGGAGGAGGAGAAGGAGCAGGAGTGGAGCATGAGCAGGAGAAGAAGATGGAGCAGGAGGAGGAGAAGGAGCAGGAGGTGGACAAGGCGCAAGATGAGCAGAAGGAGCAGGAGGTCGAGAAGGAAACGGATGTGGAGAAGGAGCAGGAGGGGGAGAAGGAGCAGGAGGTGGAGAAGGAGTAGGAGGTGGAGAAGGAGCAGGAGGTGGAGAAGGAGCAAGAGGGGAGAAAAGGATCTGGAGGAAGACAAGGAGCAGGAGGTGGAGAAGGAGTAGGAGGAGGAGGAGAAGGAGAAGGAGGTGGTGAAGGAGCAGTAGGTGGAGTAGGAGCAGGAGATGGAGAAGGAACAGGGGAGCGAGAAGGAGCAGGAGGGCGAGAAGGAGCAGGATGGCGAGAAGGAGCAAGTTGGCGATAAGGAGCAGGAGGGCGAGAAGGAGCAGGATGTGGAGAAGGAGCAGGAGATGGACAAGGAGCAGGAGGTGGACAAGGAGCAGGAGGTGGACAAGAATCAGGAGGTGGACACGGAGGAGGAGGTGGACAAGAAGCAGGAGGTGGAGAAGGAGCAGGAGGTGGAGAAGGAGCAGGAGGAGGAGAAGGAGCAGGAGTGCAGAAGGAGCAGGTGAAGAAGAAAGAGCAGGAGGTGGAGAAGGCGCAAGAAGAGGAGAAGGAGCAGGAGGACGAGAAGGAGCATGAGGGGGAGTAGAAGCAGGAGGGCGAGAAGGAGCAGGGGGCGAGAAGGAGCAGCAGTTGGACAAGGAGCTGGAGGTGGACAAGGAGCAGTAGATGGACAAGGAGCAGGAGGTGGACAAGGAGCAGGAGGTGGACAAGGAGCAGGAGGAGGAGACTGAGGTGGATGAGGAGAAGGAGTGGGAGAAAGAGCAGGAGCTGGAGAAGGAGCAGGAGATGGAGAAGGAGCAGGAGGTGGAGTAGGAGCAGGTGGGCAGGAAGGAGCAGGAGGGCGAGAAGGAGCAGGAGGTGATCAAGGAGCAGGAGGTTGACAAGGAGCAGGTGCTGGAGATGGCACAGGAATTGAGAAGGAGAACGAGAAGGAGAAGGAGCAGGAGGTGGAGAAGGATCAAGAGGGAGACAAGGAGCGGCAGGTGGAGGAGGAGCAGAAGGAGGAGAAGAAGGACCAGGAGATGGTGAATGAGCAGGAGTGGAGAAGGAGCAGGAGGTGTAGAAGGAGCAGGAGGGCAGGAAGGAGCAGGGGGGCGAGAAGAAGCAGGTGGGCGAGAAGGAGCAGGAGGGCGAGAAGGAGCAGGAGGGCGACAAGGAGCAGGAGGGCTAGATGGAGCAGGAGGTGGACAATGAGCAGGAGGTGGAGAAGTAGGTGGAGGGGGAGGAGGCGGTGGAGATGGAGCAGGAGGAGGAGAAGGAACGTGAGGTGGAGAAGAGGCAATAGGTGGAGAAGGAGCACGCGGAGAAGGACCAGGAGGAGGAGGAGGAGAAGGAGTTGGAGAAGATGCAGGAGGAGGAGCAGGAGCAGGAGGAGAAGAAGGAGCAGGAGGTGGAGAAGGAGCAGGAGGAGGAGAATGAGAAGGAGGAGGAGAAGGAGCATGAGAAGGAGAAGGAGCAGGAGGTGGAGAAGGAGCAGGAGGTGGAGATGGAGCAGGAGGTGGAGAAGGAGCAGGAGGTGGAGAACGAACAGGAGGTGGAGAAGAAGCAATAGGTGGAGAAGGAGCAGGATGCGCAGAAGGACCAGGAGGTGGAGTAGGAGAAGGAGTTGGAGAAGAAGTAGGAAGAGGAGCAGCAGCAGGAGGAGGAGAAGGAGCAGGAGGTGGAGAAGGAGCAGGATGTGGAGATGGAGCAGGAGGAGGAGAAGGAGCAGGAGGACGAGAAGGAGCAGGAGGAGGATAAGGAGCAGGAGTGGAGAAGGAGCAGGAGAAGAAGAAGAAGAAGAAGCCGGAGGAGGAGTAGAAGCAGGAGGAGGCGAAGGAGCAAGAGGTGGATCAGGCGCAAGATGAGTAGCAGCAGGAGGTGGAGAAGGATCAGGAGAAGGAGAAGGAGCAGGAGGTTGAGAACGAGCAGGAGGTGGAGACGGAGCAGGAGGAGGAGAAGGAGCAGGAGGGAGACAAGGAGCAGGAGGAAGACAAGGAGCAGGAAGTGGAAAAGTAGCAGGAGGAGGAGAAGGAGGAGAAGCAGGAGCAAGAGGTGGTGAATGAGCAGGAGTGGAGAAGGAGCAGGAGGTGGAGAAGGAGCAGGAGGGCAGGAAGTAGCAGTAGTTGGAGAAGGAGCAGGAGGTGGAGAAGGAGCAGGAGGGAGACAAGGAGCAGGAGGAAGACAAGGAGCAGTAGGTGGAAAAGGACCATGAGGAGGAGAAGGAGGAGAATAAGGGGCAGGAGTTGGACAAGGAGCAGGAGGTGGACAGGGAGCAGGAGGTGGACAAGGAGCAGGAGGTGGACAAGGAGCAGGAGGAGGAGAAGGAGGTGGAGGAGGAGCAGGATGTGGAGAAGGAGCAGGAGACGGAGAAGGAGCAGGAGGGGGAGTAGGAGAATGAGTTGGAGAAGAAGCAGGAGGAGGGGCACGAGCAGGAGGAGAAGAAGGAGCAGGAGGTGGAGAAGGAGCAGGAGAAGGAGACGAAGCAGGAGTGGAGAAGGAGCAGCAGTTGGAGAAGGAGCAGCAGGTGGAGAAGAAGCAGGAGGCCGAGAAGGAGCACTTGGTGGACAAGGAGCAGGAGGTGGACAAGGATCAGGATGTGGACAAAGAGCAGGAGGTGGAGAAGGAGCAGCAGGAGGAGAAGGAACAGGAGTTGGGGAGAAGCAATAGGTGGAGAAGGAGCAGGAGGCGGAGAAGTACCAGAAGGGGGAGTCGGAGAACGAGTTGGGGAAGAAGCAGAAGAAGGAGAAGGAGCACGAGGAGGAGATGTAGCAGGAGGTGGAAATGGAGCAGGAGTGGTGAAGGAACAGGAGGTGGAGAAGGAGCAGGTGGAGGAGCAGGAGGAGGAGTAGGAGCAGGAGGAGGAGATGGAGCAGGAGGTGGAGAAGGCGCAAGATGAGGAGAAGGAGCAGGAGGTGGAGAAGGAGCAGGAGGTGGAGAAGGAGCAGGTGGTGGAGTAGGAGCAAGAGGTGGAGAATGAACAGGAGGTGGAGAAGGACAGGGTGGAGGAGCAGGAGGAGGAGTAGGAGCAGGAGGAGGAGGTGGAGCAGGAGTTGGAGGAGGCGCAAGATGAGGAGAAGGAGCAGGAGGTGGAGAAGGAACAGGAGGTGGAGAAGGAGCAGGAGGGAGACAAGGAGCGGTAGGAGGAGAATGAGGTGGAGGAGGAGAAGGAGTTGGAGAAGGAGCAGCAGGAGGAGAAGGAACAGGAGGGGGGGAGAAGCAATAGGTGGAGAAGGAGCAGGAGGAGGAGAAGGAACAGGAAGGGGAGTAGGAGAATGAGTTGGAGAAGGAGCAGGAGGAGGAGCAGGAGTAGGAAGAGTGGAATGAGCAGGAGGTGGAGATGGAGCAGGAGGGAGAAAAGGAGCAGGAGGAAGACAAGGAGTAGGAGGTGGAGAAGGAGTAGGAGGAGGAGAAGGAGGAGAAGAATGAGCAGCAGGTGGTGAATGAGCAGCAGGTGGACAAGGAGCAGGAGGTGGACAAGGAGCAGGAGATGGACAAGGAGCAGGAGTTGGACAAGGAGCAGGAGGTGGACAAGGAGCAGGAGGAGCAGACGGAGGTGGATGAGGAGAAGGAGGGGGTGAAAGAGCAGGAGCTGGAGAAGGAGCAGGAGCTGGAGAAGGAGCAGGAGATGGAGTAGGAGCAGGAGGGAGAAAATGAGCAGGAGGAAGACAAGGAGCAGGAGGTGCAGATGGAGCAGGAGGAGGAGAAGGAGGAGAAGATGGAGCAGGAGGTGGTGAATGACCAGGAGTGGAGAAGGAGCAGGAGGTGTAGAAGGGGCAGGAGGGCAGGAAGGAGCAGGGGGCGAGAAGGAGCAGCAGTTGGACAAGGAGCAGGAGGTGGACAAGGAGCAGTAGATGGACAAGGAGCAGGAGGTGGACAAGGAGCAGGAGGTGGACAAGGAGCAGGAGGAGGAGACTGAGGTGGATGAGGAGAAGGAGGGGGAGAAAGAGCAGGAGCTGGAGAAGCAGCAGGAAATGGAGAAGGAGCAGGAGGTGGAGTAGGAGCAGGAGGGAGAAAAGGAGCAGGAGGAAGACAAGGAGCAGGAGGTGCAGATGGAGCAGGAGGAGGAGAAGGAGAAGAAGAAGGAGCAGGAGGTGGTGAATGAGCAGGAGTGGAGAAGGAGCAGGATGTGGAGAAGGAGCAGGTGGGCAGAAAGGAGCAGGAGGGCGAGAAGGAGCAGGAGGTGATCAAGGAGGAGTAGGAGCAGGAGGAGGAGATGGAGCAGGAGGTGGAGAAGGCGCAAGATGAGGAGAAGGAGCAGGAGGTGGAGCAGGAGCAGGAGGTGGAGAAGGAGCAGGTGGTGGAGTCGGAGCAAGAGGTGGAGAATGAACAGGAGGTGGAGAAGGACAGGGTGGAGGAGCAGGAGGAGGAGTAGGAGCAGGAGGAGGAGGTGGAGCAGGAGTTGGAGGAGGCGCAAGATGAGGAGAAGGAGCAGGAGGTGGAGAAGGAACAGGAGGTGGAGAAGGAGCAGGAGGTGGAGTAGGAGCAAGAGGTGGAGAATGAACAGGAGGTGGGGAAGGAGCAGGAGGGAGACAAGGAGCGGTAGGAGGAGAATGAGGTGGAGGAGGAGGAGTTGGAGAAGGAGCAGCAGGAGGAGAAGGAACAGGAGGGGGGGAGAAGCAATAGGTGGAGAAGGAGCAGGAGGAGGAGAAGGAACAGGAAGGGGAGTAGGAGAATGAGTTGGAGAAGGAGCAGGAGGAGGAGCAGGAGTAGGAAGAGTGGAATGAGCAGGAGGTGGTGATGGAGCAGGAGGGAGAAAAGGAGCAGGAGGAAGACAAGGAGTAGGAGGTGGAGAAGGAGTAGGAGGAGGAGAAGGAGGAGAAGAATGAGCAGGAGGTGGTGAATGACCAGGAGTGGAGAAGGAGCAGGAGGTGTAGAAGGGGCAGGAGGGCAGGAAGGAGCAGGGGGCGAGAAGGAGCAGCAGTTGGACAAGGAGCAGGAGGTGGACAAGGAGCAGTAGATGGACAAGGATCAGGAGGTGGACAAGGAGCAGGAGGTGGACAAGGAGCAGGAGGAGGAGACTGAGGTGGATGAGGAGAAGGAGGGGGAGAAAGAGCAGGAGCTGGAGAAGGAGCAGGAGATGGAGAAGGAGCAGGAGGTGGAGTAGGAGCAGGAGGGAGAAAAGGAGCAGGAGGAAGACAAGGAGCAGGAGGTGCAGATGGAGCAGGAGGAGGAGAAGGAGGAGAAGAAGGAGCAGGAGGTGGTGAATGAGCAGGAGTGGAGAAGGAGCAGGATGTGGAGAAGGAGCAGGTGGGCAGAAAGGAGCAGGAGGGCGAGAAGGAGCAGGAGGTGATCAAGGAGCAGGAGGTTGACAAGGAGCAGGTGCTGGAGATGGCACAGGAATTGAGAAGGAGAACGAGAAGGAGAAGGAGCAGGAGGTGGAGAAGGATCAAGAGGGAGACAAGGAGCGGGAGGTGGAGGAGGAGCAGAAGGAGGAGAAGAAGGACCAGGAGATGGTGAATGAGCAGGAGTGGAGAAGGAGCAGGAGGTGTAGAAGGAGCAGGAGGGCAGGAAGGAGCAGGGGGGCGAGAAGAAGCAGGTGGGCGAGAAGGAGCAGGAGGGCGATAAGGAGCAGGAGGGCGACAAGGAGCAGGAGGGCTAGATGGAGCAGGAGGTGGACAATGAGCAGGAGGTGGAGAAGTAGGTGGAGGGGGAGGAGGCGGTGGAGATGGAGCAGGAGGAGGAGAAGGAACGTGAGGTGGAGAAGAGGCAATAGATGGAGAAGGAGCACGCGGAGAAGGACCAGGAGGAGGAGGAGGAGAAGGAGTTGGAGAAGATGCAGGAGGAGGAGCAGGAGCAGGAGGAGAAGAAGGAGCAGGAGGTGGAGAAGGAGCAGGCGGTGGAGAAGGAGCAGGAGGAGGAGAAAGAGAAGGAGGAGGAGAAGGAGCAGGAGAAGAAGAAGGAGCAGGAGGAGGAGTAGGAGCAGGAGGAAGAGAAGGAGCAGGAGGTGGAGAAGGATCAGGATGTGGAGAAGGAGCATGAGAAGGAGAAGGAGCAGGAGGTGGAGAAGGAACAGGAGGTGGAGATGGAGCAGGAGGTGGAGAAGGAGCAGGAGTGAGAAAAGGAGCAGGAGGAAGACAAGGAACAGGAGGTGCAGAACGAGCAGGAGGAGGAGAAGGAGGAGAAGAAGCAGTAGTAGGTGGTGAATGAGCAGGAGTGGAGATGGAGCAGGAGTGGGAGAAGGTGCAGGAGGAGGAGAAGGAGGTTGAGGAGGAGAAGTAGGTGGAGAAGGAGCAGGAGACGGAGAAGGACCAGGAGGGGAAGTAGGAGAATGAGTTGGAGAAGAAGCAGGTGGAGGGGCAGGAGCAGGAGGAGAAGAAGGAGCAGGAGAAGGAGACGAAGCAGGAGTGGACAATGAGCAGCAGTTGGAGAAGGAGCAGCAGTTGGAGAAGGAGCAGGAGGGCGAGAAGGAGCAGGTGGGCGAGAAGGAGCAGGAGGGTGAGAAGAGGCAGGAGGGCGAGAATGAGCAGGAGGGCGAGAAGGAGCACTTGGTGGACAAGGAGCGGGAGGTGGACAAGGAGCAGTAGGTGGACAAAGAGCACGAGGTGGAGAAGGAGCAGCAGGAGGAGAAGGAACAGGAGGTGGAGAAGGACCAGAATGGGGAGTCGGAGAATGAGTTGGAGAAGAAGCAGGAGGAGTAGAAGGAGCAGGAGGAGGAGAAGGAGCAGGAGGTGGAAATGGAGCAGGAGTGGAGAAGGAACAGGAGGTGGAGAAGGAGCAGGTGGACGAGCAGGAGGAGGAGTAGGAGCAGTAGGATGAGTAGGAGCAGGAGGTGGAGAAGGCACAATATGAGGAGAAGGAGCAGGAGGTGGAGAAGGAGCAGGAGGTGGAGAAGGAGCAGGAGGGAGATAAGGAGCGGTAGGAGGAGAATGAGGTGTAGGAGGAGAAGGAGGTGGAGAAGGAGCAGCAGGAGGAGAAGGAACAGGAGGTGGGGAGAAGCAACAGGTGGAGAAGGAGCAGGAGGAGGAGAAGGAACAGGAAGGGGAGCAGGAGAATGAGTTGGAGAAGAAGCAGGAGGAGGAGCAGGAGCAGGAGGAGAGGAAGGAGCAGGATGTGGAGATGGAGCAGGAGGGAGAAAAGGAGCAGGAGGAAGACAAGGAGTAGGAGGTGGAGAAGGAGTGGGAGGAGGAGAAGGAGGAGAAGAAGGAGCAGGAGGTGGTGAATGGGCAGGAGTGGAGAAGGAGCAGGAGTTGTCGAAGGAGCAGGAGGGCAGGAAGGAGCAGGAGGGCGAGGAGGAGACTGAGGTGGATGAGGAGAAGGAAGGGGAGAAAGAGCAGGAGCTGGAGAAGGAGCAGGAGATGGAGAAGGAGCAGGAGGTGGAGTAGGAGCAGGAGGGGGAGATGGAGCAGGAGGTGGAGAAGGAGCAGGAGGTGGAGAAGGAGCAGGCGGGAGAAAAGGAGCAGGAGGAAGACAAGGAGCAGGAGGTGGAGAAGGAGCAGGAGGAGGAGAAGGAGGAGAAGAATGAGCAGGAGGTGGTGAATGAGCAGGAGTGGAGAAGGAGCAGGAGGTGGAGTAGGAGTAGGAGGAGGAGAAGGAGAAGGAGGTGGAGAAGGAGCAGGAGGTGGAGAAGGAGCAGGAGGAGGAGATGGAGCAGGAGGAGGAGAAGGAGCAGGAGTGCAGAAGGAGCAGGTGAAGAAGAAAGAGCAGGAGGTGGAGAAGGCGCAAGAAGAGGAGAAGGAGCAGGAGGACGAGAAGGAGCATGAGGGGGAGTAGAAGAAGGAGGGCGAGAAGCAGCAGTAGGGCGAGAAGGAACTGGAGGGCGAGATGGAGCAGGAGGGCGAGATGGAGCAGGAGGTGGACAAGGAGCATGAGGTGGACAAGGAGCAGGAGGAGGAGAAGGACGTGGACCAGGAGAAGGAGGTGGAGAAGGAGCAGGAGGAGGAGAAGGTGCAGGAGGAGTAGAAGGAGCAGGAGGTGGAGAAGGAGCAGGATGTGGAGAAGGAGCAGGAGGAGGAGAAGGAGCAGGAGGAGGAGAAGGAGCAGGAGTGGAGCATGAGCAGGAGAAGAAGATGAAGCAGGAGGAGGAGTAGGAGCAGGAGGATGAGAAGGAGCAGGAGGTGGAGAAGGAGCAGGAGATGGAGAAGGAGCAGGAGGAGGAGCAGAGCAGGAGGAGGAGAAGACGTCCGAGGTGGAGATGGAGCAGGAGTGGAGAAGGAGCAGGAGAAGAAGATGGAGCAGGAGGAGGAGCAGGAGTAGGAGGAGGAGGAGTAGCAGGAGGTAGAGAAGCAGCATGAGTTGGAGAAGGAGCAGGAGGTGAAGAAGGAGCAGGAGGGAGACAAGGAGCGGAAGGTGGAGAAGGAGCAGGAGGAGGAGAAGGAGGAGAAGAAGGAGCAGGAGGTGGTGAATGAGCAGGAATGGAGAAGGAGCAGCAAGTGGAGAAAGAGCTGGAGGTGGAGAAGGAGCAGGAGGACGAGAAAGAACATGAGGGGGAGTAGAAGCAGGAGGGCGAGAAGGAGCAGGAGGGCGAGAAGGAGCAGGAGGGCGAGATGGAGCAGGAGGTGGACAAGGAGCAGGAGGTGGACAAGGAGCAGGAGGAGGAGAAGGACGTGGACGAGGAGACGGAGGTGGAGAAGGAGCAGGAGGAGGAGAAGGAACAGGAGGGGGAGAAGGAGCAGGAGGAGGAGACGGTGCAGGAGGAGGAGAAGGAGCAGGAGGTGGAGAAGGAGCAGGATCTGGAGAAGGAGCAGGAGGAGGAGAAGGAGCAGGAGGAGGAGAAGGAGCAGGAGTGGAGCATGAGCAGGAGAAGAAGATGAAGCAGGAGGAGGAGTAGGAGCAGGAGGAATGAGAAGGAGCAGGAGGTGGAGAAGGAGCAGGAGGTGGAGAAGGAGCAGGAGGAGGAGCAGAGCAGGAGGAGGAGATGAAGTCCGAGGTGGAGATGGAGCAGGAGTGGAGAAGGAGCAGGAGAAGAAGATGGAGCAGGAGGAGGAGCAGGAGCAGGAGGAGGAGTAGTAGCGGGAGGTAGAGAAGCAGCATGAGTTGGAGAAGAAGCAGGAGGAGGAGTAGGAGCAGCAGGTGGAGAAGGAGCAGGAGGAGGAGTAGGAGCAGGAGGTGGAGAAGGAGCAGGTGGAGGAGAAGGTGCAGGAGGAGGAGAAGGAGCAGGAGTGGAGAAGGAGCAGGAGAAGAAGATGGAGCAGGAGGAGGAGAAGGAGCAGGAGGAGGAGTAGTAGCAGGAGGAGGAGAAGGAGCAGGAGGTGGACAAGGCGCAAGATGAGCAGAAGGAGCAGGAGGTCGAGAAGGAAACGGATGTGGAGAAGGAGCAGGAGGGGTAGAAGGAGCAGGAGGTGGAGAAGGAGTAGGAGGTGGAGAAGGAGCAGGAGGTGGAGAAGGAGCAGAGGGGAGAAAAGGATCTGGAGGAAGACAAGGAGCAGGAGGTGGAGAAGGAGTAGTAGGAGGAGGAGAAGGAGCAGGAGGTGGTGAAGAAGCAGTAGGTGGAGTAGGAGCAGGAGATGGAGAAGGAGCAGTAGGTGGAGAAGGAACAGGGGAGCGAGAAGGAGCAGGAGGGCGAGAAGGAGCAGGATGGCGAGAAGGAGCAAGAGGGCGATAAGGAGCAGGAGGGCGAGAAGGAGCAGGATGTGGAGAAGGAGCAGGAGATGGACAAGGAGCAGGAGGTGGAAAAGGAGCAGGAGGTGGACAAGAATCAGGAGGTGGACACGTAGGAGGAGGTGGACAAGAAGCAGGAGGTGGAGATGGAGCAGGAGGTGGAGAAGGAGCAGGAGGAGGAGAAGGAGCAGGAGGAGAAGGAGCAGGAGTGCAGAAGGAGCAGGTGAAGAAGAAAGAGCAGGAGGTGGAGAAGGCGCAAGAAGAGGAGAAGGAGCAGGAGGACGAGAAGGAGCATGAGGGGGAGCAGAAGTAGGAGGGCGAGAAGGAGCAGGAGGGCGAGAAGGAGCTGGAGGGCGAGAAGGAGCAGGAGGGCGAGATGGAGCAGGAGGTGGACAAGGAGCGGGAGGTGGAGAAGGAGCAGGAGGAGGAGAAGGACGTGGACGAGGAGAAGGAGTTGGAGAAGGAGCAGGAGGAGGAGGAGGAACAGGAAGTGGAGAAGATGCAATCGGTGGAGAAGGAGCAGGAGGCGGAGAAGGACCAGGAGGGGGAGTAGATGAAGGAGTTGGAGAAGAAGCAGGAGGAGGAGTAGGAGCAGGAGTGCAGAAGGAGCAGGAGAAGAAGAAACAGCAGTAGGTGGAGAAGGCGCAAGGAGAGGAGAAGAAGCAGGAGGTGGAGATGGAGCAGGAGGTGGAGATGGAGCAGGAGGTGGAGAAGTAGCAGGCGGGAGAAAAGCAACAGGAGGAAGAGAAGGAGCAGGAGGTGGAGAAGGAGCAGGAGGAGGAGAAGGAGGAGAAGAATGAGCAGGAGGTGGTGAATGAGCAGGAGTGGAGAAGGAACAGAAGGTGGAGTAGGAGCAGGAGGAGGAGAAGGAGCAGGGGGAGGAGAAGGAGCAGGAGTGCAGAAGGAGCAGGTGAAGAAGAAAGAGGAGGAGGTGGAGAAGGCGCAAGAAGAGGAGAAGGAGCGGGAGGTGGAGAAGGAGCAGGAGGTGGGGATGGAGCAGGGGAAGGAGAAGGAGCAGGAGTTGGAGATGGAGCAGGAGGTGGAGAAAGAGCAGGAGGTGGAGAAGGAGCATGAGGGAGAAAATCAGCAGGAGGAAGACAAGGAGCAGGAGGTGGAGAAGGAGCAGGAGGAGGAGAAGGAGGAGAAGAAGGAGCAGCAGGTGGTGAATGAGCAGGAGTGGAGAAGGAGCAGGAGGTGGAGAAGGAGCAGGAGGAAGAGGAGGAGTAGGAGCAGGAGGTGGAGATGGAGCAGGAGGAGGAGAAGGAGCAGGAGGTGGAGATGAAGCAGGAGTGGAGAAGGAGCAGGAGAAGAAGAAGGAGCAGGAGGAGGACGAGCAGCAGATGGAGGAGAAGGAGCAGAAGGTGGAGAAGGCGCAAGATGATGAGAAGGACAGGAGGTGGAGAAGGAGCACGAGTGGAGGAGGAGCAGGAGAAGTAGAAGCAGCGCGAGGAGGTGTCCGAGCAGGAGGAGGAGAAGGAGCAGGAGGTGGAGAAGTAGCAGGAGATGGACAAGGAGCAGGTGGAGGAGAAGGAGGTGGAGGAGGAGAAGGAGGTGGAGACGGAGCAGGAGGAGCAGAAGGAACAGGAGGTGGAGAAGAAGCAATCGGTCGAGAAGGAGCAGGAGGTGGAGAAGGACCAGAAGGGGGAGTAGGTGAAGGAGTTGGAGAAGAAGCTGGAGGATGAGCATGAGCAGGAGGAGAAGAAGGAGCAGGAGGTGGAGAAGGAGCAGGAGGAGGAGAAGGAGCAGGAGGAGGAGAAGGAGCAGTAGTGCAGAAGGAGCAGGAGAAGAAGACACAGCAGGAGGTGGAGAAGGCGCAAGAAGAGGAGAAGGAGCAGGAGGTGGAGATGGAGCAGGAGGTGGAGAAGGAGCAGGAGGTGGAGAAGTAGCAGGCGGGAGAAAAGGAGCAGGAGGAAGACAAAGAGCAGGAGGTGGAGAAGGAGCAGGAGGAGGAGAAGGAGGAGAAGAAGGAGCTGGAGGTGGTGAATGAGCAGGAGTGGAGAAGGAGCAGGAGGTGGAGTAGGAGCAGGAGGAGGAGAAGGAGAAGGAGGAGGAGAAGGAGCACGAGGAGGAGAAGGAGCAGGAGGGAGAAAAGGAGCAGGAGGAAGACAAGGAGCAGGAGGTGGAGAAGGAGCACGAGGAGGAGAAGGAGGAGAAGAAGGAGCAGGAGGTGGAGAACGAGCAGGTGGCGGAAAAGGACCAGGAGGGCGGGTATGAGAAGGATTTGGAGAAGAAGCAGGAGGAGGAGCAGGAGCAGGAGGAGAAGAAGGAGCAGGAGGTGGAGAAGGAGCAGGAGGTGGAAAAGGAGCAGGAGGGCGAGAAGGAGCAGGAGGGCGAGAAGGAGCAGGAGGGCGAGAAGGAGCTGGAGGACGAGATGGAGCAGGAGGGCGAGATGGAGCACGAGGTGGACAAGGAGCAGGAGGTGTACAATGAGCAGGAGTTGGACAAGGATCAGGAGGTGGATACGGAGCAGGAGGTGGATAATGAGCAGGAGGTGGACATGGAGACGGAGGTTTACAAGGAGCAGGAGGTAGATAAGGAGAAGGAGGTGGACAAGGAGCAGGAGGAGGAGAAGGAGATGGAGGAGGAGAAGGTCGTGGAGAAGGATTATGAGGAGGAGAAGGAACATGGGGAGGAGAAGGAGCTGGAGGTGGAGAAGGAGCAGGAGGAGGAGAAGGAGCTGGAGTGCAGAACGAGCAGGAGAAGAAGAAACAGCAGGAGGTGGAGAAGGCGCAAGAAGAGGAGAAGGAGCAGGAGGTGGAGATGGAGCAGGAGGCGGAGAAGGAGCAGGAGGTGGAGAAGTAGCAGGCGGGAGAAACGGAGCAGGAGGAAGACAAGGAGTAGGAGGTGGAGAAGGAGCAGGAGGAGGAGAAGAATGAGCAGGAGGTGTTGAATGAGCAGGATGTGGAGAAGGAGCAGGAGGAGGAGAAGGAGCAGGAGTGGAGCATGAGCAGGAGAAGAAGATGAAGCAGGAGGAGGAGTAGGAGCAGGAGGATGAGAAGGAGCAGGAGGTGGAGAAGGATCAGGAGGTGGAGAAGGAGCAGGAGGAGGAGCAGAGCAGGAGGAGGAGAAGAAGTCCGAGGTGGAGATGGAGCAGGAGTGGAGAAGGAGCAGGAGAAGAAGATGGAGCAGGAGGAGGAGCAGGAGCAGGAGTGGAAAAGGAGCAGGAGAAGAAGAAGGAGCAGGAGGAGGAGCAGGAGTAGGAGGAGGAGTAGTAGCAGGAGGTAGAAAAGCAGCATGAGTTGGAGAAGGAGCAGGAGGAGAAGAAGGAGCAGGAGGGAGACAAGGAGCGGGAGGTGGAGAAGGAGCAGGAGGAGGAGAAGGAGGAGAAGAAGGAGCAGGAGGTGGTGAATGAGCAGGAATGGAGAAGGAGCAGCAAGTGGAGAAAGAGCTGGAGGTGGAGAAGGAGCAGGAGGACGAGAAGGAGCATGAGGGGGAGTAGAAGCAGGAGGGCGAGAAGGAGCAGGAGGGCGAGAAGGAGCAGGAGGGCGAGATGGAGCAGGAGGTGGACAAGGACGTGGACGAGGAGAAGGAGGTCGAGAAGGAGCAGGAGGAGGAGCAGGAACCGGAAGTGGAGAAGATGCAATCGGTGGAGAAGGAACAGGAGGCGGAGAAGGACCAGGAGGGGGAGTAGATGAAGGAGTTGGAGAAGAAGCAGGAGGAGGAGTAGGAGCAGGAGGTGGAGAAGGAGCAGGAGGAGGAGAAGGTGCAGGAGGAGGAGAAGGAGCCGGAGTGGAGAAGGAGCAGGAGAAGAAGATGGAGCAGGAGGAGGAGAAGGAGCAGGAGGAGGAGAAGGTGCAGGAGGTGGAGAAGGAGCAGGAATGGAGAAGGGGCAGGAGAAGAAGATGGAGCAGGAGGAGGAGTAGTAGCAGGGGGAGGAGAAGGAGCAGGAGTTGGACAAGGCGCAAGATGAGCAGAAGGAGCAGGAGCTCGAGAAGGAAACGGAGGTGGAGAAGGAGTTGGAGGGGGAGAAGGAGCAGGAGGTGGAGAAGGAATAGGAGGTGGATAAGGAGCAGGAGGTGGAGAAGGAGCAGAGGGGAGAAAAGGATCTGGAGGATGACAAGGAGCAGGAGGTGGAGAAGGAGTAGGAGGAGGAGAGGAAGGAGCAGGAGGTGGTGAAGTAGCAGTAGGTGGAGTAGGAGCAGGAGATGGACAAGAATGGAGGGCGAGAAGGAGCAGGATGGCGAGAAGGAGCAAGAGGGCGATAAGGAGCAGGAGGGCGAGAAGAAGCAGGATGTGGACAAGGAGCAGGAGATGGACAAGGAGCAGGAGGTGGACAAGGAGCAGGAGGTGGACAAGAATCAGGAGGTGGACACGGAGGAGGAGGTGGACAAGAAGCAGGAGGTGGAGAAGGAGCAGGAGGTGGAGAAGGAACAGGAGGAGGAGAAGGAGCAGGAGGAGGAGAAGGAGCAGGAGTGCAGAAGAAGCAGGTGAAGAAGAAAGAGCAGGAGGTGGAGAAGGCGCAAGAAGAGGAGAAGGAGCAGGAGGGAGAGAAGGAGCATGAGGGGGAGTGGAAGCAGGAGGGCGAGAAGGAGCAGGAGGGTGAGAAGGAGCAGGAGGGCGAGAAGGAGCTGGAGGGCGAGAAGGAGCAGGAGGGCGAGATGGAGCAGGAGGTGGACAAGGAGCAGGAGGTGGACAAGGAGCAGGAGGAGGAGAAGGACGTGGACCAGGAGAAGGAGGTGGAGAAGGAGCAGGAGGAGGAGGAGGAACAGGAAGTGGAGAAGATGCAATCGGTGGAGAAGGAGCAGGAGGCGGAGAAGGACCAGGAGGGGGAGTAGATGAAGGAGTTGGAGAAGAAGCAGGAGGAGGAGTAGGAGCAGGAGGTGGAGAAGGAGCAGGAGGAGGAGAAGGTGCAGGAGGAGGAGAAGGAGCAGGAGGTGGAGAAGGAGCAGGATGTGGAGAAGGAGCAGGAGGAGGAGAAGGAGCAGGAGGAGGAGAAGGAGCAGGAGTGGAGCATGAGCAGGAGAAGAAGATGAAGCAGGAGGAGGAGTAGGAGCAGGAGGATGAGAAGGAGCAGGAGGTGGAGAAGGAGCAGGGGGCTGAGCAGGAGCAGGAGGAGGAGCAGAGCAGGAGGAGGAGAAGAAGTCCGAGGTGGAGATGGAGCAGGAGTGGAGAAGGAGCAGGAGAAGAAGATGGAGCAGGAGGAGGAGCAGGAGCAGGAGTGGAAAAGGAGCAGGAGAAGAAGAAGGAGCAGGAGGAGGAGCAGGAGTAGTAGGAGGAGCAGTAGCAGGAGGTAGAGAAGCAGCATGAGTTGGAGAAGGAGCAGGAGGTGAAGAAGGAGCAGGAGGGATACAAGGAGCGGGAGGTGGAGAAGGAGCAGTAGGAGGAGAAGGAGGAGAAGAAGGAGCAGGAGGTGGTGAATGAGCAGGAATGGAGAAGGAGCAGCAAGTGGAGAAAGAGCTGGAGGTGGAGAAGGAGCAGGAGGACGAGAAGGAGCATGAGGGGGAGTAGAAGCAGGAGGGCGAGATGGAGCAGGAGGTGGACAAGGAGCAGGAGGTGGACAAGGAGCAGGAGGAGGAGAAGGACGTGGACGAGGAGAAGGTGTTCGAGAAGGAGCAGGAGGAGGAGGAGGAACAGGAAGTGGAGAAGATGCAATCGGTGGAGAAGGAGCAGGAGGCGGAGAAGGACCAGGAGGGGGAGTAGATGAAGGAGTTGGAGAAGAAGCTGGAGGAGGAGTAGGAGCAGGAGGTGGAGAAGGAGCAGGAGGAGGAGAAGGTGCAGGAGGAGGAGAAGGAGCAGGAGTGGAGAAGGAGCAGGAGAAGAAGATGGAGCAGGAGGAGGAGTAGGAGCAGGAGGAGGAGAAGGAGCAGGAGGAGGAGAAGGAGCAGGAGGTGGACAAGGCGCAAGATGAGCAGAAGGAGCAGGAGGTCGAGAAGGAAACGGAGGTGGAGAAGGAGCAGGAGGGGGAGCAGGAGCAGGAGGTGGAGAAGGAATAGGAGGTGGAGAAGGAATAGGAGGTGGAGAAGGAGCAGAGGGGAGAAAAGGATCTGGAGGAAGACAAGGAGCAGGAGGTGGAGAAGGAGTAGGAGGAGGAGGAGAAGGAGCAGGAGGTGGTGAAGGAGCAGTAGGTGGAGTAGGAGCAGGAGATGGAGAAGGAGCAGGAGGTGGAGAAGGAACAGGGGAGCGAGAAGGAGCAGGAGGGCGAGGAGGAGCAGGATGGCGAGAAGGAGCAAGAGGGCGATAAGGAGCAGGAGGGCGAGAAGGAGCAGGATGTGGACAAGGAGCAGGAGATGGACAAGGAGCAGGAGGTGGACAAGGAGCAGGAGGTGGACAAGAATCAGGAGGTGGACACGGAGGAGGAGGTCGACAAGAAGCAGGAGGTGGAGAAGGAGCAGGAGGTGGAGAAGGAATAGGAGGAGGAGAAGGAGCAGGAGGTTGAGAAGGAGCAGGAGTGCAGAAGGAGCAGGTGAAGAAGAAAGAGCAGGAGGTGGAGAAGGCGCAAGAAGAGGAGAAGGAGCAGGAGGGCGAGAAGGAGCAGGAGGGCGAGATGGAGCAGGAGGTGGACAAGGAGCAGGAGGTGGACAAGGAGCAGGAGGAGGAGAAGGACGTGGACGAGGAGAAGGAGGTGGAGAAGGAGCAGGAGGGGAGGAGGAACAGGAAGTGGAGAAAATGCAATCGTTGGAAAAGGAGCAGGAGGCGGAGAAGGACCAGGAGGGGGAGTAGATGAAGGAGTTGGAGAAGAAGCAGGAGGAGGAGTAGGAGCAGGAGGTGGAGAAGGAGCAGGAGGTGGAGAAGGAGCAGGAGGAGGAGCAGAGCAGGAGGAGGAGAAGAAGTCCGAGGTGGAGATGGAGCAGGAGTGGAGAAGGAGCAGGAGAAGAAGATGCAGCAGGAGGAGGAGCAGGAGCAGGAGTGCAAAAGGAGCAGTAGAAGAAGAAGGAGCAGGAGGAGGAGCAGGAGTAGGAGGAGGAGCAGTAGCAGGAGGTAGAGAAGCAGCATGAGTTGGAGAAGGAGCAGGAGGTGAAGAAGGAGCAGGAGGGAGACAAGGAGCGGGAGGTGGAGAAGGAGCAGGAGGAGGAGAAGGAGGAGAAGAAGGAGCAGGAGGTGGTGAATGAGCAGGAATGGAGAAGGAGCAGCAAGTGGAGAAAGAGCTGGAGGTGGAGAAGGAGCAGGAGGACGAGAAGGAGCATGAGGGGGTGCAGAAGCAGGAGGGCGAGAAGGAGCAGGAGGGCGAGAAGGAGCAGGAGGGCGAGATCGAGCAGGAGGTGGACAAGGAGCAGGAGGTGGACAAGGAGCAGGAGGAGGAGAAGGACGTGGATGAGGAGAAGCAGGTGGAGAAGAAGCAGGAGGAGGAGGAGGAACAGGAAGTGGAGAAGAAGCAGGAGGAGGAGTAGGAGCAGGAGGTGGAGAAGGAGCAGGAGGAGGAGAAGGTGCAGGAGGAGGAGAAGGAGCAGGAGTGGAGAAGGAGCAGGAGAAGAAGATGGAGCAGGAGGAGGAGTAGTAGCAGGAGGAAGAGAAGGAGCAGGAGGTGGACAAGGCGCAAGATGAGCAGAAGGAGCAGGAGGTCGAGAAGGAAACGGAGGTGGAGAAGGAGCAGGAGGGGGAGAAGGAGCAGTAGGTGGAGAAGGAGTAGGAGGTGGAGAAGGAGCAGGAGGTGGAGAAGGAGCAGAGGGGAGAAAAGGATCTGGAGGAAGACAAGGAGCAGGAGGTGGAGAAGGAGTAGGAGGAGGAGGAGAAGGAGCCGGAGGTGGAGAAGGAGCAGGAGGTGGAGTAGGAGCAGGAGATGGAGAACGAGCAGGAGGTGGAGAAGGAACAGGGGAGCGAGAAGGAGCAGGAGGGCGAGAAGGAGCAGGAGGGCGAGAAGTAGCAAGAGGGCGAGAAGGAGCAGGAGGGCGAGAAGGAGCAGGAGGTGGACAAGGAGCAGGAGATGGACAAGGAGCAGGAGGTGGACAAGGAGGAGGAGGTGGATAAGAATCAGGAGGTGGACACGGAGGAGGAGGTGGACAAGAAGCAGGAGGTGGACAAGGAGCAGGAGGTGGACAGGGAGCAGGAGGTTGAGAATGAGGTGGAGGTTAAGAAGGAGTTAGAGAAGGAGCAGGAGGAGAATCATAGAATCATAGAATCATAGAAGTTACAACATGGAAACAGGCCCTTCGGCCCAACATGTCCATGTCGCCCAGTTTATACCACGAAGCTAGTCCCAATTGCCTGCACTTGGCCCATATCCCTCGATGCCCATCTTCCCCATGTAACTGTCCAAATGCTTTTTAAAAGACAAAATTGTACCCGCCTCTACTACTGCGTCTGGCAGCTCGTTCCAGACACTCACCACCCTTTGAGTGAAAAAAATGCCCCTCTGGATCCTTTTGTATCTCTCCCCTCTCACCTTAAATCTGTGCCCCCTCGTTATAGACTCCCCTACCTTTGGGAAAAGATTTTGACTATCGACCTTATCTATGCCCCTCATTATTTTATAGACTTCTATAAGATCACCCCTTAACCTCCTACTCTCCAGGGAATAAAGTCCCAGTCTGTCTAACCTCTCCCTGTAAGTCAAACCATCAAGTCCCGGTAGCATCCTAGTAAATCTTTTCTGCACTCTTTCTAGTTTAATAATATCCTTTCTATAATAGGGTGACCAGAACTGTACACAGTACTCCAAGTGTGGCCTCACCAATGCCCTGTACAACTTCAACAAGACATCCCAACTCCTGCATTCAATGTTCTGACCAATGAAACCAAGCATGCTGAATGCCTTCTTCACCACCCTATCCACCTGTGACTCCACTTTCAAGGAGCTATGAATCTGTACTCCTAGATCTCTTTGTTCTATAACTCTCCCCAACGCCCTACCATTAACGGAGTAGGTCCTGGCCCGATTCGATCTACCAAAATGCATCACCTCACATTTATCTAAATTAAACTCCATCTGCCATTCATCGGCCCACTGGCCCAATTTATCAAGATCCCGTTGCAATCCTAGATAACCTTCTTCACTGTCCACAATGCCACCAATCTTGGTGTCATCTGCAAACTTACTAACCATGCCACCTAAATTCTCATCCAAATCATTAATATAAATAACAAATAACAGCGGACCCAGCACCGATCCCTGAGGCACACCGCTGGACACAGGCATCCAGTTTGAAAAACAACCCTCGACAACCACCCTCTGTCTTCAGTCGTCAAGCCAATTTTGTATCCAATTGGCTACCTCACCTTGGATCCCATGAGATGTAACCTTATGTAACAACCTACCATGCGGTACCTTGTCAAATGCTTTGCTGAAGTCCATGTAGACCACGTCTACTGCACAGCCCTCATCTATCTTCTTGGTTACCCCTTCAAAAAACTCAATCAAATTCGTGAGACATGATTTTCCTCTCACAAAACCATGCTGACTGTTCCTAATTAGTCCCTGCCTCTCCAAATGCCTGTAGATTCTGTCCCTCAGAATACCCTCTAACAACTTACCCACTACAGATGTCAGGCTCACTGGTCTATAGTTCCCAGGCTTTTCCCTGCCTCCCTTCTTAAACAAAGGCACAACATTTGCTACCCTCCAATCTTCAGGCACCTCACCTGTAGCGGTGGATGATTCAAATATCTCTGCTAGGGGACCCGCAATTTCCTCCCTAACCTCCCATAACGTCCTGGGATACATTTCATCAGGTCCCGGAGATTTATCTACCTTGATGCGCGTTAAGACTTCCAGCACCTCCCTCTCTGTAATATGTACACTCCTCAAGACATCACTATTTATTTCCCCAAGTTCCCTAACATCCATGCCTTTCTCAACCGTAAATACCGATGTGAAATATTCATTCAGGATCTCACCCATCTCTTGTGGTTCCGCACATAGATGACCTTGTTGATCCTTAAGAGGCCCTACTCTCTCCCTAGTTACCCTTTTGCCCTTTATGTATTTGTAGAAGCTCTTTGGATTCACCTTTGCCTGATCTGCCAAAGCAATCTCATATCTCCTTTTTGCCCTCCTGATTTCTCTCTTAACTCTACTCCGGCAATCTCTATACTCTTCAAGGGATCCACTTGATCCCAGCTGCCTATGCATGTCATATGCCTCCTTCTTATTTTTGACTAGTGCCTCAATCTCCCGAGTCATCCAAGGTTCCCTACTTCTACCAGCCTTGCCCTTCACTTTATAAGGAATGTGCTTACCTTGAACCCTGGTTAACACACTTTTGAAAGCCTCCCACTTACCAGACGTCCCTTTGCCTGCCAACAGACTCTCCCAATCAACTTCTGAAAGTTCCTGTCTAATACCATCAAAATTGGCCTTTCCCCAATTTAGAATTTTAACTTTTGGGCCAGACCTATCCTTCTCCATAGCTATCTTAAAACTAATGGAATTATGATCACTGGTCCCAAAGTGATCCCTCACTAACACTTCTGTCACCTGCCCTTCCTTATTTCCCAAGAGGAGGTCAAGTTTTGCCCCCTCTCTAGTCGGGCCATCCACATACTGAATGAGAAATTCCTCCTGAATACACTCAACAAATTTCTCTCCATCCAAGCCCCTAATGCTATGGCTGTCCCAGTCAATGTTGGGAAAGTTAAAGTCCCCTACTATTACCACCCTATTTTTCTTGCAGCTGTCTGTAATCTCCTTACATATTTGCTCCTCAATTTCCCGTTGACTATTTGGGGGTCTGTAGTACAATCCTATCAAAGTGATCTCTCCCTTCTTATTTTTCAGTTCTACCCATATGGACTCAGTGGGCGAACCCTCGGATATATCCCCTCTCACTACTGCCGTGATATTCTCCCTAATCAAGAACGCAACTCCCCCTCCTCTCTTACCTCCTGCTCTATCTTTCCTATAGCATCTGTACCCTGGAACATTGAGCTGCCAGTCCTGCCCCTCCCTTAGCCATGTTTCAGTAATAGCTATAACATCCCAGTCCCATGTACCCATCCATGCCCTGAGTTCATCTGCCTTGCCCATCAGACTTCTTGCATTGAAATAAATGCAGTTTAATCTAGACTTCCCTTGGTCTTTGCCCTGCTTTCTCAGACCATCTGTCCGGTCATGTTCTGTACACTCTCCCTTACTGCCTTTTGTTTCTGTCACCACTTTATTTCCCACTGACTTCCTGCATCAGTTCCCATCCCCCTGCCACATTAGTTTAAACCCTCCCCAACAGCACTGGCAAACACTCCCCCTAGGACATTGGTTCCAGTCCTGCCCAGATGCAGACCGTCCAATTTGTACTGGTCCCACCTCCCCCAGAACCGGTTCCAATGGCCCAGGAATTTGAATCCCTCCAGCTTGCACCATCTCTCAAGCCACGTATTCATCTTAGCTATCCTGTCATTCCTACTCTGACTAACCCGTGGCACTGGTAGCAATCCTGAGATTACTACCTTTGAGGTCCTACTCTTTAGTTTAACTCCTAACTCCCTAAATTCAGCTTGTAGGACCTCATCCTGTTTTTTACCTATATCGTTGGTGCCTATATGCACCACGACAACTGGCTGTTCACCCTCCCCCTCCAGAATGTCCTGCAGCCGCTCCGAGACATCCTTGACCCTTGCACCAGGGAGGCAACATACCATCCTGGAGTCTCGGTTGCGTCCGCAGAAACGCCTGTCTATTCCCCTTACAATCGAGTCCCCTATCACGATAGCTCTGCCACTCTTTTTCCTGCCCTCCTGTGCAGCAGAGCCAGCCACGGTGCCATGAACCTGGCCACTGCCACCTTCCCCTGGTGAGCCATCTCCGCCAACAGTATCCAAAACGGTATACCTGTTTTGGAGGGAGATGACCGCAGGGGACCCCTGCACTGCCTTCCTACTCTTCCTCTGTCTGTTGGTCACCCATTCACTATCTCCCTCAGTAATTTTTATCTGCGGTGTGACCAACTCACTGAACGTGCTATCCACGACTTTCTCAGCATCGCGGATGCTCCAAAGTGAGTCCATCCGCAGCTCCAGAGCCGTCAAGCGGTCAAACAATTGCTGCAGCTGGACACACTTCCCGCAGGTGAAGGAATCAGGGATACAGGAAGGAGCCCTGAATTCCCACATCCCACAAGAGGAACATGACACGGCGCTGGGATCTCCTGCCATGACGTAACCCTTAAATTAGCTTAAGAACAACTACAATGTCAAGAGAAAAAAAAAGGAAAGAAAAACTACTTACCACTCCCTTTAAGGAGTTTACTCCTTTAAATTGTTCTCAATTTAGAGAATGTTAACTACACTAGGGACCTTGATTCACTAAAAAATAAACGCTACTTCCTATAAGACCTGCAGACCTTCCCTTTCCTTTTACTTCAGTTACTGTAGATAAGGAGAAATACTCACCTGAACCTACTCACCAATCAGGTGCCTCCCCTGTGTCGCGTCCCGATCTGATTCCTGACGTCACTTCGAACTCGGTCGCAGCTCCGCTCGGCTCCGCTCGGCTCGGCTGTTCTCAGCGCTCTGAAATCCCGCCTTTTATCGGACGCTCCCTCCGCTCGGCTCGGCTCCTCTCAGCTGTTCTCAGCGCTCTGAAATCCCGCCTTTTATCGGACGCTCCCTCCGCTCGGCTCGGCTCCTCTCAGCGCTCTGAAATCCCGCCTTTTATCGGACGCTCCCTCCGCTCGGCTCGGCTCCTCTCAGCTGTCCAGAATATTTGATTAAAAGCAAAATACTGCGGATGCTGGAAATCTGAAATAAAAACAGAAAATGCTGGAGAAGCTCAGCAAGTCAGGCAGCATCTTTCTGGGCATCTTCTGGCCAGACTCCGACTCCTCCTCCTCCTCCTCCCACGAGGTTAGCCTGACAGGAAAGCCACAGGAGGAGAAGGAACAGGAGAAGGAGAAGAAGCAATTGGTGGAGAAGGAGCAGTAGGCGGAGAAGAACCAGGAGGAGGAGCAGGAGAAGGAGTTGGAGAAGAAGCAGGAGGAGGAGCAGGAGCAGGAGGAGAAGAAAGGGCAGGAGGTGGAGAAGGAGCAGGAGGTGGAGACGGAGCAGGAGGTGGACAAGGAGCATGATGTGGACAAGGAGCAGGAGGTGGACAAGGAGCAGGAGGAGGAGAAGGAGGTGGGGGAGGAGAAGGAGGTGAACAAGGAGCAGGAGGTGGACAAGGAGCAGGAGGTGGACAAGGAGCAGGAGGAGGAGAAGGAGGTGGAGGAGCTGAAGGATGTGGAGAAGGAGCAGGAGGAGGAGAACTAACAGGAGGACGAGAAGTAGCAAGATGCGCAGAAGGAGCAGGAGTTGGAGAAGATGCTGGAAGAGGAGCAGGAGCAGGAGGAGAAGAAGGAGCAGGAGGTGGAGAAGGAGCAGGATGTGGAGAAGGAGCAGGAGGAGGAGAAGGAGCAGGAGGAGGAGAAGGAGCATGAGGGGGAGTAGAAGCAGGAGGGCGAGAAGGAGAAGGAGGGCGAGAAGGAGCTGGAGGGCGAGAAGGAGCAGGAGGGCGAGATGGAGCAGGAGGTGGACAAGGAGCAGGAGGTGGACAGGGAGCAGGAGGAGGAGAAGGACGTGGACGAGGAGAAGGAGGTGGAGAAGGAGCAGGAGGAGGAGGAGGAACAGGAAGTGGAGAAGATTCAATCGGTGGAGAAGGAGCAGGAGGCGGAGAAGGACCAGGAGGGGGAGTAGATGAAGGAGGTGGAGAAGGAGCAGGAGGAGGAGAAGGTCCAGGAGGAGGAGAAGGAGCAGGAGGTGGAGAAGGAGCAGGATGTGCAGAAGGAGCAGGAGAAGAAGATGGAGCAGGAGGAGGAGCAGGAGTGGAAAAGGAGCAGGAGAAGAAGAAGGAGCTGGAGGAGGAGCAGGAGTAGGAGGAGGAGTAGTAGCAGGAGGTAGAGAAGCAGCATGAGTTGGAGAAGGAGCAGGAGGTGAAGAAGGAGCAGGAGGGAGAAAAGGAGCGGGAGGTGGAGAAGGAGCAGGAGGAGGAGAAGGAGGAGAAGAAGGAGCAGGAGGTGTTGAATAAGCTGGAATGGAGAAGGAGCAGCAAGTGGAGAAAGAGCTGGAGGTGGAGAAGGAGCAGGAGGACGAGAAGGAGCATGAGAGGGAGTAGAAGCAGGAGGGCGAGAAGGAGCAGGAGGGCGAGAAGGAGCAGGAGGGCGAAATGGAGCAGGAGGTGGACAAGGAGCAGGAGGTGGAGAAGGAGCAGGAGGAGGAGAAGGACGTGGACGAGGAGAAGGAGGTGGAGAAGTAGCAGGAGGAGGAGGAGGAACAGGAAGTGGAGAAGATGCAATCGGTGGAGAAGGAGCAGGAGGCCGAGAAGGACCAGGAGTGGGAGTAGATGAAGGAGTTGGAGAAGAAGCAGGAGGAGGAGTAGCAGCAGGAAGTGGGGAAGGAGCAGGAGGAGGTGAAGGTGCAGGAGGAGGAGAAGGAGCACGAGTGGAGAAGGAGCAGGAGAAGAAGATGGAGCAGGAGGAGGAGAAGGAGCAGGAGGAGGAGAAGGTGCAGGAGGAGGAGAAGGAGCAGGAGTGGAGAAGGAGCAGGAGAAGAAGATGGAGCAGGAGGAGGAGTAGTAGCAGGAGGAGGAGAAGGAGCAGGAGGTGGACAAGGCGCAAGATGAGCAGAAGGAGCAGGAGGTCGAGAAGGAAACGGAGGTGGAGAAGGAGCAGGAGGGGGAGAAGGAGTAGGAGGAGGAGGAGAAGGAGCAGGAGGTGGAGAAGGAGCAGGAGGTGGAGTAGGAGCAGGAGATGGAGAACGAGCAGGAGGTGGAGAAGGAACAGGGGAGCGAGAAGGAGCAGGAGGGCGAGAAGGAGCAGGAGGGCGAGAAGGAGCAAGAGGGCGATAAGGAGCAGGAGGGCGAGAAGGAGCAGGACGTGGACAAGGAGCAGGAGATGGACAAGGAGCAGGAGGTGGACAAGGAGCAGGAGGTGGACAAGAATCAGAAGGTGGACACGGAGGAGGAGGTGGACAAGAAGCAGGAGGTGGACAAGGAGCAGGAGGTGGACAGGGAGCAGGAGGTGGAGAAGGAGGTGGAGGTTGAGAAGGAGGTAGAGAAGGAGCAGGAGGAGGAGAAGGAACAGGAGAAGGAGAAGAATCAATAGGTGGAGAAGGAGCAGTAGGCGGAGAATGACCAGGAGGAGGAGCAGTAGAAGGAGTTGGAGAAGAAGCATGAGGACGAGCAGGAGCAGGAGGAGAAGAAAGGGCAGGAGGTGGACAAGGAGCAGGAGGTGGACAAGGAGCAGGAGGTGGACAAGGAGCAGGAGGAGGAGAAGGAGGTGGAGGAGGAGAAGGAGGTGAACAAGGAGCAGGAGTTTGACAAGGAGCAGGAGGTGGACAAGGAGCAGGAGGAGGAGAACGAACAGGAGGACGAGAAGGAGCAGGATGCGCAGAAGGAGCAGGAGTTGGAGAAGATGCTGGAAGAGGAGCAGGAGCAGGAGGAGAAGAAGGAGCAGGAGGTGGAGAAGGAGCAGGAGGTGGAGAAGGAGCAGGAGGAGGAGAAGGAGCAGGAGGAGGAGAAGGAGCAGGAGGAGGAGAAGGAGCAGGAGTGGAGCATGAGCAGGAGATGAAGATGAAGCAGGAGGAGGAGTAGGAGCAGGAGGATGAGAAGGAGCAGGATGTGGAGAAGGAGCAGGAGGTGGAGAAGGAGCAGGAGGGGGAGCAGAGCCGGAGGAGGAGAAGAAGTCCGAGGTGGAGATGGAGCAGGATTGGAGAAGGAGCAGGAGAAGAAGATGGAGTAGGAGGAGGAGCAGGAGCAGGAGTGGAAAAGGAGCAGGAGAAGAAGAAGAAGCAGGAGGAGGAGCAGGAGTAGGAGGAGGAGTAGTAGCAGGAGGAGGTGAAGGAGCAGGAGGAGGAAAAGGAGCAGGAGTGGAGAAGGAGCAGGAGAAGATGAAGAGGCATGAGGAGGAGGAGCAGGAGGAGGAGAAGGAGCAGGAGGTGGAGACGGCGCAAGATAAGAAACAGCAGGAGGTGGAGAAGGAGCAGGAGGTGGAGAAGGAGCAGGAGAAGGAGAAGGAGGACGAGTTTGAGAACGAGCAGGAGGTGGAGACGGAGCAGGAGGAGGAGAAGGAGCAGGAGGGAGACAAGGAGCAGGAGGAAGACAAGGAGGAGGAGGTGGAGAAGGAGCAGGAGGTGGAGAAGGCGCAAGATGAGAAGCAGCTGGAGGTGGAGAAGGAGCAGGAGGGAGACAAGGAGCAGGAGGAAGACAAGGAGCAGGAGGTGGAGACGGAGCAGGAGGAGGAGAAGGAGCAGGAGGGAGACAAGGAGCAGGAGGTGGTAAAGGAGCAGAAGGAGGAGAAGGAGGCGAACAACGAGCAGGAGGTGGTGAATGAGCAGGAGTGAGGAATTACCAGCAGGTGGAGAAGGAGCAGGGGGGCAGGAAGTAGCAGGAGTTGAAGCCCTGTACAACTTCAACAAGACATCCCAACTCCTGCATTCAATGTTCTGACCAATGAAACCAAGCATGCTGAATGCCTTCTTCACCACCCTATCCACCTGTGACTCCACTTTCAAGGAGCTATGAATCTGTACTCCCAGATCTCTTTGTTCTATAACTCTCCCCAACGCCCTACCATTAACGGAGTAGGTCCTGGCCCGATTCGATCTACCAAAATGCATCACCTCACATTTATCTAAATTAAACTCCATCTGCCATTCATCGGCCCACTGGCCCAATTTATCAAGATCCCGTTGCAATCCTAGATAACCTTCTTCACTGTCCACAATGCCACCAATCTTGGTGTCATCTGCAAACTTACTAACCATGCCTCCTAAATTCTCATCCAAATCATTAATATAAATAACAAATAACAGCGGACCCAGCACCGATCCCTGAGGCACACCGCTGGACACATAGAATCATAGAAGTTACAACATGGAAACAGGCCCTTCGGCCCAACATGTCCATGTCGCCCAGTTTATACCACTAAGCTAGTCCCAATTGCCTGCACTTGGCCCATATCCCTCGATACCCATCTTCCCCATGTAACTGTCCAAATGCTTTTTAAAAGACAAATTTGTACCCGCCTCTACTACTGCCTCTGGCAGCTCGTTCCAGACACTCACCACCCTTTGAGTGAAAAAATTGCCCCTCTGGATCCTTTTGTATCTCTCCCCTCTCACCTTAAATCTGTGCCCCCTCGTTATAGACTCCCCTACCTTTGGGAAAAGATTTTGACTATCGACCTTATCTATGCCCCTCATTATTTTATAGACTTCTATAAGATCACCCCTTAACCTCCTACTCTCCAGGGAATAAAGTCCCAGTCTGTCTAACCTCTCCCTGTAAGTCAAACCATCAAGTCCCGGTAGCATCCTAGTAAATCTTTTCTGCACTCTTTCTAGTTTAATAATATCCTTTCTATAATAGGGTGACCAGAACTGTACACAGTACTCCAAGTGTGGCCTCACCAATGCCCTGTACAACTTCAACAAGACATCCCAACTCCTGCATTCAATGTTCTGACCAATGAAACCAAGCATGCTGAATGCCTTCTTCACCACCCTATCCACCTGTGACTCCACTTTCAAGGAGCTATGAATCTGTACTCCTAGATCTCTTTGTTCTATAACTCTCCCCAACGCCCTACCATTAACGGAGTAGGTCCTGGCCCGATTCGATCTACCAAAATGCATCACCTCACATTTATCTAAATTAAACTCCATCTGCCATTCATCGGCCCACTGGCCCAATTTATCAAGATCCCGTTGCAATCCTAGATAACCTTCTTCACTGTCCACAATGCCACCAATCTTGGTGTCATCTGCAAACTTACTAAACATGCTTCCTAAATTCTCATCCAAATCATTAATATAAATAACAAATAACAGCGGACCCAGCACCGATCCCTGAGGCACACCGCTGGACACAGGCATCCAGTTTGAAAAACAACCCTCGACAACCACCCTCTGTCTTCTGTCGTCAAGCCAATTTTGTATCCAATTGGCTACCTCACCTTGGATCCCATGAGATTTAACCTTATGTAACAACCTACCATGCGGTACCTTGTCAAATGCTTTGCTGAAGTCCATGTAGACCACGTCTACTGCACAGCCCTCATCTATCTTCTTGGTTACCCCTTCAAAAAACTCAATCAAATTCGTGAGACATGATTTTCCTCTCACAAAACCATGCTGACTGTTCCTAATTAGTCCCTGCCTCTCCAAATGCCTGTAGATTCTGTCCCTCAGAATACCCTCTAACAACTTACCCACTACAGATGTCAGGCTCACTGGTCTGTAGTTCCCAGGCTTTTCCCTGCCGCCCTTCTTAAACAAAGGCACAACATTTGCTACCCTCCAATCTTCAGGCACCTCACCTGTAGCGGTGGATGATTCAAATATCTCTGCTAGGGGACCCGCAATTTCCTCCCTAACCTCCCATAACGTCCTGGGATACATTTCATCAGGTCCCGGAGATTTATCTACCTTGATGCGCGTTAAGACTTCCAGCACCTCCCTCTCTGTAATATGTACACTCCTCAAGACATCACTATTTATTTCCCTAAGTTCCCTAACATCCATGCCTTTCTCAACCGTAAATACCGATGTGAAATATTCATTCAGGATCTCACCCATCTCTTGTGGTTCCGCACATAGATGACCTTGTTGATCCTTAAGAGGCCCTACTCTCTCCCTAGTTACCCTTTTGCCCTTTATGTATTTGTAGAAGCTCTTTGGATTCACCTTTGCCTGATCTGCCAAAGCAATCTCATATCCCCTTTTTGCCCTCCTGATTTCTCTCTTAACTCTACTCCGGCAATCTCTATACTCTTCAAGGGATCCACTTGATCCCAGCTGCCTATGCATGTCATATGCCTCCTTCTTCTTTTTGACGAGTGCCTCAATCTCCCGAGTCATCCAAGGTTCCCTACTTCTACCAGCCTTGCCCTTCACTTTATAAGGAATGTGCTTACCCTGAACCCTGGTTAACACACTTTTGAAAGCCTCCCACTTACCAGACGTCCCTTTGCCTGCCAACAGACTCTCCCAATCAACTTCTGAAAGTTCCTGTCTAATACCATCAAAATTGGCCTTTCCCCAATTTAGAATTTTAACTTTTGGGCCAGACCTATCCTTCTCCATAGCTATCTTAAAACTAATGGAATTATGATCACTGGTCCCAAAGTGATCCCTCACTAACACTTCTGTCACCTGCCCTTCCTTATTTCCCAAGAGGAGGTCAAGTTTTGCCCCCTCTCTAGTCGGGCCATCCACATACTGAATGAGAAATTCCTCCTGAATACACTCAACAAATTTCTCTCCATCCAAGCCCCTAATGCTATGGCTGTCCCAGTCAATGTTGGGAAAGTTAAAGTCCCCTACTATTACCACCCTATTTTTCTTGCAGCTGTCTGTAATCTCCTTACATATTTGCTCCTCAATTTCCCGTTGACTATTTGGGGGTCTGTAGTACAATCCTATCAAAGTGATCTCTCCCTTCTTATTTTTCAGTTCTACCCATATGGACTCAGTGGGCGAACCCTCGGATATATCCCCTCTCACTACTGCCGTGATGTTCTCCCTAATCAAGAACGCAACTCCCCCTCCTCTCTTACCTCCTGCTCTATCTTTCCTATAGCATCTGTACCCTGGAACATTGAGCTGCCAGTCCTGCCCCTCCCTTAGCCATGTTTCAGTAATAGCTATAACATCCCAGTCCCATGTACCCATCCATGCCCTGAGTTCATCTGCCTTGCCCATCAGACTTCTTGCATTGAAATAAATGCAGTTTAATCTAGACTTCCCTTGGTCTTTGCCCTGCTTTCTCAGACCATCTGTCCGGTCATGTTCTGTACACTCTCCCTTACTGCGTTTTGTTTCTGTCACCACTTTATTTCCCACTGACTTCCTGCATCGGTTCCCATCCCCCTGCCACATTAGTTTAAACCCTCCCCAACAGCACTGGCAAACACTCCCCCTAGGACATTGGTTCCAGTCCTGCCCAGATGCAGACCGTCCAATTTGTACTGGTCCCACCTCCCCCAGAACCGGTTCCAATGGCCCAGGAATTTGAATCCCTCCAGCTTGCACCATCTCTCAAGCCACGTATTCATCTTAGCTATCCTGTCATTCCTACTCTGACTAACCCGTGGCACTGGTAGCAATCCTGAGATTACTACCTCTGAGGTCCTACTCTTTAGTTTAACTCCTAACTCCCTAAATTCAGCTTGTAGGACCTCATCCTGTTTTTTACCTATATCGTTGGTGCCTATATGCACCACGACAACTGGCTGTTCACCCTCCCCCTCCAGAATGTCCTGCAGCCGCTCCGAGACATCCTTGACCCTTGCACCAGGGAGGCAACATACCATCCTGGAGTCTCGGTTGCGTCCGCAGAAACGCCTGTCTATTCCCCTTACAATCGAGTCCCCTATCACGATAGCTCTGCCACTCTTTTTCCTGCCCTCCTGTGCAGCAGAGCCAGCCACGGTGCCATGAACCTGGCCACTGCCACCTTCCCCTGGTGAGCCATCTCCGCCAACAGTATCCAAAACGGTATACCTGTTTTGGAGGGAGATGACCGCAGGGGACCCCTGCACTGCCTTCCTACTCTTCCTCTGTCTGTTGGTCACCCATTCACTATCTCCCTCAGTAATTTTTATCTGCGGTGTGACCAACTCACTGAACGTGCTATCCACGACTTTCTCAGCATCGCGGATGCTCCAAAGTGAGTCCATCCGCAGCTCCAGAGCCGTCAAGCGGTCAAACAATAGCTGCAGCTGGACACACTTCCCGCAGGTGAAGGAATCAGGGATACAGGAAGGAGCCCTGAATTCCCACATCCCACAAGAGGAACATGACACGGCGCTGGGATCTCCTGCCATGACTTAACCCTTAAATTAGCTTAAGAACAACTACAATGTCAAGAGAAAAAAAAAGGAAAGAAAAACTACTTACCACTCCCTTTAATGAGTTTACTCCTTTAAATTGTTCTCAATTTAGAGAATGTTAACTACACTAGGGACCTTGATTCACTAAAAAATAAACGCTACTTCCGATAAGACCTGCAGACCTTCCCTTTCCTTTCACTTCAGTTCCTGCAGATAAGGAGAAATCCTCACCTGAACCTACTCACCAATCAGGTGCCTCCCCTGTGTCGCGTCCCGATCTGATTCCTGACGTCACTTCGAACTCGGTCGCAGCTCCGCTCGGCTCCGCTCCTCTCAGCGCTCTGAAATCCCGCCTTTTATCGGACGCTCCCTCCGCTCGGCTCGGCTCCTCTCAGCTGTTCTCAGCGCTCTGAAATCCCGCCTTTTATCGGACGCTCCCTCCGCTTGGCTCGGCTCCTCTCAGCTGTTCTCAGCACTCTGAAATCCCGCCTTTTATCGGACGCTCCCTCCGCTCGGCTCGGCTCCTCTCAGCTGTTCTCAGCGCTCTGAAATCCCGCCTTTTATCGGACGCTCGCTCCGCTCGGCTCGGCTCCTCTCAGCGCTCTGAAATCCCGCCTTTTATCGGACGCTCCCTCCGCTCGGCTCGGCTCCTCTCAGCTGTTCTCAGCGCTCTGAAATCCCGCCTTTTATCGGACGCTCGCTCCGCTCGGCTCGGCTCCTCTCAGCGCTCTGAAATCCCGCCTTTTATCGGACGCTCCCTCCGCTCGGCTCGGCTCCTCTCAGCTGTTCTCAGCGCTCTGAAATCCCGCCTTTTATCGGAGGTGGAGGAGCAGCAGGAGGGGGAGAAGGAGCGGGAGGGAGACAAGGAACAGGAGGTGGAGAAGGAGCAGGCAGAGAAGAAAGAACAGGAGAAGGAGAAGGAGCAGGAGATGGAGAAGGAGCAGGAGGTGGAGAAGGAGCAGGAGGAGGAGCAGAGCAGGAGGAGGAGACGAAGTCGGAGGTGGAGATGGAGCAGGAGTGGAGAAGGAGCAGGAGAAGAAGAAGGAGCAGGAGGAGGAGCAGGAGCAGGAGTGGAAAAGGAGCAGGAGAAGAACAAGGAGCAGGAGGAGGAGCAGGAGCAGGAGGAGGAGTAGTAGCAGGAGGTAGAGAAGCAGCATGAGTTGGAGAAGGAGCAGGAGGTGAAGAAGGAGGAGTAGAAGTAGCAGGAGGTGGTGAATGAGCAGGAGTGGAGAAGGAGTAGCAAGTGGAGAAGGAGCAGGAGGTGGAGAAGGAGCAGGAGGACGAGAAGGAGCATGTGGGGGAGAAGAAGCAGGAGGGCGAGAAGGACGTGGACGAGGATAAGGAGGTGGAGAAAGAGCAGGAGGAGGAGGAGGAACAGGAAGTGGAGAAGATGCAATCGGTGGAGAAGGAGCAGGAGGCGGAGAAGGACCAGGAGTGGGAGTAGGTGAAGGAGTTGGAGAAGAAGCAGGAGGAGGAGAAGGAGCAGGAGGAGGAGAAGGTGCAGGAGGAGGAGAAGGAGCAGGAGTGGCGAAGGAGCAGGAGGTGGAGAAGGAGTAGGAGTTCGAGAAGGAGCAGGAGGTGGAGAAGGAGCAGGAGGGAGAAAAGGATCAGGAGGAAGTCAAGGAGCAGGAGGTGGAGAAGGATCAGGAGGAGGAAAAGAAGCAGGAGGTGGAGAAGGAGCAGAAGGTGGAGTAGGAGCAGGGGAGCGAGAAGGAGCAAGTGGGCGAGAAGGAGCAGGAGGGCGATAAGGAGCAGGAGGGCGAGCAGGAGCAGTAGGTGGACAAGGAGCAGTAGGTGAACAAGGAGCAGGAGGTGGACAAGGAGCAGGAGGTGGACAGGGAGCAGGAGGTGGAGAAGCAGATGGAGGATGAGAAGGAGGTGGAGAAGGAGCAGGAGGAGGAGAAGGAACAGGAGAAGGAGAAGAAGCAATAGGTGGAGAAGGAGCAGGAGGCGGACAAGGACCAGGAGGAGGAGCAGGAGAAGGAGTTGGAGAAGAAGCAGGAGGAGGAGCAGGAGCAGGAGGAGAAGAAAGGGCAGGAGGTGGAGAAGGAGCAGGAGGTGGACAAGGAGCAGGAGGTGGACCAGGAGCAGGAGGTGGACAAGGAGCAGGAGGAGGAGAAGGAGGTTGAGGAGGAGAAGGAGCAGGATGCGCAGAAGGAGCAGGAGGGGGAGTAGGAGAAGGAGTTGGAGAAGAAGCAGGAAGAGGAGCTGGAGCAGGAGGAGGAGTAGGAGCAGGAGGAGGAGACGGAGCAGGAGGGGAAGAAGAAGCAGTTGGTGGAGAAGGAGCGGGAGGGAGAAAAGGAGCAGGAGGGAGACAAGGAACAGGAGGTGGAGAAGGAGCAGGCGGAGAAGAAGGAGAAGGAGCAGGAGATGGAGAAGGATGATTAGTTGGAGAAGGAGCAGGAGGAGAAGAAGGAGCAGGAGGTGGTGAATGAGCAGGATTGGCGAAGGAGCAGCAAATGGAGAAGGAGCAGGAGGTGGAGAAGGAGCAGGAGGGCGAGAAGGATCATGAGGGGGAGAACAAGCTTGAGGGCGAGAAGGAGCAAGAGGGCGAGAAGGAGCAGGAGGGCGAGATGGAGCAGGAGGTGGACAATGAGCAGGAGGCGGACAAGGAGCAGGAGGAGGAGAAGGACGTGGACGAGGAGAAGGAGGTGGAGAAGGTGCAGGAGGAGGAGAAGGAACAGGAAGTGGAGAAGAAGCAATAGGTCGAGAAGGAGCAGGAGGTGGAGAAGGACCAGGAGGGGGAGTAGGAGAAGGAGATGGAAAAGAAGCAAGAGGAGCAGCAGGAGCAGGAGTTGGAGAAGGAACAGAAGGAGGAGCACCAGCAGGAGGAGGAGAAGGAGCAGTAGATGGAGAGGGCGCAAGATGAGGAGAAGAAGAAGGAGCAGGAGGAGGAGCACCAGCAGGAGGAGGAGAAGGAGCAGTAGATGGAGAGGGCGCAAGATGAGGAGATGGAGCAGGAGGTGGAGAAGGAGCAGGAGAAGGAGAAGGAGCAGGAGGAGGAGAAGGAGCAGAAGGTGATGATGGAGCATGAGTGGAGAAGGAGATGGAGAAGAAGCAGGAGCAGGAGGAGGAGTAGGAGCAGGAGGAGGAGAAGGAGCAGGAAGTGGACAAGGAGCAGGAGGAGGAGAAGGAACAGGAGGTGGAGAAGAAGCAATAGGTCGAGAAGGAACAGGAGGTGGAGAAGGACCAGGAGGGGGAGTAGGAGAAGGAGATGGAAAAGAAGCAGGAGGAGGAGGAGGAGCAGGAGCAGGAGGAGAAGAAGGATCAGCAGGAGGGGAAGGTGCAGGAGGTGGAGAAGTAGCAGGAGGTGGAGATGGAGCAGGAGTGGCGAAGGAGCAGGAGAAGAAAAAGGAGCAAGAGGAGGAGTTGAAGCAGGAGGAGGAGAAGAAGTAGGAGGTGGAGAAGGCGCAAGATGAGGAGAAGTAGCAGGAGGTGAAGAAGGAGCAGGAGAACGAGAAGGAGCAGGAGGTGGAAAAGGAGTAGGAGGGAGACAAGGAGCAGGAGGGAGACAAGCAGCAGGAAGTGGAGAAGGAGCAGGAGGAGGAGAAGGAGGCGAAGAAGGAGCAGGAGGTGGTGAATGAGCAGGAGTGGAGAAGGAGCAGGAGATGGAGAAGGAGCAGGAGGGCGAGAAGGAGCAGGAAGTCGAGAAGCAGCAGATGGGCGAGATGGAGCAGGAGGGCGAGAAGGCGCAGGAGGAGGACAAGGAGCATGAGGTGGACAAGCAGCAGGAGGAGAAGGAGCTGGAGAAGGAGCAGGAGGAGGAGAAGGAACTGGACGTGGAGAATAAGCAATAGGTGGAGAAGGATCAGGAGGAGGAGATGGAGCAGGAGAAGAAAAAGGAGCAGGAGGAGGAGTAGGAGCAGGAGGAGGAGAAGGAGCAGAAGGTAGAGATGGGGCAAGGGGTGGAGTGGAGAATGAGCAGGAGGAGGAGAAAGAACAGGAGAAGGAGAAGGAGCAGGAGATGGAGAAGGAGCAGGAGGTGGAGAAGGAGCAGGAGGAGGAGCAGAGCAGGAGGAGGAGACGAAGTTCGAGGTGGAGATGGAGCAGGAGTGGAGAAGGAGCAGGAGAAGAAGAAGGAGCAGGACGAGGAGCAGGAGCAGGAGTGGAAAAGGAGCAGGAGAAGAACAAGGAGCAGGAGGAGGAGCAGGAGCAGGAGGAGGAGTAGTAGCAGGAGGTAGAGAAGCAGCATGAGTTGGAGAAGGAGCAGGAGGTGAAGAAGGAGGAGTAGAAGTAGCAGGAGGTGGTGAATGAGCAGGAGTGGAGAAGGAGTAGCAAGTGGAGAAGGAGCAGGAGGTGGAGAAGGAGCAGGAGGACGAGAAGGAGCATGTGGGGGAGAAGAAGCAGGAGGGCGAGAAGGACGTGGACGAGGATAAGGAGGTGGAGAAAGAGCAGGAGGAGGAGGAGGAACAGGAAGTGGAGAAGATGCAATCGGTGGAGAAGGAGCAGGAGGCGGAGAAGGAGCAGGAGGGCGAGAAGGAGCAGGAAGTCGAGAAGCAGCAGATGGGCGAGATGGAGCAGGAGGGCGAGAAGGCGCAGGAGGAGGACAAGGAGCATGAGGTGGACAAGCAGCAGGAGGAGAAGGAGCTGGAGAAGGAGCAGGAGGAGGAGAAGGAACTGGACGTGGAGAATAAGCAATAGGTGGAGAAGGAGCAGGAGGAGGAGATGGAGCAGGAGAAGAAAAAGGAGCAGGAGGAGGAGTAGGAGCAGGAGGAGGAGAAGGAGCAGAAGGTAGAGATGGGGCAAGGGGTGGAGTGGAGAATGAGCAGGAGGAGGAGAAAGAACAGGAGAAGGAGAAGGAGCAGGAGATGGAGAAGGAGCAGGAGGTGGAGAAGGAGCAGGAGGAGGAGCAGAGCAGGAGGAGGAGACGAAGTTCGAGGTGGAGATGGAGCAGGAGTGGAGAAGGAGCAGGAGAAGAAGAAGGAGCAGGACGAGGAGCAGGAGCAGGAGTGGAAAAGGAGCAGGAGAAGAACAAGGAGCAGGAGGAGGAGCAGGAGCAGGAGGAGGAGTAGTAGCAGGAGGTAGAGAAGCAGCATGAGTTGGAGAAGGAGCAGGAGGTGAAGAAGGAGGAGTAGAAGTAGCAGGAGGTGGTGAATGAGCAGGAGTGGAGAAGGAGTAGCAAGTGGAGAAGGAGCAGGAGGTGGAGAAGGAGCAGGAGGACGAGAAGGAGCATGTGGGGGAGAAGAAGCAGGAGGGCGAGAAGGACGTGGACGAGGATAAGGAGGTGGAGAAAGAGCAGGAGTAGGAGGAGGAACAGGAAGTGGAGAAGATGCAATCGGTGGAGAAGGAGCAGGAGGCGGAGAAGGACCAGGAGTGGGAGTAGGTGAAGGAGTTGGAGAAGAAGCAGGAGGAGGAGAAGGAGCAGGAGGAGGAGAAGGTGCAGGAGGAGGAGAAGGAGCAGGAGTGGCGAAGGAGCAGGAGGTGGAGAAGGAGTAGGAGTTCGAGAAGGAGCAGGAGGTGGAGAAGGAGCAGGAGGGAGAAAAGGATCAGGAGGAAGTCAAGGAGCAGGAGGTGGAGAAGGATCAGGAGGAGGAAAAGAAGCAGGAGGTGGAGAAGAAGGACCAGGAGATGGTGAATGAGCAGGAGTGGAGAAGGAGCAGGAGGTGTAGAAGGAGCAGGTGTGGAGCATGAGCAGGAGAAGAAGATGAAGCAGGAGGAGGAGTAGGAGCAGGAGGATGAGAAGGAGCAGGAGGAGGAGAAGGAGCAGGAGTGGAGCATGAGCAGGAGAAGAAGATGAAGCAGGAGGAGGAGTAGGAGCAGGAGGATGAGAAGGAGCAGGAGGTGGAGAAGGAGCAGGAGGTGGAGAAGGAGCAGGAGGAGGAGCAGAGCAGGAGGAGGAGAAGACGTCCGAGGTGGAGATGGAGCAGGAGTGGAGAAGGAGCAGGAGAAGAAGATGGAGCAGGAGGAGGAGCAGGAGTAGGAGGAGGAGTAGTAGCAGGAGGTAGAGAAGCAGCATGAGTTGGAGAAGGAGCAGGAGGTGAAGAAGGAGCAGGAGGGAGACAAGGAGCGGAAGGTGGAGAAGGAGCAGGAGGAGGAGAAGGAGGAGAAGAAGGAGCAGGAGGTGGTGAATGAGCAGGAATGGAGAAGGAGCAGCAAGTGGATCAAGAGCTGGAGGTGGAGAAGGAGCAGGAGGACGAGAAGGAGAATGAGGGGGAGTAGAAGCAGGAGGGCGAGAAGGAGCAGGAGGGCGAGAAGGAGCAGGAGGGCGAGATGGAGCAGGAGGTGGACAAGGAGCAGGAGGTGGACAAGGAGCAGGAGGAGGAGAAGGAGCAGGAGGAGGAGAAGGAGCAGGAGTGGAGCATGAGCAGGAGAAGAAGATGGAGCAGGAGGAGGAGAAGGAGCAGGAGGAGGAGTAGTAGCAGGAGGAGGAGAAGGAGCAGGAGGTGGACAAGGCGCAAGATGAGCAGAAGGAGCAGGAGGTCGAGAAGGAAACGGATGTGGAGAACGAGCAGGAGGGGGAGAAGGAGCAGGAGGTGGAGAAGGAGTAGGAGGTGGAGAAGGAGCAGGAGGTGGAGAAGGAGCAGAGGGGAGAAAAGGATCTGGAGGAAGACAAGGAGCAGGAGGTGGAGAAGGAGTAGGAGGAGGAGGAGAAGGAGCAGGAGGTGGTGAAGGAGCAGTAGGTGGAGTAGGAGCAGGAGATGGAGAAGGAGCAGGAGGTGGAGAAGGAACAGGGGAGCGAGAAGGAGCAGGAGGGCGAGAAGGAGCAGGATGGCGAGAAGGAGCAAGTTGGCGATAAGGAGCAGGAGGGCGAGAAGGAGCAGGATGTGGAGAAGGAGCAGGAGATGGACAAGGAGCAGGAGGTGGACAAGGAGCAGGAGGTGGACAAGAATCAGGAGGTGGACACGGAGGAGGAGGTGGACAAGAAGCAGGAGGTGGAGAAGGAGCAGGAGGTGGAGAAGGAGCAGGAGGAGGAGAAGGAGCAGGAGGAGGAGAAGGAGCAGGAGTGCAGAAGGAGCAGGTGAAGAAGAAAGAACAGGAGGTGGAGAAGGCGCAAGAAGAGGAGAAGGAGCAGGAGGACGAGAAGGAGCATGAGGGGGAGTAGAAGCAGGAGGGCTAGAAGGAGCAGGGGGCGAGAAGGAGCAGCAGTTGGACAAGGAGCAGGAGGTGGACAAGGAGCAGTAGATGGACAAGGAGCAGGAGGTGGACAAGGAGCAGGAGGTGGACAAGGAGCAGGAGGTGGACAAGGAGCAGGAGGAGGAGACTGAGGTGGATGAGGAGAAGGAGTGGGAGAAAGAGCAGGAGCTGGAGAAGGAGCAGGAGATGGAGAAGGAGCAGGAGGTGGAGTAGGAGCAGGAGGGAGAAAAGGAGCAGGAGGAAGACAAGGAGCAGGAGGTGCAGATGGAGCAGGAGGAGGTGAAGGAGGAGAAGAAGGAGCAGGAGGTGGTGAATGAGCAGGAGTGGAGAAGGAGCAGGATGTGGAGAAGGAGCAGGTGGGCAGGAAGGAGCAGGAGGGCGAGAAGGAGCAGGAGGTGATCAAGGAGCAGGAGGTTGACAAGGAGCAGGTGCTGGAGATGGCACAGGAATTGAGAAGGAGAACGAGAAGGAGAAGGAGCAGGAGATGGAGAAGGATCAAGAGGGAGACAAGGAGCGGGAGGTGGAGGAGGAGCAGAAGGAGGAGAAGAAGGACCAGGAGATGGTGAATGAGCAGGAGTGGAGAAGGAGCAGGAGGTGTAGAAGGAGCAGGAGGGCAGGAAGGAGCAGGGGGGCGAGAAGAAGCAGGTGGGCGAGAAGGAGCAGGAGGGCGAGAAGGAGCAGGAGGGCGACAAGGAGCAGGAGGGCTAGATGGAGCAGGAGGTGGACAATGAGCAGGAGGTGGAGAAGTAGGTGGAGGGGGAGGAGGCGGTGGAGATGGAGCAGGAGGAGGAGAAGGAACGTGAGGTGGAGAAGAGACATTAGGTGGAGAAGGAGCACGCGGAGAAGGACCAGGAGGAGGAGGAGGAGAAGGAGTTGGAGAAGATGCAGGAGGAGGAGCAGGAGCAGGAGGAGAAGAAGGAGCAGGAGGTGTAGAAGGAGCAGGCGGTGGAGAAGGAGCAGGAGGAGGAGAAGGATCAGGATGTGGAGAAGGAGCATGAGAAGGAGAAGAAGCAGGAGGTGGAGATGGAGCAGGAGGTGGAGAAGGAGCAGGAGGAGGAGAATGAGAAGGAGGAGGAGAAGGAGCAGGAGAAGAAGAAAGAGCAGGAGGTGGAGAAGGATCAGGATGTGGAGAAGGAGCAGGAGGTGGAGAAGGAGCAGGAGGTGGAGATGGAGCAGGAGGTGGAGAAGGAGCAGGAGGTGGAGAAGGAGCAGGAGGTGGAGATGGAGCAGGAGGTGGAGAACGAACAGGAGGTGGAGAAGAAGCAATAGGTGGAGAAGGAGCAGGATGCGCAGAAGGACCAGGAGGTGGAGTAGGAGAAGGAGTTGGAGAAGAAGTAGGAAGAGGAGCAGCAGCAGGAGGAGGAGAAGGAGCAGGAGGTGGAGAAGGAGCAGGATGTGGAGATGGAGCAGGAGGAGGAGAAGGAGCAGGAGGACGAGAAGGAGCAGGAGGAGGATAAGGAGCAGGAGTGGAGAAGGAGCAGGAGAAGAAGAAGAAGAAGAAGCCGGAGGAGGAGTAGAAGCAGGAGGAGGAGAAGGAGCAGGAGGTGGATCAGGCGCAAGATGAGTAGCAGCAGGAGGTGGAGAAGGATCAGGAGGTGGAGAAGGAGCAGGAGAAGGAGAAGGAGCAGGAGGTTGAGAACGAGCAGGAGGTGGAGACGGAGCAGGAGGAGGAGAAGGAGCAGGAGGGAGACAAGGAGCAGGAGGAAGACAAGGAGCAGGAAGTGGAAAAGTAGCAGGAGGAGGAGAAGGAGGAGAAGCAGGAGCAAGAGGTGGTGAATGAGCAGGAGTGGAGAAGGAGCAGGAGGTGGAGAAGGAGCAGGAGGGCAGGAAGTAGCAGTAGTTGGAGAAGGAGCAGGAGGTGGAGAAGGAGCAGGAGGGAGACAAGGAGCAGTAGGTGGAAAAGGACCATGAGGAGGAGAAGGAGGAGAATAAGGGGCAGGAGGAGGAGAAGGAGGTGGAGGAGGAGCAGGATGTGGAGAAGGAGCAGGAGACGGAGAAGGAGCAGGAGGGGGAGTAGGAGAATGAGTTGGAGAAGAAGCAGGAGAAGGAGACGAAGCAGGAGTGGAGAAGGAGCAGCAGTTGGAGAAGGAGCAGCAGGTGGAGAAGGAGCAGGAGGCCGAGAAGGAGCACTTGGTGGACAAGGAGCAGGAGGTGGACAAGGATCAGGATGTGGACAAAGAGCAGGAGGTGGAGAAGGAGCAGCAGGAGGAGAAGGAACAGGAGTTGGGGAGAAGCAATAGATGGAGAAGGAGCAGGAGGCGGAGAAGTACCAGAAGGGGGAGTCGGAGAACGAGTTGGGGAAGAAGCAGAAGAAGGAGAAGGAGCACGAGGAGGAGATGTAGCAGGAGGTGGAAATGGAGCAGGAGTGGTGAAGGAACAGGAGGTGGAGAAGGAGCAGGTGGAGGAGCAGGAGGAGGAGTAGGAGCAGGAGGAGGAGATGGAGCAGGAGGTGGAGAAGGCGCAAGATGAGGAGAAGGAGCAGGAGGTGGAGAAGGAGCAGGAGGTGGAGAAGGAGCAGGTGGTGGAGTAGGAGCAAGAGGTGGAGAATGAACAGGAGGTGGAGAAGGACAGGGTGGAGGAGCAGGAGGAGGAGTAGGAGCAGGAGGAGGAGGTGGAGCAGGAGGTGGAGGAGGCGCAAGATGAGGAGAAGGAGCAGGAGGTGGAGAAGGAACAGGAGGTGGAGAAGGAGCAGGAGGTGGAGTAGGAGCAAGAGGTGGAGAATGAACAGGAGGTGGAGAAGGAGCAGGAGGGAGACAAGGAGCGGTAGGAGGAGAATGAGGTGGAGGAGGAGAAGGAGTTGGAGAAGGAGCAGCAGGAGGAGAAGGAACAGGAGGTGGGGAGAAACAATAGGTGGAGAAGGAGCAGGAGGAGGAGAAGGAACAGGAAGGGGAGTAGGAGAATGAGTTGGAGAAGGAGCAGGAGGAGGAGCAGGAGTAGGAAGAGTGGAATGAGCAGGAGGTGGAGATGGAGCAGGAGGGAGAAAAGGAGCAGGAGGAAGACAAGGAGTAGGAGGTGGAGAAGGAGTAGGAGGAGGAGAAGGAGGAGAAGAATGAGCAGCAGGTGGTGAATGAGCAGCAGGTGGACAAGGAGCAGGAGGTGGACAAGGAGCAGGAGATGGACAAGGAGCAGGAGTTGGACAAGGAGCAGGAGGTGGACAAGGAGCAGGAGGAGCAGACGGAGGTGGATGAGGAGAAGGAGGGGGAGAAAGAGCAGGAGCTGGAGAAGGAGCAGGAGCTGGAGAAGGAGCAGGAGATGGAGTAGGAGCAGGAGGGAGAAAATGAGCAGGAGGAAGACAAGGAGCAAGAGGTGTAGATGGAGCAGGAGGAGGAGAAGGAGGAGAAGATGGAGCAGGAGGTGGTGAATGACCAGGAGTGGAGAAGGAGCAGGAGGTGTAGAAGGGGCAGGAGGGCAGGAAGGAGCAGGGGGCGAGAAGGAGCAGCAGTTGGACAAGGAGCAGGAGGTGGACAAGGAACAGTAGATGGACAAGGAGCAGGAGGTGGACAAGGAGCAGGAGGTGGACAAGGAGCAGGAGGAGGAGACTGAGGTGGATGAGGAGAAGGAGGGGGAGAAAGAGCAGGAGCTGGAGAAGGAGCAGGAGATGGAAAAGGAGCAGGAGGTGGAGTAGGAGCAGGAGGGAGAAAAGGAGCAGGAGGAAGACAAGGAGCAGGAGGTGCAGATGGAGCAGGAGGAGGAGAAGGAGGAGAAGAAGGAGCAGGAGGTGGTGAATGAGCAGGAGTGGAGAAGGAGCAGGATGTGGAGAAGGAGCAGGAGGTGATCAAGGAGCAGGAGGTTGACAAGGAGCAGGTGCTGGAGATGGCACAGGAATTGAGAAGGAGAACGAGAAGGAGAAGGAGCAGGAGGTGGAGAAGGATCAAGAGGGAGACAAGGAGCGGGAGGTGGAGGAGGAGCAGAAGGAGGAGAAGAAGGACCAGGAGATGGTGAATGAACAGGAGTGGAGAAGGAGCAGGAGGTGTAGAAGGAGCAGGAGGGCAGAAAGGAGCAGGGGGGCGAGAAGAAGCAGGTGGGCGAGAAGGAGCAGGAGGGCGATAAGGAGCAGGAGGGCGACAAGGAGCAGGAGGGCGAGATGGAGCAGGAGGTGGACAATGAGCAGGAGGTGGAGAAGTAGGTGCAGGGGGAGGAGGCGGTGGAGATGGAGCAGGAGTAGGAGAAGGAACGTGAGGTGGAGAAGAGGCAATAGATGGAGAAGGAGCACGCGGAGAAGGACCAGGAGGAGGAGGAGGAGAAGGAGTTGGAGAAGATGCAGGAGGAGGAGCAGGAGCAGGAGGAGAAGAAGGAGCAGGAGGTGGAGAAGGAGCAGGCGGTGGAGAAGGAGCAGGAGGAGGAGAAAGAGAAGGAGGAGGAGAAGGAGCAGGAGAAGAAGAAGGAGCAGGAGGAGGAGTAGGAGCAGGAGGAAGAGAAGGAGCAGGAGGTGGAGAAGGATCAGGATGTGGAGAAGGAGCATGAGAAGGAGAAGGAGCAGGAGGTGGAGAAGGAGCAGGAGGTGGAGATGGAGCAGGAGGTGGAGAAGGAGCAGGAGTGAGAAAAGGAGCAGGAGGAAGACAAGGAACAGGAGGTGCAGAACGAGCAGGAGGAGGAGAAGGAGGAGAAGAAGCAGTAGTAGGTGGTGAATGAGCAGGAGTGGAGAAGGAGCAGGAGTGGGAGAAGGTGCAGGAGGAGGAGAAGGAGGTTGAGGAGGAGAAGTAGGTGGAGAAGGAGCAGGAGACGGAGAAGGACCAGGAGGGGAAGTAGGAGAATGAGTTGGAGAAGAAGCAGGTGGAGGGGCAGGAGCAGGAGGAGAAGAAGGAGCAGGAGAAGGAGACGAAGCAGGAGTGGACAATGAGCAGCAGTTGGAGAAGGAGCAGCAGGTGGAGAAGGAGCAGGAGGGCGAGAAGGAGCAGGTGGGCGAGAAGGAGCAGGAGGGTGAGAAGAGGCAGGAGGGCGAGAATGAGCAGGAGGGCGAGAAGGAGCACTTGGTGGACAAGGAGCGGGAGGTGGACAAGGAGCAGTAGGTGGACAAAGAGCACGAGGTGGAGAAGGAGCAGCAGGAGGAGAAGGAACAGGAGGTGGAGAAGGACCAGAATGGGGAGTCGGAGAATGAGATGGAGAAGAAGCAGGAGGAGTAGAAGGAGCAGGAGGAGGAGAAGGAGCAGGAGGTGGAAATGGAGCAGGAGTGGAGAAGGAACAGGAGGTGGAGAAGGAGCAGGTGGACGAGCAGGAGGAGGAGTAGGAGCAGTAGGATGAGTAGGAGCAGGAGGTGGAGAAGGCACAAGATGAGGAGAAGGAGCAGGAGGTGGAGAAGGAGCAGGAGGTGGAGAAGGAGCAGGAGGTGGAGAAGGAGCAGGAGGGAGATAAGGAGCGGTAGGAGGAGAATGAGGTGTAGGAGGAGAAGGAGGTGGAGAAGGAGCAGCAGGAGGAGAAGGAGCAGGAGGAGGAGAAGGAACAGGAAGGGGAGCAGGAGAATGAGTTGGAGAAGAAGCAGGAGGAGGAGCAGGAGCAGGAGGAGAGGAAGGAGCAGGATGTGGAGATGGAGCAGGAGGGAGAAAAGGAGCAGGAGGAAGACAAGGAGTAGGAGGTGGAGAAGGAGTGGGAGGAGGAGAAGGAGGAGAAGAAGGAGCAGGAGGTGGTGAATGGGCAGGAGTGGAGAAGGAGCAGGAGTTGTCGAAGGAGCAGGAGGGCAGGAAGGAGCAGGAGGGCGAGGAGGAGACTGAGGTGGATGAGGAGAAGGAAGGGGAGAAAGAGCAGGAGCTGGAGAAGGAGCAGGAGATGGAGAAGGTGCAGGAGGTGGAGTAGGAGCAGAAGGGGGAGATGGAGCAGGAGGTGGAGAAGGAGCAGGAGGTGGAGAAGATGCAGGCGGGAGAAAAGGAGCAGGAGGACGTCAAGGAGCAGGAGGTGGAGAAGGAGCAGGAGGAGGAGAAGGAGGAGAAGAATGAGCAGGAGGTGGTGAATGAGCAGGAGTGGAGAAGGAGCAGGAGGTGGAGTAGGAGTAGGAGGAGGAGAAGGAGAAGGAGGTGGAGAAGGAGCAGGAGGTGGAGAAGGAGCAGGAGGAGGAGAAGGAGCTGGAGTGCAGAAGGAGCAGGTGAAGAAGAAAGAGCAGGAGGTGGAGAAGGCGCAAGAAGAGGAGAAGGAGCAGGAGGACGAGAAGGAGCATGAGGGAGAGTAGAAGAAGGAGGTCGAGAAGGAGCAGGAGGGCGAGAAGGAGCTGGAGGGCGAGATGGAGCAGGAGGGCGAGATGGAGCAGGAGGTGGACAAGGAGCATGAGGTGGACAAGGAGCAGGAGGAGGAGAAGGACGTGGACCAGGAGAAGGAGGTGGAGAAGGAGCAGGAGGAGGAGGAGGAACAGGAAGTGGAGAAGATGCAATCGGTGGAGAAGGAGCAGGAGGCGGAGAAGGAGCAGGAGGAGGAGAAGGTGCAGGAGGAGGAGAAGGAGCAGGAGGTGGAGAAGGAGCAGGATGTGGAGAAGGAGCAGGAGGAGGAGAAGGAGCAGGAGGAGGAGAAGGAGCAGGAGTGGAGCATGAGCAGGAGAAGAAGATGAAGCAGGAGGAGGAGTAGGAGCAGGAGGATGAGAAGGAGCAGGAGGTGGAGAAGGAGCAGGAGGTGGAGAAGGAGCAGGAGGAGGAGCAGAGCAGGAGGAGGAGAAGACGTCCGAGGTGGAGATGGAGCAGGAGTGGAGAAGGAGCAGGAGAAGAAGAAGGAGCAGGAGGAGGAGCAGGAGTAGGAGGAGGAGGAGTAGCAGGAGGTAGAGAAGCAGCATGAGTTGGAGAAGGAGCAGGAGGTGAAGAAGGAGCAGGAGGGAGACAAGGAGCGGGAGGTGGAGAAGGAGCAGGAGGAGGAGAAGGAGGAGAAGAAAGAGCAGGAGGTGGTGAATGAGCAGGAATGGAGAAGGAGCAGCAAGTGGAGAAAGAGCTGGAGGTGGAGAAGTTGCAGGAGGACGAGAAAGAACATGAGGGGGAGTAGAAGCAGGAGGGCGAGAAGGAGCAGGAGGGCGAGAAGGAGCAGGAGGCCGAGATGGAGCAAGAGGTGGACAAGGAGCAGGAGGTGGACAAGGAGCAGGAGGAGGAGAAGGACGTGGACGAGGAGAAGGAGGTGGAGAAGGAGCAGGAGGAGGAGAAGGACCAGGAGGGGGAGAAGGAGCAGGAGGAGGAGACGGTGCAGGAGGAGGAGAAGGAGCAGGAGGTGGAGAAGGAGCAGGATGTGGAGAAGGAGCAGGAGGAGGAGAAGGAGCAGGAGGAGGAGAAGGAGCAGGAGTGGAGCATGAGCAGGAGAAGAAGATGAAGCAGGAGGAGGAGTAGGAGCAGGAGGATGAGAAGGAGCAGGAGGTGGAGAAGGAGCAGGAGGTGGAGAAGGAGCAGGAGGAGGAGCAGGAGGTGGTGAATGAGCAGGAATGGAGAAGGAGCAGCAAGTGGAGAAAGAGCTGGAGGTGGAGAAGTTGCAGGAGGACGAGAAAGAACATGAGGGGGAGTAGAAGCAGGAGGGCGAGAAGGAGCAGGAGGGCGAGAAGGAGCAGGAGGCCGAGATGGAGCAAGAGGTGGACAAGGAGCAGGAGGTGGACAAGGAGCAGGAGGAGGAGAAGGACGTGGACGAGGAGAAGGAGGTGGAGAAGGAGCAGGAGGAGGAGAAGGACCAGGAGGGGGAGAAGGAGCAGGAGGAGGAGACGGTGCAGGAGGAGGAGAAGGAGCAGGAGGTGGAGAAGGAGCAGGATGTGGAGAAGGAGCAGGAGGAGGAGAAGGAGCAGGAGGAGGAGAAGGAGCAGGAGTGGAGCATGAGCAGGAGAAGAAGATGAAGCAGGAGGAGGAGTAGGAGCAGGAGGATGAGAAGGAGCAGGAGGTGGAGAAGGAGCAGGAGGTGGAGAAGGAGCAGGAGGAGGAGCAGAGCAGGAGGAGGAGAAGAAGTCCGAGGTGGAGATGGAGCAGGAGTGGAAAAGGAGCAGGAGAAGAAGATGGAGTAGGAGGAGGAGCAGGAGCAGGAGGAGGAGTAGTAGCGGGAGGTAGAGAAGCAGCATGAGTTGGAGAAGAAGCAGGAGGAGGAGTAGGAGCAGGAGGTGGAGAAGGAGCAGGAGGAGGAGTAGGAGCAGGAGGTGGAGAAGGAGCAGGTGGAGGAGAAGGTGCAGGAGGAGGAGAAGGAGCAGGAGTGGAGAAGGAGCAGGAGAAAAAGATGGAGCAGGTGGAGGAGAAGGTGCAGGAGGAGGAGAAGGAGCAGGAGGCGGAGAAGGACCAGGAGGGGGAGTAGATGAAGGAGTTGGAGAAGAAGCAGGAGGAGGAGTAGGAGCATGAGTGCAGAAGGAGCAGGAGAAGAAGAAACAGCAGTAGGTGGAGAAGGCGCAAGGAGAGGAGAAGAAGCAGGAGGTGGAGATGGAGCAGGAGGTGGAGATGGAGCAGGAGGTGGAGAAGTAGCAGGCGGGAGAAAAGCAACAGGAGGAAGAGAAGGAGCAGGAGGTGGAGAAGGAGCAGGAGGAGGAGAAGGAGGAGAAGAATGAGCAGGAGGTGGTGAATGAGCAGGAGTGGAGAAGGAACAGAAGGTGGAGTAGGAGCAGGAGGAGGAGAAGTAGCAGGAGGAGGAGAAGGAGCAGGAGTGCAGAAGGAGCAGGTGAAGAAGAAAGTGGAGGAGGTGGAGAAGGCGCAAGAAGAGGAGAAGGAGCGGGAGGTGGAGAAGGAGCAGGAGGTGGAGAAGGAGCATGAGGGAGAAAATCAGCAGGAGGAAGACAAGGAGCAGGTGGTGGAGAAGGAGCAGGAGGAGGAGAAGGAGGAGAAGAAGGAGCAGCAGGTGGTGAATGAGCAGGAGTGGAGAAGGAGCAGGAGGTGGAGAAGGAGCAGGAGGAAGAGGAGGAGTAGGAGCAGGAGGTGGAGATGGAGCAGGAGGAGGAGAAGGAGCAGGAGGTGGAGATGAAGCAGGAGTGGAGAAGGAGCAGGAGAAGAAGAAGGAGCAGGAGGAGGACAAGCAGCAGATGGAGGAGAAGGAGCAGAAGGTGGAGAAGGCGCAAGATGAGGAGAAGGAGCAGGAGGTGGAGAAGGAGCACGAGTGGAGGAGGAGCAGGAGAAGTAGAAGCAGCGCGAGGAGGTGTAGGAGCAGGAGATGGAGAAGGCAGAAAATGAGGAGAAGGGGCAGGAGGTGGAGAAGGAGCAGGAGGTGGAGAAGTAGCAGGAGATGGACAAGGAGCAGGTGGAGGAGAAGGAGGTGGAGGAGGAGAAGGAGGTGGAGACGGAGCAGGAGGAGGAGAAGGAACAGGAGGTGGAGAAGAAGCAATCGGTCGAGAAGGAGCAGGAGGCGGAGAAGGACCAGAAGGGGGAGTAGGTGAAGGAGTTGGAGAAGAAGCTGGAGGATGAGCATGAGCAGGAGGAGAAGAAGGAGCAGGAGGTGGAGAAGGAGCAGGAGGAGGAGAAGGAGCAGGAGGAGGAGAAGGAGCAGTAGTGCAGAAGGAGCAGGAGAAGAAGAAACAGCAGGAGGTGGAGAAGGCGCAAGAAGAGGAGAAGGAGCAGGAGGTGGAGATGGAGCAGGAGGTGGAGAAGGAGCAGGAGGTGGAGAAGTAGCAGGCGGGAGAAAATGAGCAGGAGGAAGACAAGGAGCAGGAGGTGGAGAAGGAGCAGGAGGAGGAGAAGGAGGAGAAGAAGGAGCTGGAGGTGGTGAATGAGCAGGAGTGGAGAAGGAGCAGGAGGTGGAGTAGGAGCAGGAGGAGGAGAAGGAGAAGGAGGAGGAGAAGGAGCACGAGGAGGAGAAGGAGCAGCAGGGAGAAAAGGAGCAGGAGGAAGACAAGGAGCAGGAGGTGGAGAAGGAGCATAAGGAGGAGAAGGAGGAGAAGAAGGAGCAGGAGGTGGTGAATGAGCAGGAATGGAGAAGGAGCAGGAGGTGGAGAAGGAGCAGGAGGGCAGGAAGTAGCAGGAGGGCGAGAAGGAGCAGGAGGTGAACAAGGAGCAGGAGGTGGACAAGGAGCAGGAGGTGGACAAGGAGCAGGAGGTGGACAAGGAACAGGAGGAGGAGAAGAAGCAACAGGTGGAGAACGAGCAGGTGGCGGAAAAGGACCAGGAGGGCGAGTATGAGAAGGATTTGGAGAAGAAGCAGGAGGAGGAGCAGGAGCAGGAGGAGAAGAAGGAGCAGGAGGTGGAGAAGGAGCAGGAGGTGGAAAAGGAGCAGGAGGGCGAGAAGGAGCAGGAGGGCGAGAAGGAGCAGGAGGGCGAGAAGGAGCTGGAGGACGAGATGGAGCAGGAGGGCGAGATGGAGCACGAGGTGGACAAGGAGCAGGAGGTGGATACGGAGCAGGAGGTGGATAATGAGCAGGAGGTGGACATGGAGACGGAGGTTTACAAGGAGCAGGGGGTAGATAAGGAGAAGGAGGTGGACAAGGAGCAGGAGGAGGAGAAGGAGATGGAGGAGGAGAAGAAGCAGGAGGAGGAGCAGGAGCAGTAGGTGGAGAAGGAGCAGGAGGTGGAGAAGGAGCAGGAGGGCGAGAAAGAGCAGGAGGGCGAGAAGGAGCAGGAGGGCGAGAAGGAGCTGGACGACGAGATGGAGCAGAAGGGCGAGATGGAGCACTAGGTGGACAAGGAGCAGGAGGTATACAATGATCCAGAGGTGGACAAGGATCAGGAGTTGGATACGGAGCAGGAGGTGGATAATGAGCAGGAGGTGAACATGGAGACGGAGGTGGACAAGGAGCAGGAGGTAGATAAGGAGAAGTAGTTGGACAAGGAGCAGGAGGAGGAGAAGGAGATGGAGGAGGAGAAGGACGTGGAGAAGGATCAGGAGGAGGAGAAGGAACATGGGGAGGAGAAGGAGCAGGAGGTGTAGAAGGAGCAGGAGGAGGAGAAGGAGCTGGAGTGCAGAACGAGCAGGAGAAGAAGAAACAGCAGGAGGTGGAGAAGGCGCAAGAAGAGGAGAAGGAGCAGGAGGTGGAGATGGAGCAGGAGGTGGAGAAGGAGCAGGAGGTGGAGAAGTAGCAGGCGGGAGAAAAGGAGCAGGAGGAAGACAAGGAGCAGGAGGTGGAGAAGGAGCAGGAGGAGGAGAAGAATGAGCAGGAGGTGTTGAATGAGCAGGATGTGGAGAAGGAGCAGGAGGAGGAGAAGGAGCAGGAGTGGAGCATGAGCAGGAGAAGAAGATGAAGAAGGAGGAGGAGTAGGAGCAGGAGGATGAGAAGGAGCAGGAGGTGGAGAAGGATCAGGAGGTGGAGAAGGAGCAGGAGGAGGAGCAGAGCAGGAGGAGGAGGAGAAGAAGTCCGAGGTGGAGATGGAGCAGGAGTGGAGAAGGAGCAGGAGAAGAAGATGGAGCAGGAGGAGGAGCAGGAGCAGGAGTGGAAAAGGAGCAGGAGAAGAAGAAGGAGCAGGAGGAGGAGCAGGAATAGGAGGAGGAGTAGTAGCAGGAGGTAGAGAAGCAGCATGAGTTGGAGAAGGAGCAGGAGGTGAAGAAGGAACAGGAGGGAGACAAGGAGCGGGAGGTGGAGAAGGAGCAGGAGGTGGTGAATGAGCAGGAATGGAGAAGGAGCAGCAAGTGGAGAAAGAGCTGGAGGTGGAGAAGGAGCAGGAGGACGAGAATGAGCATGAGGGGGAGTAGAAGCAGGAGGGCGAGAAGGAGCAGGAGGGCGAGAAGGAGCAGGAGGGCGAGATGGAGCAGGAGGTGGACAAGGAGCAGGAGGTGGACAAGGAGCAGGAGGAGGAGAAGGACGTGGACGAGGAGAAGGAGGTCGAGAAGGAGCAGCAGGAGGAGCAGGAACAGGAAGTGGAGAAGATGCAATCGGTGGAGAAGGAACAGGAGGCGGAGAAGGACCAGGAGGGGGAGTAGATGAAGGAGTTGGAGAAGAAGCAGGAGGAGGAGTAGGAGCAGGAGGTGGAGAAGGAGCAGGAGGAGGAGAAGGTGCAGGAGGAGGAGAAGGAGCAGGAGTGGTGAAGGAGCAGAAGAAGAAGATGGAGCAGGAGGAGGAGAAGGAGCAGGAGGAGGAGAAGGTTCAGGAGGTGGAGAAGGAGCAGGAGTGGAGAAGGAGCAGGAGAAGAAGATGGAGCAGGAGGAGGAGTAGTAGCAGGAGGAGGAGAAGGAGCAGGAGGTGGACAAGGCGCAAGATGAGCAGAAGGAGCAGGAGCTCGAGAAGGAAACGGAGGTGGAGAAGGAGCTGGAGGGGGAGAAGGAGCAGGAGGTGGAGAAGGAATAGGAGGTGGATAAGGAGCAGGAGGTGGAGAAGGAGCAGAGGGGAGAAAAGGATCTGGAGGATGACAAGGAGCAGGAGGTGGAGAAGGAGCAGTAGGTGGAGTAGGAGCAGGAGATGGAGAAGAATGGAGGGCGAGAAGGAGCAGGATGGCGAGAAGGAGCAAGAGGGCGATAAGGAGCAGGAGGGCGAGAAGAAGCAGGATGTGGACAAGGAGCAGGAGATGGACAAGGAGCAGGAGGTGGACAAGGAGCAGGAGGTGGACAAGAATCAGGAGGTGGACACGGAGGAGGAGGTGGACAAGAAGCAGGAGGTGGAGAAGGAGCAGGAGGTGGAGAAGGAACAGGAGGAGGAGAAGGAGCAGGAGGAGGAGAAGGAGCAGGAGTGAAGAAGAAGCAGGTGAAGAAGAAAGAGCAGGAGGTGGAGAAGGCGCAAGAAGAGGTGAAGGAGCAGGAGGGAGAGAAGGAGCATGAGGTGGAGTGGAAGCAGGGGGGCGAGAAGGAGCAGGAGGGCGAGAAGGAGCTGGAGGGCGAGAAGGAGCAGGAGGGCGAGATGGAGCAGGAGGTGGACAAGGAGCAGGAGGTGGACAAGGAGCAGGAGGAGGAGAAGGACGTGGACGAGGAGAAGGAGGTGGAGAAGGAGCAGGAGGAGGAGGAGGAACAGGAAGTGGAGAAGATGCAATCGGTGGAGAAGGAGCAGGAGGCGGAGAAGGACCAGGAGGGGGAGTAGATGAAGGAGTTGGAGAAGAAGCAGGAGGAGGAGTAGGAGCAGGAGGTGGAGAATGAGCAGGAGGAGGAGAAGGTGCAGGAGGAGGAGAAGGTGCAGGAGGTAGAGAAGGAGCAGGATGTGGAGAAGGAGCAGGAGGAGGAGAAGGAGCAGGAGGAGGAGAAGGAGAAGGAGGAGAAGAAGGAGCAGGAGGTGGTGAATGAGCAGGAATGGAGAAGGAGCAGCAAGTGGAGAAAGAGCTGGAGGTGGAGAAGGAGCAGGAGGACGAGAAGGAGCATGAGGGGGAGTAGAAGCAGGAGGGCGAGATGGAGCAGGAGGTGGACAAGGAGCAGGAGGTGGACAAGGAGCAGGAGGAGGAGAAGGACGTGGACGAGGAGAAGGTGTTCGAGAAGGAGCAGGAGGAGGAGCAGGAACAGGAAGTGGAGAAGATGCAATCGGTGGAGAAGGAGCAGGAGGCGGAGAAGGACCAGGAGGGGGAGTAGATGAAGGAGTTGGAGAAGAAGCTGGAGGAGGAGTAGGAGCAGGAGGTGGAGAAGGAGCAGGAGGAGGAGAAGGTGCAGGAGGAGGAGAAGGAGCAGGAGTGGAGAAGGAGCAGGAGAAGAAGATGGAGCAGGAGGAGGAGTAGTAGCAGGAGGAGGAGAAGGAGCAGGAGGTGGACAAGGCGCAAGATGAGCAGAAGGAGCAGGAGGTCGAGAAGGAAACGGAGGTGGAGAAGGAGCAGGAGGGGGAGAAGGAGCAGGAGGTGGAGAAGGAATAGGAGGTGGAGAAGGAATAGGAGGTGGAGAAGGAGCAGAGGGGAGAAGGAGCAGGAGGTGGAGAAGGAACAGGACGAGGAGAAGGAGCAAGAAGAGGAGAAGGAGCAGGAGGTCGAGAAGGAATAGGAGGTGGAGAAGGAGCAGAGGGGAGTAGATGAAGGAGTTGGAGAAGAAGCAGGAGGAGGAGTGGGAGCAGGAGGTGGAGAAGGAGCAGGAGGAGGAGAAGGTGCAGGAGGAGGAGAAGGAGCAGGAGGTGGAGAAGGAGCAGGATGTGGAGAAGGAGCAGGAGGAGGAGAAGGACGTGGACGAGGAGAAGGAGGTGGAGAAGGAGCAGGAGGAGGAGTAGGAGCAGGAGGTGGAGAAGGAGCAGGAGGAGGAGAAGGTGCAGGAGGAGGAGAAGGAGCAGGAGGTGGAGAAGGAGCAGGATGTGGAGAAGGAGCAGGAGGAGGAGAAGGAGCAGGAGAAGAAGATGGAGCAGGAGGAGGAGCAGGAGCAGGAGGAGGAGCAGTAGCAGGAGGTAGAGAAGCAGCATGAGTTGGAGAAGGAGCAGGAGGTGAAGAAGGAGCAGGAGGGAGACAAGGAGCGGGAGGTGGAGAAGGAGCAGGAGGAGGAGAAGGAGGAGAAGAAGGAGCAGGAGGTGGTGAATGAGCAGGAATGGAGAAGGAGCAGCAAGTGGAGAAAGAGCTGGAGGTGGAGAAGGAGCAGGAGGACGAGAAGGAGCATGAGGGGGAGTAGAAGCAGGAGGGCGAGAAGGAGCAGGAGGGCGAGAAGGAGCTGGAGGGCGAGAAGGAGCAGGAGGGCGAGATGGAGCAGGAGGTGGACAAGGAGCAGGAGGTGGACAGGGAGCAGGAGGATGAGAAGGACGTGGACGAGGAGAAGGAGGTGGAGAAGGAGCAGGAGGAGGAGGAGGAACAGAAAGTGGAGAAGATGCAATCGGTGGAGAAGGAGCAGGAGGCGGAGAAGGACCAGGAGGGGGAGTAGATGAAGGAGTTGGAGAAGAAGCAGGAGGAGGAGTAGGAGCAGGAGGTGGAGAAGGAGCAGGAGGAGGAGAAGGTGCAGGAGGAGGAGAAGGAGCAGGAGGTGGAGAAGGAGCAGGATGTGCAGAAGGAGCAGGAGAAGAAGATGGAGCAGGAGGAGGAGCAGGAGTGGAAAAGGAGCAGGAGAAGAAGAAGGAGCAGGAGGAGGAGCAGGAGTAGGAGGAGGAGTAGTAGCAGGAGGTAGAGAAGCAGCATGAGTTGGAGAAGGAGCAGGAGGTGAAGAAGGAGCAGGAGGTGGTGAATAAGCAGGAATGGAGAAGGAGCAGCAAGTGGAGAAAGAGCTGGAGGTGGAGAAGGAGCAGGAGGACGAGAAGGAGCATGAGGGGGAGTAGAAGCAGGAGGGCGAGAAGGAGCAGGAGGGCGAGAAGGAGCAGGAGGGCGAGATCGAGCAGGAGGTGGACAAGGAGCAGGAGGTGGACAAGGAGCAGGAGGAGGAGAAGGACGTGGACGAGGAGAAGGAGGTGGAGAAGGAGCAGGAGGAGGAGGAGGAACAGGAAGTGGAGAAGATGCAATCGGTGGAGAAGGAGCAGGAGGCCGAGAAGGACCAGGAGTGGGAGTAGATGAAGGAGTTGGAGAAGAAGCAGGAGGAGGAGTAGCAGCAGGAGGTGGGGAAGGAGCAGGAGGAGGTGAAGGTGCAGGAGGAGGAGAAGGAGCACGAGTGGAGAAGGAGCAGGAGAAGAAGATGGAGCAGGAGGAGGAGAAGCAGCAGGAGGAGGAGAAGGTGCAGGAGGAGGAGAAGGAGCAGGAGTGGAGAAGGAGCAGGAGAAGAAGATGGAGCAGGAGGAGGAGTAGTAGCAGGAGGAGGAGAAGGAGCAGGAGGTGGACAAGGCGCAAGATGAGCAGAAGGAGCAGGAGGTCGAGAAGGAAACGGAGGTGGAGAAGGAGCAGGAGGGGGAGAAGGAGTAGGAGGAGGAGGAGAAGGAGCAGGAGGTGGAGAAGGAGCAGGAGGTGGAGTAGGAGCAGGAGATGGAGAACGAGCAGGAGGTGGAGAAGGAACAGGGGAGCGAGAAGGAGCAGGAGGGCGAGAAGGAGCAGGAGGGCGAGAAGGAGCAAGAGGGCGATAAGGAGCAGGAGGGCGAGAAGGAGCAGGACGTGGACAAGGAGCAGGAGATGGACAAGGAGCAGGAGGTGGACAAGGAGCAGGAGGTGGACAAGAATCAGAAGGTGGACACGGAGGAGGAGATGGACAAGAAGCAGGAGGTGGACAAGGAGCAGGAGGTGGACAGGGAGCAGGAGGTGGAGAAGCAGGTGGAGGTTGAGAAGGAGGTAGAGAAGGAGCAGGAGGAGGAGAAGGAACAGGAGAAGGAGAAGAAGCAATTGGTGGAGAAGGAGCAGTAGGCGGAGAAGGACCAGGAGGAGGAGCAGTAGAAGGAGTTGGAGAAGAAGCAGGAGGAGGAGCAGGAGCAGAAGGAGAAGAAAGGGCAGGAGGTGGACAAGGAGCAGGAGGTGGACAAGGAGCAGGAGGTGGACAAGGACCAGGAGGAGGAGAAGGAGGTGGAGGAGGAGAAGGAGGTGAACAAGGAGCAGGAGTTTGACAAGGAGCAGGAGGTGGACAAGGAGCAGGAGGAGGAGAAGGAGGTGGAGGAGCAGAAGGAGGTGGAGAAGGAGCAGGAGGAGGAGAACGAACAGGAGGACGAGAAGGAGCAAGATGCGCAGAAGGAGCAGGAGTTGGAGAAGATGCTGGAAGAGGAGCAGGAGCAGGAGGAGAAGAAGGAGCAGGAGGTGGAGAAGGAGCAGGAGGTGGAGAAGGAGCAGGAGGAGGAGAAGGAGCAGAGGGAGGAGAAGGAGCAGGAGGAGGAGAAGGAGCAGGAGTGGAGCATGAGCAGGAGAAGAAGATGAAGCAGGAGGAGGAGTAGGAGCAGGAGGATGAGAAGGAGCAGGAGGTGGAGAAGGAGCAGGAGGTGGAGAAGGAGCAGGAGGAGGAGAAGGAGCAGGAGGTTGAGACGGAGCAGGAGGTTGAGACGGAGCAGGAGGAGGAGCAGAGCAGGAGGAGGAGAAGAAGTCCGAGGTGGAGATGGAGCAGGAGTGGAGAAGGAGCAGGAGAAGAAGATGGAGCAGGAGGAGGAGCAGGAGCAGGAGTGGAAAAGGAGCAGGAGAAGAAGAAGGAGCAGGAGGAGGAGCAGGAGTAGGAGGAGGAGTAGTAGCAGGAGGAGGTGAAGGAGCAGGAGGAGGAAAAGGAGCAGGAGTGGAGAAGGAGCAGGAGAAGATGAAGAGGCATGAGGAGGAGGAGGAGCAGGAGGAGGAGAAGGATCAGGAGGTGGAGTAGGAGCAGGAGATGGAGAACGAGCAGGAGGTGGAGAAGGAACAGGGGAGCGAGAAGGAGCAGGAGGGCGAGAAGGAGCAGGAGGGCGAGAAGGAGCAAGAGGGCGATAAGGAGCAGGAGGGCGAGAAGGAGCAGGACGTGGACAAGGAGCAGGAGATGGACAAGGAGCAGGAGGTGGACAAGGAGCAGGAGGTGGACAAGAATCAGAAGGTGGACACGGAGGAGGAGATGGACAAGAAGCAGGAGGTGGACAAGGAGCAGGAGGTGGACAGGGAGCAGGAGGTGGAGAAGGAGGTGGAGGTTGAGAAGGAGGTAGAGAAGGAGCAGGAGGAGGAGAAGGAACAGGAGAAGGAGAAGAAGCAATTGGTGGAGAAGGAGCAGTAGGCGGAGAAGGACCAGGAGGAGGAGCAGTAGAAGGAGTTGGAGAAGAAGCAGGAGGAGGAGCAGGAGCAGGAGGAGAAGAAAGGGCAGGAGGTGGACAAGGAGCAGGAGGTGGACAAGGAGCAGGAGGTGGACAAGGACCAGGAGGAGGAGAAGGAGGTGGAGGAGGAGAAGGAGGTGAACAAGGAGCAGGAGTTTGACAAGGAGCAGGAGGTGGACAAGGAGCAGGAGGAGGAGAAGGAGGTGGAGGAGCAGAAGGAGGTGGAGAAGGAGCAGGAGGAGGAGAACGAACAGGAGGACGAGAAGGAGCAAGATGCGCAGAAGGAGCAGGAGTTGGAGAAGATGCTGGAAGAGGAGCAGGAGCAGGAGGAGAAGAAGGAGCAGGAGGTGGAGAAGGAGCAGGAGGTGGAGAAGGAGCAGGAGGAGGAGAAGGAGCAGAGGGAGGAGAAGGAGCAGGAGGAGGAGAAGGAGCAGGAGTGGAGCATGAGCAGGAGAAGAAGATGAAGCAGGAGGAGGAGTAGGAGCAGGAGGATGAGAAGGAGCAGGAGGTGGAGAAGGAGCAGGAGGTGGAGAAGGAGCAGGAGGAGGAGAAGGAGCAGGAGGTTGAGACGGAGCAGGAGGTTGAGACGGAGCAGGAGGAGGAGCAGAGCAGGAGGAGGAGAAGAAGTCCGAGGTGGAGATGGAGCAGGAGTGGAGAAGGAGCAGGAGAAGAAGATGGAGCAGGAGGAGGAGCAGGAGCAGGAGTGGAAAAGGAGCAGGAGAAGAAGAAGGAGCAGGAGGAGGAGCAGGAGTAGGAGGAGGAGTAGTAGCAGGAGGAGGTGAAGGAGCAGGAGGAGGAAAAGGAGCAGGAGTGGAGAAGGAGCAGGAGAAGATGAAGAGGCATGAGGAGGAGGAGGAGCAGGAGGAGGAGAAGGAGCAGGAGGTGGAGACGGCGCAAGATAAGAAACAGCAGGAGGTGGAGGAGGAGCAGGAGGTGGAGAAGGAGCAGGAGAAGGAGATGGAGGACGGATTTGAGAACGAGCAGGAGGTGGAGACGGAGCAGGAGGAGGAGAAGGAGCAGGAGGGAGACAAGGAGCAGGAGGAAGACAAGGAGGAGGAGGTGGAGAAGGAGCAGGAGGTGGAGAAGGCGCAAGATGAGAAGCAGCTGGAGGTGGAGAAGGAGCAGGAGGGAGACAAGGAGCAGGAGGAAGACAAGGAGCAGGAGGTGGAGACGGAGCAGGAGGAGGAGAAGGAGCAGGAGGGAGACAAGGAGCAGGAGGAAGACAAGGAGGAGGAGGTGGAGAAGGAGCAGGAGGTGGAGAAGGCGCAAGATGAGAAGCAGCTGGAGGTGGAGAAGGAGCAGGAGGGAGACAAGGAGCAGGAGGAAGACAAGGAGCAGGAGGTGGAGACGGAGCAGGAGGAGGAGAAGGAGCAGGAGGGAGACAAGGAGCAGGAGGTGGTAAAGGAGCAGAAGGAGGAGAAGGAGGCGAACAACGAGCAGGAGGTGGTGAATGAGCAGGAGTGAGGAATTACCAGCAGGTGGAGAAGGAGCAGGGGGGCAGGAAGTAGCAGGAGTTGAAGAAGGAGCAGGAGGTGGAGAAGGAGCAGGAGGTGGACAAGGAGCAGAATGTGCACATGGAGAAGGAGGAGGAGAAGGAGGTAGAGGAGGAGAAGGAGGTGGAGAAGGAGCAGAATGAGTCGAAGGAACAGGAGGTGGAAAAGAAGCAATAGGTGGTGAAGGAGCAGGAGACGGAGAAGGACCAGGAGGGGGAGTAGGAGAATGAGTTGGAGAAGAAGCAGTAGGAGGGGCAGGAGCAGGAGGAGAAGAAGGAGCAGGAGGTGCAGAAGGAGCAGGAGAAGGAGACGAAGAAGGAGGTGGAGGAGCAGCAGGAGGGGGAGAAGGAGCGGGAGGGAGACAAGGAACAGGAGGTGGAGAAGGAGCAGGCGGAGAAGAAAGAACAGGAGAAGGAGAAGGAGCAGGAGATGGAGAAGGAGCAGGAGAAGAACAAGGAGCAGGAGGAGGAGCAGGAGCAGGAGTGGAAAAGGAGCAGGAGAAGAACAAGGAGCAGGAGGAGGAGCAGGAGCAGGAGGAGGAGTAGTAGCAGGAGGTAGAGAAGCAGCATGAGTTGGAGAAGGAGCAGGAGGTGAAGAAGGAGGAGTAGAAGTAGCAGGAGGTGGTGAATGAGCAGGAGTGGAGAAGGAGTAGCAAGTGGAGAAGGAGCTGGAGGTGGAGAAGGAGCAGGAGAAGGAGACGAAGCAGGAGGTGGAGGAGCAGCAGGAGGGGGAGAAGGAGCAGGAGGAGGAGCAGAGCAGGAGGAGGAGACGAAGTCGGAGGTGGAGATGGAGCAGGACTGGAGAAGGAGCAGGAGAAGAAGAAGGAGCAGGAGGAGGAGCAGGAGCAGGAGTTGAAAAGGAGCAGGAGAAGAACAAGGAGCAGGAGGAGGAGCAGGAGCAGGAGGAGGAGTAGTAGCAGGAGGTAGAGAAGCTGCATGAGTTGGAGAAGGAGCAGGAGGTGACGAAGGAGCAGGAGGGAGAAAAGGAGCGGGAGGTGGACAAGGAGCAGGAGGTGGACAAGGAGCAGGAGGAGGAGAAGGACGTGGACGAGGAGAAGGAGGTCGAGAAGGAGCAGCAGGAGGAGCAGGAACAGGAAGTGGAGAAGATGCAATCGGTGGAGAAGGAACAGGAGGCGGAGAAGGACCAGGAGGGGGAGTAGATGAAGGAGTTGGAGAAGAAGCAGGAGGAGGAGTAGGAGCAGGAGGTGGAGAAGGAGCAGGAGGAGGAGAAGGTGCAGGAGGAGGAGAAGGAGCAGGAGTGGTGAAGGAGCAGAAGAAGAAGATGGAGCAGGAGGAGGAGAAGGAGCAGGAGGAGGAGAAGGTTCAGGAGGTGGAGAAGGAGCAGGAGTGGAGAAGGAGCAGGAGAAGAAGATGGAGCAGGAGGAGGAGTAGTAGCAGGAGGAGGAGAAGGAGCAGGAGGTGGACAAGGCGCAAGATGAGCAGAAGGAGCAGGAGCTCGAGAAGGAAACGGAGGTGGAGAAGGAGCTGGAGGGGGAGAAGGAGCAGGAGGTGGAGAAGGAATAGGAGGTGGATAAGGAGCAGGAGGTGGAGAAGGAGCAGAGGGGAGAAAAGGATCTGGAGGATGACAAGGAGCAGGAGGTGGAGAAGGAGCAGTAGGTGGAGTAGGAGCAGGAGATGGAGAAGAATGGAGGGCGAGAAGGAGCAGGATGGCGAGAAGGAGCAAGAGGGCGATAAGGAGCAGGAGGGCGAGAAGAAGCAGGATGTGGACAAGGAGCAGGAGATGGACAAGGAGCAGGAGGTGGACAAGGAGCAGGAGGTGGACAAGAATCAGGAGGTGGACACGGAGGAGGAGGTGGACAAGAAGCAGGAGGTGGAGAAGGAGCAGGAGGTGGAGAAGGAACAGGAGGAGGAGAAGGAGCAGGAGGAGGAGAAGGAGCAGGAGTGAAGAAGAAGCAGGTGAAGAAGAAAGAGCAGGAGGTGGAGAAGGCGCAAGAAGAGGTGAAGGAGCAGGAGGGAGAGAAGGAGCATGAGGTGGAGTGGAAGCAGGGGGGCGAGAAGGAGCAGGAGGGCGAGAAGGAGCTGGAGGGCGAGAAGGAGCAGGAGGGCGAGATGGAGCAGGAGGTGGACAAGGAGCAGGAGGTGGACAAGGAGCAGGAGGAGGAGAAGGACGTGGACGAGGAGAAGGAGGTGGAGAAGGAGCAGGAGGAGGAGGAGGAACAGGAAGTGGAGAAGATGCAATCGGTGGAGAAGGAGCAGGAGGCGGAGAAGGACCAGGAGGGGGAGTAGATGAAGGAGTTGGAGAAGAAGCAGGAGGAGGAGTAGGAGCAGGAGGTGGAGAATGAGCAGGAGGAGGAGAAGGTGCAGGAGGAGGAGAAGGTGCAGGAGGTAGAGAAGGAGCAGGATGTGGAGAAGGAGCAGGAGGAGGAGAAGGAGCAGGAGGAGGAGAAGGAGAAGGAGGAGAAGAAGGAGCAGGAGGTGGTGAATGAGCAGGAATGGAGAAGGAGCAGCAAGTGGAGAAAGAGCTGGAGGTGGAGAAGGAGCAGGAGGACGAGAAGGAGCATGAGGGGGAGTAGAAGCAGGAGGGCGAGATGGAGCAGGAGGTGGACAAGGAGCAGGAGGTGGACAAGGAGCAGGAGGAGGAGAAGGACGTGGACGAGGAGAAGGTGTTCGAGAAGGAGCAGGAGGAGGAGCAGGAACAGGAAGTGGAGAAGATGCAATCGGTGGAGAAGGAGCAGGAGGCGGAGAAGGACCAGGAGGGGGAGTAGATGAAGGAGTTGGAGAAGAAGCTGGAGGAGGAGTAGGAGCAGGAGGTGGAGAAGGAGCAGGAGGAGGAGAAGGTGCAGGAGGAGGAGAAGGAGCAGGAGTGGAGAAGGAGCAGGAGAAGAAGATGGAGCAGGAGGAGGAGTAGTAGCAGGAGGAGGAGAAGGAGCAGGAGGTGGACAAGGCGCAAGATGAGCAGAAGGAGCAGGAGGTCGAGAAGGAAACGGAGGTGGAGAAGGAGCAGGAGGGGGAGAAGGAGCAGGAGGTGGAGAAGGAATAGGAGGTGGAGAAGGAATAGGAGGTGGAGAAGGAGCAGAGGGGAGAAGGAGCAGGAGGTGGAGAAGGAACAGGACGAGGAGAAGGAGCAAGAAGAGGAGAAGGAGCAGGAGGTCGAGAAGGAATAGGAGGTGGAGAAGGAGCAGAGGGGAGTAGATGAAGGAGTTGGAGAAGAAGCAGGAGGAGGAGTGGGAGCAGGAGGTGGAGAAGGAGCAGGAGGAGGAGAAGGTGCAGGAGGAGGAGAAGGAGCAGGAGGTGGAGAAGGAGCAGGATGTGGAGAAGGAGCAGGAGGAGGAGAAGGACGTGGACGAGGAGAAGGAGGTGGAGAAGGAGCAGGAGGAGGAGTAGGAGCAGGAGGTGGAGAAGGAGCAGGAGGAGGAGAAGGTGCAGGAGGAGGAGAAGGAGCAGGAGGTGGAGAAGGAGCAGGATGTGGAGAAGGAGCAGGAGGAGGAGAAGGAGCAGGAGAAGAAGATGGAGCAGGAGGAGGAGCAGGAGCAGGAGGAGGAGCAGTAGCAGGAGGTAGAGAAGCAGCATGAGTTGGAGAAGGAGCAGGAGGTGAAGAAGGAGCAGGAGGGAGACAAGGAGCGGGAGGTGGAGAAGGAGCAGGAGGAGGAGAAGGAGGAGAAGAAGGAGCAGGAGGTGGTGAATGAGCAGGAATGGAGAAGGAGCAGCAAGTGGAGAAAGAGCTGGAGGTGGAGAAGGAGCAGGAGGACGAGAAGGAGCATGAGGGGGAGTAGAAGCAGGAGGGCGAGAAGGAGCAGGAGGGCGAGAAGGAGCTGGAGGGCGAGAAGGAGCAGGAGGGCGAGATGGAGCAGGAGGTGGACAAGGAGCAGGAGGTGGACAGGGAGCAGGAGGATGAGAAGGACGTGGACGAGGAGAAGGAGGTGGAGAAGGAGCAGGAGGAGGAGGAGGAACAGAAAGTGGAGAAGATGCAATCGGTGGAGAAGGAGCAGGAGGCGGAGAAGGACCAGGAGGGGGAGTAGATGAAGGAGTTGGAGAAGAAGCAGGAGGAGGAGTAGGAGCAGGAGGTGGAGAAGGAGCAGGAGGAGGAGAAGGTGCAGGAGGAGGAGAAGGAGCAGGAGGTGGAGAAGGAGCAGGATGTGCAGAAGGAGCAGGAGAAGAAGATGGAGCAGGAGGAGGAGCAGGAGTGGAAAAGGAGCAGGAGAAGAAGAAGGAGCAGGAGGAGGAGCAGGAGTAGGAGGAGGAGTAGTAGCAGGAGGTAGAGAAGCAGCATGAGTTGGAGAAGGAGCAGGAGGTGAAGAAGGAGCAGGAGGTGGTGAATAAGCAGGAATGGAGAAGGAGCAGCAAGTGGAGAAAGAGCTGGAGGTGGAGAAGGAGCAGGAGGACGAGAAGGAGCATGAGGGGGAGTAGAAGCAGGAGGGCGAGAAGGAGCAGGAGGGCGAGAAGGAGCAGGAGGGCGAGATCGAGCAGGAGGTGGACAAGGAGCAGGAGGTGGACAAGGAGCAGGAGGAGGAGAAGGACGTGGACGAGGAGAAGGAGGTGGAGAAGGAGCAGGAGGAGGAGGAGGAACAGGAAGTGGAGAAGATGCAATCGGTGGAGAAGGAGCAGGAGGCCGAGAAGGACCAGGAGTGGGAGTAGATGAAGGAGTTGGAGAAGAAGCAGGAGGAGGAGTAGCAGCAGGAGGTGGGGAAGGAGCAGGAGGAGGTGAAGGTGCAGGAGGAGGAGAAGGAGCACGAGTGGAGAAGGAGCAGGAGAAGAAGATGGAGCAGGAGGAGGAGAAGCAGCAGGAGGAGGAGAAGGTGCAGGAGGAGGAGAAGGAGCAGGAGTGGAGAAGGAGCAGGAGAAGAAGATGGAGCAGGAGGAGGAGTAGTAGCAGGAGGAGGAGAAGGAGCAGGAGGTGGACAAGGCGCAAGATGAGCAGAAGGAGCAGGAGGTCGAGAAGGAAACGGAGGTGGAGAAGGAGCAGGAGGGGGAGAAGGAGTAGGAGGAGGAGGAGAAGGAGCAGGAGGTGGAGAAGGAGCAGGAGGTGGAGTAGGAGCAGGAGATGGAGAACGAGCAGGAGGTGGAGAAGGAACAGGGGAGCGAGAAGGAGCAGGAGGGCGAGAAGGAGCAGGAGGGCGAGAAGGAGCAAGAGGGCGATAAGGAGCAGGAGGGCGAGAAGGAGCAGGACGTGGACAAGGAGCAGGAGATGGACAAGGAGCAGGAGGTGGACAAGGAGCAGGAGGTGGACAAGAATCAGAAGGTGGACACGGAGGAGGAGATGGACAAGAAGCAGGAGGTGGACAAGGAGCAGGAGGTGGACAGGGAGCAGGAGGTGGAGAAGCAGGTGGAGGTTGAGAAGGAGGTAGAGAAGGAGCAGGAGGAGGAGAAGGAACAGGAGAAGGAGAAGAAGCAATTGGTGGAGAAGGAGCAGTAGGCGGAGAAGGACCAGGAGGAGGAGCAGTAGAAGGAGTTGGAGAAGAAGCAGGAGGAGGAGCAGGAGCAGAAGGAGAAGAAAGGGCAGGAGGTGGACAAGGAGCAGGAGGTGGACAAGGAGCAGGAGGTGGACAAGGACCAGGAGGAGGAGAAGGAGGTGGAGGAGGAGAAGGAGGTGAACAAGGAGCAGGAGTTTGACAAGGAGCAGGAGGTGGACAAGGAGCAGGAGGAGGAGAAGGAGGTGGAGGAGCAGAAGGAGGTGGAGAAGGAGCAGGAGGAGGAGAACGAACAGGAGGACGAGAAGGAGCAAGATGCGCAGAAGGAGCAGGAGTTGGAGAAGATGCTGGAAGAGGAGCAGGAGCAGGAGGAGAAGAAGGAGCAGGAGGTGGAGAAGGAGCAGGAGGTGGAGAAGGAGCAGGAGGAGGAGAAGGAGCAGAGGGAGGAGAAGGAGCAGGAGGAGGAGAAGGAGCAGGAGTGGAGCATGAGCAGGAGAAGAAGATGAAGCAGGAGGAGGAGTAGGAGCAGGAGGATGAGAAGGAGCAGGAGGTGGAGAAGGAGCAGGAGGTGGAGAAGGAGCAGGAGGAGGAGAAGGAGCAGGAGGTTGAGACGGAGCAGGAGGTTGAGACGGAGCAGGAGGAGGAGCAGAGCAGGAGGAGGAGAAGAAGTCCGAGGTGGAGATGGAGCAGGAGTGGAGAAGGAGCAGGAGAAGAAGATGGAGCAGGAGGAGGAGCAGGAGCAGGAGTGGAAAAGGAGCAGGAGAAGAAGAAGGAGCAGGAGGAGGAGCAGGAGTAGGAGGAGGAGTAGTAGCAGGAGGAGGTGAAGGAGCAGGAGGAGGAAAAGGAGCAGGAGTGGAGAAGGAGCAGGAGAAGATGAAGAGGCATGAGGAGGAGGAGGAGCAGGAGGAGGAGAAGGATCAGGAGGTGGAGTAGGAGCAGGAGATGGAGAACGAGCAGGAGGTGGAGAAGGAACAGGGGAGCGAGAAGGAGCAGGAGGGCGAGAAGGAGCAGGAGGGCGAGAAGGAGCAAGAGGGCGATAAGGAGCAGGAGGGCGAGAAGGAGCAGGACGTGGACAAGGAGCAGGAGATGGACAAGGAGCAGGAGGTGGACAAGGAGCAGGAGGTGGACAAGAATCAGAAGGTGGACACGGAGGAGGAGATGGACAAGAAGCAGGAGGTGGACAAGGAGCAGGAGGTGGACAGGGAGCAGGAGGTGGAGAAGGAGGTGGAGGTTGAGAAGGAGGTAGAGAAGGAGCAGGAGGAGGAGAAGGAACAGGAGAAGGAGAAGAAGCAATTGGTGGAGAAGGAGCAGTAGGCGGAGAAGGACCAGGAGGAGGAGCAGTAGAAGGAGTTGGAGAAGAAGCAGGAGGAGGAGCAGGAGCAGGAGGAGAAGAAAGGGCAGGAGGTGGACAAGGAGCAGGAGGTGGACAAGGAGCAGGAGGTGGACAAGGACCAGGAGGAGGAGAAGGAGGTGGAGGAGGAGAAGGAGGTGAACAAGGAGCAGGAGTTTGACAAGGAGCAGGAGGTGGACAAGGAGCAGGAGGAGGAGAAGGAGGTGGAGGAGCAGAAGGAGGTGGAGAAGGAGCAGGAGGAGGAGAACGAACAGGAGGACGAGAAGGAGCAAGATGCGCAGAAGGAGCAGGAGTTGGAGAAGATGCTGGAAGAGGAGCAGGAGCAGGAGGAGAAGAAGGAGCAGGAGGTGGAGAAGGAGCAGGAGGTGGAGAAGGAGCAGGAGGAGGAGAAGGAGCAGAGGGAGGAGAAGGAGCAGGAGGAGGAGAAGGAGCAGGAGTGGAGCATGAGCAGGAGAAGAAGATGAAGCAGGAGGAGGAGTAGGAGCAGGAGGATGAGAAGGAGCAGGAGGTGGAGAAGGAGCAGGAGGTGGAGAAGGAGCAGGAGGAGGAGAAGGAGCAGGAGGTTGAGACGGAGCAGGAGGTTGAGACGGAGCAGGAGGAGGAGCAGAGCAGGAGGAGGAGAAGAAGTCCGAGGTGGAGATGGAGCAGGAGTGGAGAAGGAGCAGGAGAAGAAGATGGAGCAGGAGGAGGAGCAGGAGCAGGAGTGGAAAAGGAGCAGGAGAAGAAGAAGGAGCAGGAGGAGGAGCAGGAGTAGGAGGAGGAGTAGTAGCAGGAGGAGGTGAAGGAGCAGGAGGAGGAAAAGGAGCAGGAGTGGAGAAGGAGCAGGAGAAGATGAAGAGGCATGAGGAGGAGGAGGAGCAGGAGGAGGAGAAGGAGCAGGAGGTGGAGACGGCGCAAGATAAGAAACAGCAGGAGGTGGAGGAGGAGCAGGAGGTGGAGAAGGAGCAGGAGAAGGAGATGGAGGACGGATTTGAGAACGAGCAGGAGGTGGAGACGGAGCAGGAGGAGGAGAAGGAGCAGGAGGGAGACAAGGAGCAGGAGGAAGACAAGGAGGAGGAGGTGGAGAAGGAGCAGGAGGTGGAGAAGGCGCAAGATGAGAAGCAGCTGGAGGTGGAGAAGGAGCAGGAGGGAGACAAGGAGCAGGAGGAAGACAAGGAGCAGGAGGTGGAGACGGAGCAGGAGGAGGAGAAGGAGCAGGAGGGAGACAAGGAGCAGGAGGAAGACAAGGAGGAGGAGGTGGAGAAGGAGCAGGAGGTGGAGAAGGCGCAAGATGAGAAGCAGCTGGAGGTGGAGAAGGAGCAGGAGGGAGACAAGGAGCAGGAGGAAGACAAGGAGCAGGAGGTGGAGACGGAGCAGGAGGAGGAGAAGGAGCAGGAGGGAGACAAGGAGCAGGAGGTGGTAAAGGAGCAGAAGGAGGAGAAGGAGGCGAACAACGAGCAGGAGGTGGTGAATGAGCAGGAGTGAGGAATTACCAGCAGGTGGAGAAGGAGCAGGGGGGCAGGAAGTAGCAGGAGTTGAAGAAGGAGCAGGAGGTGGAGAAGGAGCAGGAGGTGGACAAGGAGCAGAATGTGCACATGGAGAAGGAGGAGGAGAAGGAGGTAGAGGAGGAGAAGGAGGTGGAGAAGGAGCAGAATGAGTCGAAGGAACAGGAGGTGGAAAAGAAGCAATAGGTGGTGAAGGAGCAGGAGACGGAGAAGGACCAGGAGGGGGAGTAGGAGAATGAGTTGGAGAAGAAGCAGTAGGAGGGGCAGGAGCAGGAGGAGAAGAAGGAGCAGGAGGTGCAGAAGGAGCAGGAGAAGGAGACGAAGAAGGAGGTGGAGGAGCAGCAGGAGGGGGAGAAGGAGCGGGAGGGAGACAAGGAACAGGAGGTGGAGAAGGAGCAGGCGGAGAAGAAAGAACAGGAGAAGGAGAAGGAGCAGGAGATGGAGAAGGAGCAGGAGAAGAACAAGGAGCAGGAGGAGGAGCAGGAGCAGGAGTGGAAAAGGAGCAGGAGAAGAACAAGGAGCAGGAGGAGGAGCAGGAGCAGGAGGAGGAGTAGTAGCAGGAGGTAGAGAAGCAGCATGAGTTGGAGAAGGAGCAGGAGGTGAAGAAGGAGGAGTAGAAGTAGCAGGAGGTGGTGAATGAGCAGGAGTGGAGAAGGAGTAGCAAGTGGAGAAGGAGCTGGAGGTGGAGAAGGAGCAGGAGAAGGAGACGAAGCAGGAGGTGGAGGAGCAGCAGGAGGGGGAGAAGGAGCAGGAGGAGGAGCAGAGCAGGAGGAGGAGACGAAGTCGGAGGTGGAGATGGAGCAGGACTGGAGAAGGAGCAGGAGAAGAAGAAGGAGCAGGAGGAGGAGCAGGAGCAGGAGTTGAAAAGGAGCAGGAGAAGAACAAGGAGCAGGAGGAGGAGCAGGAGCAGGAGGAGGAGTAGTAGCAGGAGGTAGAGAAGCTGCATGAGTTGGAGAAGGAGCAGGAGGTGACGAAGGAGCAGGAGGGAGAAAAGGAGCGGGAGGTGGAGAAGGAGCAGGAGGTGAAGAAGGAGGAGTAGAAGTAGCAGGAGGTGGTGAATGAGCAGGAGTGGAGAAGGAGTAGCAAGTGGAGAAGGAGCAGGAGGTGGAGAAGGAGCAGGAGGACGAGAAGGAGCATGTGGGGGAGAAGAAGCAGGAGGGCGAGAAGGACGTGGACGAGGATAAGGAGGTGGAGAAAGAGCAGGAGGAGGAGGAGGAACAGGAAGTGGAGAAGATGCAATCGGTGGAGAAGGAGCAGGAGGCGGAGAAGGACCAGGAGTGGGAGTAGGTGAAGGAGTTGGAGAAGAAGCAGGAGGAGGAGAAGGAGCAGGAGGAGGAGAAGGTGCAGGAGGAGGAGAAGGAGCAGGAGTGGCGAAGGAGCAGGAGGTGGAGAAGGAGTAGGAGTTCGAGAAGGAGCAGGAGGTGGAGAAGGAGCAGGAGGGAGAAAAGGATCAGGAGGAAGTCAAGGAGCAGGAGGTGGAGAAGGATCAGGAGGAGGAAAAGAAGCAGGAGGTGGAGAAGGAGCAGAAGGTGGAGTAGGAGCAGGGGAGCGAGAAGGAGCAAGTGGGCGAGAAGGAGCAGGAGGGCGATAAGGAGCAGGAGGGCGAGCAGGAGCAGTAGGTGGACAAGGAGCAGTAGGTGCACAAGGAGCAGGAGGTGGACAAGGAGCAGGAGGTGGACAGGGAGCAGGAGGTGGAGAAGCAGATGGAGGATGAGAAGGAGGTGGAGAAGGAGAAGGAGGAGGAGAAGGAACAGGAGAAGGAGAAGAAGCAATAGGTGGAGAAGGAGCAGGAGGTGGACAAGGAGCAGGAGGTGGACCAGGAGCAGGAGGTGGACAAGGAGCAGGAGGAGGAGTAGGAGAAGGAGTTGGAGAAGAAGCAGGAAGAGGAGCTGGAGCAGGAGGAGGAGTAGGAGCAGGAGGAGGAGACGGAGCAGGAGGGGAAGAAGAAGCAGTTGGTGGAGAAGGAGCGGGAGGGAGAAAAGGAGCAGGAGGGAGACAAGGAACAGGAGGTGGAGAAGGAGCAGGCGGAGAAGAAGGAACAGGAGAAGGAGAAGGAGCAGGAGATGGAGAAGGATCATTAGTTGGAGAAGGAGCAGGAGGAGAAGAAGGAGCAAGAGGTGGTGAATGAGCAGGAGTGGCGAAGGAGCAGCAAATGGAGAAGGAGCAGGAGGTGGAGAAGGAGCAGGAGGGCGAGAAGGATCATGAGGGGGAGAAGAAGCTTGAGGGCGAGAAGGAGCAAGAGGGCGAGAAGGAGCAGGAGGGCGAGATGGAGCAGGAGTTGGACAATGAGCAGGAGGCGGACAAGGAGCAAGAGGAGGAGAAGGACGTGGACGAGGAGAAGGAGGTGGAGAAGGTGCAGGAGGAGGAGAAGGAACAGGAAGTGGAGAAGAAGCAATCGGTGGAGAAGGAGCAGGAGGCGGAGCAGGACCAGGAGGGGGAGTAGGTGAAGGAGTTGGAGAAGAAGCAAGAGGAGCAGCAGGAGCAGGAGTTGGAGAAGGAACAGAAGGTAGCGATGGAGCAGGAGTGGAGAAGGAGCAGGAGAAGAAGAAGGAGCAGGAGGAGGAGTACCAGCAGGAGGAGGAGAAGGAGCAGTAGATGGAGAGGGCGCAAGATGAGGAGATGGAGCAGGAGGTGGAGAAGGAGCAGGAGAAGGAGAAGGAGAAGGAGCAGTTGGTGCAGAAGGAGCAGGAGGGGGAGAAGGAGCAGGAGGAGGAGAAGGAGCAGAAGGTGAAGATGGAGCATGAGTGGAGAAGGAGATGGAGAAGAAGCAGGAGCAGGAGGAGGAGTTGGAGCAGGAGGAGGAGGAGAAGGAGCAGGAAGTGGACAAGGAGCAGGAGGAGGAGAAGGAACAGGAGGTGGAGAAGAAGCAATAGGTCGAGAAGGAGCAGGAGGTGGAGAAGGACCAGGAGGGGGAGTAGGAGAAGGAGATGGAAAAGAAGCAGGAGGAGGAGGAGGAGCAGGAGCAGGAGGAGAAGAAGGATCAGCAGGAGGGGAAGGTGCAGGAGGTGGAGAAGTAGCAGGAGGTGGAGATGGAGCAGGAGGAGGAGCAGAGCAGGAGGAGTAGAAGAAGTCCGAGGTGGAGATGGAGCAGGAGTGGAGAAGGAGCAGGAGAAGAAAAAGGAGCAAGAGGAGGAGTTGAAGCAGGAGGAGGAGACGAAGTAGGAGGTGGAGAAGGCGCAAGATGAGGAGAAGTAGCAGGAGGTGAAGAAGGAGCAGGAGAACGAGAAGGAGCAGGAGGTGGAAAAGGAGTAGGAGGGAGACAAGGAGCAGGAGGGAGACAAGCAGCAGGAGGTGGAGAAGGAGCAGGAGGAGGAGAAGGAGGCGAAGAAGGAGCAGGAGGTGGTGAGTGAGCAGGAGTGGAGAAGGAGCAGGAGCTGGAGAAGGAGCAGGAGGGCGAGAAGGAGCAGGAAGTCGAGAAGCAGCAGATGGGCGAGATGGAGCAGGAGGGCGAGAAGGCGCAGGAGGAGGACAAGGAGCATGAGGTGGACAAGCAGCAGGAGGAGAAGGAGCTGGAGAAGGAGCAGGAGGAGGAGAAGGAACTGGACGTGGAGAATAAGCAATAGGTGGAGAAGGAGCAGGAGGAGGAGATGGAGCAGGAGAAGAAAAAGGAGCAGGAGGAGGAGTAGGAGCAGGAGGAGGAGAAGGAGCAGGAGGTAGAGATGGGGCAAGGGGAGGAGTGGAGAATGAGCAGGAGGAGGAGAAGGAGCAGGAGAAGGAGGTGGAGAAGTAGCAACACGAGCAGAAGAAGGAGCAGGAGGTGAAGTAGCAGCAGGAGGAGACGGAGCAGAAGCGGGAGAAGGAGCAGGAGGAGGAGGAGGAGCAGGAGGTGGAGTAGGAGAAGGAGTTGGAGACGAAGCAGGAGGAGGAGGTTGAGCAGGAGGAGAAGAAGGAGCAGGAGGAGAAGGTGGAGAAGGAGCACTTGGTGGAGGTTGAGCAGGAGTTGGAGAAGGAGCAGGAGGAGGAGGATGAAAAGGAGCAGGAGGTGGAGAAGGAGCAGGAGGAGGAGAAGGAGCAGGAGGTGGACAAGGAGCAGGAGGTGGACAAGGAGCAGGATGTTGAGAAGGAGCAGTAGGTGGACAAGGCGCAGGAGGTGGAGAAGGAACAGGAGGGGGAGAAGGAACAGGAGGTTGAGAAGAAGCAACAGGTGGAGAAGGAGTTGGAGAAGAAGCAGGAAGAGGAGCAGGAGCAGGAGGAGAGGAAGGAGCAGGAGGTGGAGAAGGAGCAGGATGTGGAGAAGGAGCAGGAGAAGATGAAGAAGCAGGAGGAGGAGTAGGAGCAGGAGGAGGAGAAGGAGCATGAGGTGGAGAATGCGCAAGGTAAGAAGCAGCAGGAGGTGGGGAAGGAGCAGGTGGTGGAGAAGGAGCAGGAGAAGGAGAAGGAGCAGGAGGTTGAGAACGAGCAGGAGGTGGAGACGGAGAAGGAGGAGGAGAAGGAGCAGGAGGGTGACAAGGAGCAGCAGGAAGACAAGAAGCAGGAGGTGGAGAAGGAGCAGAATGTGGAGAAGGCGCAAGATGAGAAGCAGCAGGAGGTGGAGAAGGAGCAGGAGGGCAGGAAGTAGCAGGAGTTGGAGAAGGAGCATGAGGTGGAGGAGGAGCAGGAGGGAGACAAGGAGCAGGAGGAAGACAAGGAGCAGGAGGTGGAAAAGGACCATGAGGAGGAGATGGAGGAGAAGAAGTGGCAGGAGTTGTACAAGGAGCAGGAGGTGGACAAGGAGCAGGAGGTGGACAAGGAGCAGGAGGTGGACAAGGAGCAGGATTAGGAGAAGGAGGTGGAGGAGGAGAAGGAAGTGGAGAAGGAGCAGAATGAGGAGAAGCAACAGGAGGTGGAGAACAAGCAATAGGTGGAGAAGGAGCAGGAGACGGAGAAGGACCAGGAGGGGGAGTAGGAGGATGAGTTAGAGAAGAAGCAGGAGGAGGTGCAGGAGCAGGAGTAGAAGAAGGAGCAGGATTTGGAGAAGGAGCAGGAGAAGGATACGAAGCACGAGGTGGAGGAGCAGCAGGAGGTGGAGAAGGAGCGGGAGGGAGACAAGGAACAGAAGGTGGAGAAGGAGCAGGCGGAGAAGAAGGAACAGGAGAAGGAGAAGGAGCAGGAGATGGAGAAGGAGCAGGAGCTGGAGAAGGAGCAGGAGGAGGAGTAGTGGCAGGAGGTAATGAAGCAGCAGGATGCGGAGAAGGAGCAGGAGGTGAAGAAGGAGCAGGAGGGAGACAAGGAGCGGGAGATGGAGAAGGAGCAGGAGGAGGAGAAGGAGGAGAAGAAGGAGCAAGAAGTGGTGAATGAGCAGGAGTGGAGAAGGAGCAGCAAGTGGAGGAGGAGCAGGAGGTGGAGAAGGAGCAGGAGGACGAGAAGGAGCATGAGTGGGAGAAGAAGCAGGAGGGCGAGAAGGAGCGGGAGGTGGACAATGAGCAGGAGGTGGACAAGGAGCAGGAGCAGGAGAAGGAGACGAAGCAGGAGGTGGAGGAGCAGCAGGAGGGGGAGAAGGAGCGGGAGGGAGACAAGGAAGAGGAGGTGGAGAAGGAGCAGGCGGAGAAGAAAGAACTGGAGAAGGAGAAGGAGCAGGAGATGGAGAAGGAGCAGGAGGTGGAGAAGGAGCAGGAGGAGGAGCAGAGCAGGAGGAGGAGAAGTCGGAGTTGGAGATGGAGCAGAAGTGGAGCAGGAGCAGGAGAAGAAGAAGGAGCAGGAGGAGGAGCAGGAGCAGGAGTGGAAAAGGAGCAGGAGAAGAAGAAAGAGCAGGAGGAGGAGCAGGATTAGGAGGAGGAGTAGTAGCAGGAGGTAGAGAAGCAGCATGAGTTGGAGAAGGAGCAGGAGGTGAAGAAGGAGCAGGAGGGAGACAATGAGCGAGAGGTGGAGAAGGAGCAGGAGGAGGAGAAGGAGGAGAAGAAGTAGCAGGAGGTGGTGAATGAGCAGGAGTTGAGAAGGAGCAGCAAGTGGAGAAGGAGCAGGAGGTCGAGAAGGAGCAGGAGGACGAGAAGGAGCATGAGGGGGAGAAGAAGCAGGAGGGCGAGAAGGAGCAGGAGGGCGAGAAGGATGTGGACGAGGAGAAGGAGGTGGAGAAGGAGCAGGAGGAGGAGGAGGAACTGGAAGTTGAGAAGAAGCAATCGGTGGAGAAGGAGCAGGAGGCGGAGAAGGACCAGGAGTGGGAATAGGTGAAGGAGCTGTTGAAGATGCAGGAGGAGGAGAAGGAGCAGGAGGAGGAGAAGGTGCAGGAGGCGGAGAAGGAGCAGGAGTGGAGAAGGAGAAGGAGGTGGAGAAGGAGTCGGAGTTGGAGAAGGCGCAGCAGGTGGAGAAGGAGCAGGAGGGAGAAAAGGATCAGGAGGAAGACAAGGAGCAGGAGGTGGAGAAGGAGCAGGAGGAGGAGACGGAGCAGGAGGTGGAGAAGGAGCAGAAGGTGGAGTAGGAGCAGGAGAAGGTGAAGGAGCAGGAGGTGGAGAAGGAACAGGGGAGCGAGAAGGAGCAGGAGGGCGAGAAGGAGCTTGAGGGCGATAAGGAGCAGGAGGGCGAGGAGAAGCAGTAGGTGGACAAGGAGCAGGAGATGGACAAGGAGCAGGAGGTGGACAAGGAGCAGGAGGTGGACAAGAATCAGGAGGTGGACACGGAGGAGGAGGTGGACAAGGAGTAGGAGGTGGACAAGGAGCATGAGGTGGACAGGGAGCAGGAGGTGGAGAAGGAGATGGAGGATGAGAAGGAGGAGGAGAAGGAGCACGAGGAGGAGAAGGAACTGGAGCAGGAGAAGAAGCAATTGGTGGAGAAGGAGCAGTAGGCGGAGAAGGACCAGTAGGAGGAGCAGGAGAAGGAGTTGGAGAAGAAGCAGGAGGAGGTGCAGGAGGAGAATAAATGGCAGGAGGTGGAGAAGGAGCAGGAGGTGGACAAGGAGCAGGAGGGCGAGAAGGACGTGGACGAGGAGAAGGAGGTGGAGAAGGAGCAGGAGTAGGAGGAGGAACAGGAAGTTGAGAAGATGCAATCGGTGGAGAAGGAGCAGGAGGCGGAGAAGGACCAGGAGTGGAAGTAGGTGAAGGAGTTGTTGAAGAAGCAGGATGAGGAGAAGGAGCAGGAGGAGGAGAAGGTGCAGGAGGCGGAGAAGGAGCAGGAGTGGAGAAGGAGCAGGAGGTGGAGAAGGAGTAGGAGTTGGAGAAGGAGCAGGAGGTGGAGAAGGAGCAGGAGGGAGAAAAGGATCAGGAGGAAGACAAGGAGCAGGAGGTGGAGAAGGAGCAGGAGGAGGAGAAGGTGCAGGAGGCGGAGAAGGAGCAGGAGTGGAGAAGGAGCAGGAGGTGGAGAAGGAGTAGGAGTTGGAGAAGGAGCAGGAGGTGGAGAAGGAGCAGGAGGGAGAAAGGGATCAGGAGGAAGACAAGGAGCAGGAGGTGGAGAAGGAGCAGGAGGAGGAGTAGTAGCAGGAGGTAGAGAAGCAGCAGGATGCGGAGAAGGAGCAGGAGGTGAAGAAGGAGCAGGAGGTGAAGAAGGAACAGGGGAGCGAGAAGGAGCAGGAGGGCGAGAAGGAGCAGGAGGGCGATAAGGAGCAGGAGGGCGAGGAGAAGCAGTAGGTGGACAAGGAGCAGGAGATGGACAAGGAGTAGGAGGTGGACAAGGAGCAGGAGGTGGACAAGAATCAGGAGGTGGACACGGAGGAGGAGGTGGACAAGGAGCAGGAGGTGGACAAGGAGCAGGAGGTGGACAGGGAGCAGGAGGTGGAGAAGTAGATGGAGGATGAGAAGGAGGTGGAGAAGGAGCAGGAGGAGGAGAAGGAACAGGAGAAGGAGTAGAAGCAATAGGTGGAGAAGGAGCAGTAGGCGGAGCAGGAGAAGGAGTTGGAGAAGAAGCAGGAGGAGGAGCAGGAGCAGGAGGAGAAGAAAGGGCAGGAGGTGGAGAAGGAGCAGGAGGTGGACAAGGAGCAGGAGTTGGACAAGGAGCAGGAGGTGGACAAGGAGCAGGAGTTGGACAAGGAGCAGGAGGAGGAGATGGACGTGGATGAGGAGAAGGAGGTGGAGAAGGAGCAGGAGGAGGAGAACGAACAGGAGGACGAGAAGGAGCAGGATGCGCAGAAGGACCAGGAGGGGGAGTAGGAGAAGGAGTTGGAGAAGAAGCAGGAAGAGGAGCAGGAGCAGGAGGAGAAGAAGGAGCAGGAGGTGGAGAAGGAGCAGGATGTGGAGAAGGAGCTGGAGGAGGAGAAGGAGCAGGAGGAGGAGAAGGAGCAGGAGGAGGTGATGGAGCAGGAGTGGAGAATGAGCAGGAGAAGAAGAAGAAGCAGGAGGTTGAGAACGAGCAGGAGGTGGAGACGGAGCAGGAGGAGGAGAAGGAGCAGGAGGGAGACAAGGAGCAGGAGGAAGACAAGTAGCAGGAGGTCGAAAAGAAGCTAGAGGAGGAGAAGGAGGAGATGAAGGAGCAGGAGGTGGTGAATGAGCAGGAGTGGAGAATGAGCAGGAGTTGGAGACGGAGCAGGAGGGCAGGAAGTAGCAGGAGTTGGCGAAGGAGCAGGAGGTGGAGAAGGAGCAGGTGGGAGACAAGGAGCAGGAGGAAGACAAGGAGTAGGAGGTGGAAAAGGACCATGAGGAGGAGGTGGAGGAGAAGAAGGGGCAGGAGTTGGACAAGGAGCAGGAGGTGAACAAGGAACTGAGGTGGACAAGGAGCAGAAGGTGGACAAGGAGCAGGAGGAGGAGAAGGAGGTGGAGAAGGAGCAGAATGAGGAGAAGGAACGGTAGGTGGAGAAGAAGCAATGGGTGGAGAAGGAGCAGGAGACGGAGAAGGACCAGGACGGGGAGTAGGAGAATGAGTTGGAGAAGAAGCAGGAGGAGGAGCAGGAGCAGGAGGAGAAGATGAAGCAGTTGGTGGAGAAGGAGCAGGAGATGGAGACGAAGCAGGAGGTGGAGGAGCAGCAGGAGGTGGAGAAGGAGCGGGAGGGAGAAAAGGAGCAGGAGGGAGACAAGGAACAGGAGGTGGAAAAGGAGCAGGCGGAGAAGAAGGAACAGGAGAAGGAGAAGGAGCAGGAGATGGAGAAGGAGCAGGAGTTGGAGAAGGAGCAGGAGGAGAAGAAGGAGCAGGAGGTGGTGAATGAGCAGGAGTGGCGAAGGAGCAGCAAGTGGAGAAGGAGTAGGAGGTGTAGAAGGAGCAGGAGGGCGAGAAGGAGCATGAGGGGGAGAAGAAGCTGGAGGACGAGAAGGAGCAGGAGGGCGAGAAGGAGCAGGAGGGCGAGATGGAGCAGAAGGTGGACAATGAGCAGGAGGCGGACAAGGAGCAGGAGGTGGAAAAATAGCAGGAGGTGGACACGGAGCAGGAGGTGCACAAGGAGCAGGAGGTAGACAAGGAGCAGGAGGTGTACAAGGAGCAGGAGATGGAGAAGGAGCAGGAGGTGGAGAAGGAGCAGGAGGAGGAGCAGAGCAGGAGGAGGAGAAGTCGGAGTTGGAGATGGAGCAGAAGTGGAGCAGGAGCAGGAGAAGAAGAAGGAGCAGGAGGAGGAGCAGGAGCAGGAGTGGAAAAGGAGCAGGAGAAGAAGAAAGAGCAGGAGGAGGAGCAGGATTAGGAGGAGGAGTAGTAGCAGGAGGTAGAGAAGCAGCATGAGTTGGAGAAGGAGCAGGAGGTGAAGAAGGAGCAGGAGGGAGACAATGAGCGAGAGGTGGAGAAGGAGCAGGAGGAGGAGAAGGAGGAGAAGAAGTAGCAGGAGGTGGTGAATGAGCAGGAGTTGAGAAGGAGCAGCAAGTGGAGAAGGAGCAGGAGGTCGAGAAGGAGCAGGAGGACGAGAAGGAGAATGAGGGGGAGAAGAAGCAGGAGGGCGAGAAGGAGCAGGAGGGCGAGAAGGATGTGGACGAGGAGAAGGAGGTGGAGAAGGAGCAGGAGGAGGAGGAGGAACTGGAAGTTGAGAAGAAGCAATCGGTGGAGAAGGAGCAGGAGGCGGAGAAGGACCAGGAGTGGGAATAGGTGAAGGAGCTGTTGAAGATGCAGGAGGAGGAGAAGGAGCAGGAGGAGGAGAAGGTGCAGGAGGCGGAGAAGGAGCAGGAGTGGAGAAGGAGAAGGAGGTGGAGAAGGAGTCGGAGTTGGAGAAGGCGCAGGAGGTGGAGAAGGAGCAGGAGGGAGAAAAGGATCAGGAGGAAGACAAGGAGCAGGAGGTGGAGAAGGAGCAGGAGGAGGAGACGGAGCAGGAGGTGGAGAAGGAGCAGAAGGTGGAGTAGGAGCAGGAGAAGGTGAAGGAGCAGGAGGTGGAGAAGGAACAGGGGAGCGAGAAGGAGCAGGAGGGCGAGAAGGAGCAGGAGGGCGATAAGGAGCAGGAGGGCGAGGAGAAGCAGTAGGTGGACAAGGAGCAGGAGATGGACAAGGAGCAGGAGGTGGACAAGGAGCAGGAGGTGGACAAGAATCAGGAGGTGGACACGGAGGAGGAGGTGGACAAGGAGTAGGAGGTGGACAAGGAGCATGAGGTCGACAGGGAGCAGGAGGTGGAGAAGGAGATGGAGGATGAGAAGGAGGAGGAGAAGGAGCACGAGGAGGAGAAGGAACTGGAGCAGGAGAAGAAGCAATTGGTGGAGAAGGAGCAGTAGGCGGAGAAGGACCAGTAGGAGGAGCAGGAGAAGGAGTTGGAGAAGAAGCAGGAGGAGGTGCAGGAGGAGAAGAAATGGCAGGAGGTGGAGAAGGAGCAGGAGGTGGACAAGGAGCAGGAGGGCGAGAAGGACGTGGACGAGGAGAAGGAGGTGGAGAAGGAGCAGGAGTAGGAGGAGGAACAGGAAGTTGAGAAGATGCAATCGGTGGAGAAGGAGCAGGAGGCGGAGAAGGACCAGGAGTGGAAGTAGGTGAAGGAGTTGTTGAAGAAGCAGGATGAGGAGAAGGAGCAGGAGGAGGAGAAGGTGCAGGAGGCGGAGAAGGAGCAGGAGTGGAGAAGGAGCAGGAGGTGGAGAAGGAGTAGGAGTTGGAGAAGGAGCAGGAGGTGGAGAAGGAGCAGGAGGGAGAAAAGGATCAGGAGGAAGACAAGGAGCAGGAGGTGGAGAAGGAGCAGGAGGAGGAGTAGTAGCAGGAGGTAGAGAAGCAGCAGGATGCGGAGAAGGAGCAGGAGGTGAAGAAGGAGCAGGAGGTGAAGAAGGAACAGGGGAGCGAGAAGGAGCAGGAGGGCGAGAAGGAGCAGGAGGGCGATAAGGAGCAGGAGGGCGAGGAGAAGCAGTAGGTGGACAAGGAGCAGGAGATGGACAAGGAGTAGGAGGTGGACAAGGAGCAGGAGGTGGACAAGAATCAGGAGGTGGACACGGAGGAGGAGGTGGACAAGGAGCAGGAGGTGGACAAGGAGCAGGAGGTGGACAGGGAGCAGGAGGTGGAGAAGTAGATGGAGGATGAGAAGGAGGTGGAGAAGGAGCAGGAGGAGGAGAAGGAACAGGAGAAGGAGTAGAAGCAATAGGTGGAGAAGGAGCAGTAGGCGGAGCAGGAGAAGGAGTTGGAGAAGAAGCAGGAGGAGGAGCAGGAGCAGGAGGAGAAGAAAGGGCAGGAGGTGGAGAAGGAGCAGGAGGTGGACAAGGAGCAGGAGTTGGACAAGGAGCAGGAGGTGGACAAGGAACGGAGTTGGACAAGGAGCAGGAGGAGGAGATGGACGTGGAGGAGGAGAAGGAGGTGGAGAAGGAGCAGGAGGAGGAGAACGAACAGGAGGACGAGAAGGAGCAGGATGCGCAGAAGGACCAGGAGGGGGAGTAGGAGAAGGAGTTGGAGAAGAAGCAGGAAGAGGAGCAGGAGCAGGAGGAGAAGAAGGAGCAGGAGGTGGAGAAGGAGCAGGAGGTGGAGAAGGAGCAGGATGTGGAGAAGGAGCTGGAGGAGGAGAAGGAGCAGGAGGAGGAGAAGGAGCAGGAGGAGGTGATGGAGCAGGAGTGGAGAATGAGCAGGATAAGAAGAAGAAGCAGGAGGTTGAGAGCGAGCAGGAGGTGGAGACGGAGCAGGAGGAGGAGAAGGAGCAGGAGGGAGACAAGGAGCAGGAGGAAGACAAGTAGCAGGAGGTCGAAAAGAAGCTAGAGGAGGAGAAGGAGGAGATGAAGGAGCAGGAGGTGGTGAATGAGCAGGAGTGGAGAATGAGCAGGAGTTGGAGACGGAGCAGGAGGGCAGGAAGTAGCAGGAGTTGGCGAAGGAGCAGGAGGTGGAGAAGGAGCAGGTGGGAGACAAGGAGCAGGAGGAAGACAAGGAGTAGGAGGTGGAAAAGGACCATGAGGAGGAGGTGGAGGAGAAGAAGGGGCAGGAGTTGGACAAGGAGCAGGAGGTGAACAAGGAACTGAGGTGGACAAGGAGCAGAAGGTGGACAAGGAGCAGGAGGAGGAGAAGGAGGTGGAGAAGGAGCAGAATGAGGAGAAGGAACGGTAGGTGGAGAAGAAGCAATGGGTGGAGAAGGAGCAGGAGACGGAGAAGGACCAGGACGGGGAGTAGGAGAATGAGTTGGAGAAGAAGCAGGAGGAGGAGCAGGAGCAGGAGGAGAAGATGAAGCAGTTGGTGGAGAAGGAGCAGGAGATGGAGACGAAGCAGGAGGTGGAGGAGCAGCAGGAGGTGGAGAAGGAGCGGGAGGGAGAAAAGGAGCAGGAGGGAGACAAGGAACAGGAGGTGGAAAAGGAGCAGGCGGAGAAGAAGGAACAGGAGAAGGAGAAGGAGCAGGAGATGGAGAAGGAGCAGGAGTTGGAGAAGGAGCAGGAGGAGAAGAAGGAGCAGGAGGTGGTGAATGAGCAGGAGTGGCGAAGGAGCAGCAAGTGGAGAAGGAGTAGGAGGTGGAGAAGGAGCAGGAGGGCGAGAAGGAGCATGAGGGGGAGAAGAAGCTGGAGGACGAGAAGGAGCAGGAGGGCGAGAAGGAGCAGGAGGGCGAGATGGAGCAGAAGGTGGACAATGAGCAGGAGGCGGACAAGGAGCAGGAGGTGGAAAAATAGCAGGAGGTGGACACGGAGCAGGAGGTGCACAAGGAGCAGGAGGTAGACAAGGAGCAGGAGGTGTACAAGGAGCAGGAGGTGGACTAGGAGCAGGAGGTCGACAAGGAGCAGGAGGAGGAGAAGGACGTGGACGAGGAGAAGGAGGTGGAGAAGGTGCACGAGGAGGAGAAGGAACAGGAAGTGGAGAAGAAGCAATCGGTGGAGAAGGAGAAGGAGGTGGAGCAGGACCAGGAGGGGGAGTAGGTGAAGGAGTTGGAGAAGAAGCAAGAGGAGCAGCAGGAGCAGGAGTTGGAGAAGGAACAGAAGGTAGCGATGGAGCAGGAGTGGAGAAGGAGCAGGAGAAGAAGAAGGAGCAGGAGGAGGAGTACCAGCAGGAGGAGGAGAAGGAGCAGTAGATGGAGAGGGCGGAAGATGAGGAGATGGAGCAGGAGGTGGAGAAGGAGCAGGAGAAGGAGAAGGAGAAGGAGAAGGAGCAGTTGGTGCAGAAGGAGCAGGAGGAGGAGAAGGAGCAGGAGGAGGAGAAGGAGCAGAAGGTGAAGATGGAGCATGAGTGGAGAAGGAGATGGAGAAGAAGCAGGAGCAGGAGGAGGAGTAGGAGCAGGAGGAGGTGAAGGAGCAGGAGGTGGACAAGGAGCAGGAGGAGGAGTAGGAGAAGGAGATGGAGAAGAAGCAGGAGGAGGAGAAGGAGCAGGAGCAGGAGGAGAAGGAGGATCAGGAGGAGGAGAAGGTGCAGGAGGTGGAGAAGTAGCAGGAGGTGGAGATGGAGCAGGAGTGGCGAAGGAGCAGGAGAAGAAAAAGGAGCAAGATGAGGAGTTGAAGCAGGAGGAGGAGAAGAAGTAGGAGGTGGAGAAGGCGCAAGATGAGGAGAAGTAGCAGGAGGTGAATAAGGAGCAGGAGAACGAGATGGAGCAGGAGGTGGAAAAGGAGTAGGAAGGAGACAAGGAGCAGGAGGGAGACAAGCAGCAGGAGGTGGAGAAGGAGCAGGAATAGGAGAAGGAGGAGAAGAAGGAGCAGGAGGTGGTGAATGAGCAGGAGTGGAGAAGGAGCAGGAGATGTAGAAGGAGCAGGAGGGCGAGAAGGAGCAGGAAGTCGAGAAGCAGCAGGTGGGCGAGATGGAGCAGAAGGGCGAGAAGGCGCAGGAGGTGGTCAAGGAGCAGGAGGTGGACAAGCAGGAGGAGGAGAAGGAGCTGGAGAAGGAGCAGGAGGAGGAGAAGGAGCAGGAGGTGGAGATGGGGCAAGGGGAGGAGAAGGAGAAGGAGGAGGAGGAGGAGGAGCTGGAGGAGGAGAATGAGCAGGAGGTGGAGAAGGCGCAAGACGAGGAGAAGGAGCAGGAGGTGGAGAAGGAGCAGGAGTGGAGAAGGAGCAGGAGGAGGAGAAGGAGCAGGAGAAGGAGGTGGAGAAGTAGTAACAGGAGCAGAAGAAGGAGCAGGAGGAGAAGTAGCAGCAGGTGGATACGGAGCAGAAGCGGGAGAAGGAGCAGAAGCGGCAGTCGGAGCAGGAGCGGGAGAAGGAGCATGAAGTGGAGAAGGAGCAGGAGGAGGAGGTTGAGCAAAAGTGGAGAAGGAGCAAGAGGTGGAGAATGATGAGGAGGTGGAGAATGAGCAGGGGTGGAGAACAAGGAGGAGGAGGAGATTGATCAAGAGGGGTAGGGTTTGCTGGAGGAGCTGAAGGAGCAGGAGGAGGAGGAGAACGAGCAGGTGGAGGTTGATCAGCAGGTTGAGAAGGAGTAGGAGGTGGAGAAGGAGCAGGAGGAGGAGCTTGAGCAGGAGGGGGAGAAGGAGCAGGATGGGGAGAAGGAGCAGGAGGGGGGAAGGAGCAAGAGGTGGAGAAGGAGCTGGAGGGTGAGAAGGAGGAAATGGAGCAGGAGCTGAAGGAGGAGAAGGAGCAGGAGGTGGAGATGGAACGGAGTGGAGAAGGAGCAGGAGAAGAAGAAGGAGCAGGAGGAGGAGTAGGAGCAGGAGGTGGAGGTTGAGCAGGAGGAGAAGAAGGAGCAGGAGGAGCAGGTGGAGAAGGAGCAGTTGGTGGAGGTTGAGCAGGAGTTGGAGAAGGAACAGGAGGAGGAGGATGAAAAGGAGGGGGGGAAGGAGCAAGAGGTGGAGAAGGAGCTGGAGGGTGAGAAGGAGGAAATGGAGCAGGAGCTGAAGGAGGAGAAGGAGCAGGAGGAGGAGAAGGAGCAGGAGGTGGACAAGGAGCAGGAGGTGGACAACGAGCAGGAGGTGGACAAGGAGCAGGATGTTGACAAGGAGCAGGAGGTGGACAAGGAGCAGGAGGTGGACAAGGAACAGGAGGAGGAGAAGGAGGTGGAGAAGGACCAGGAGGGCGATTTGGAGATGGAGTTGGAGAAGAAGCAGGAGGAGGAGCAGGAGCAGGAGGAGAAGATGAAGCAGTTGGTGGAGAAGGAGCAGGAGATGGAGACGAAGCAGGAGGTGGAGGAGCAGCAGGAGGTGGAGAAGGAGCGGGAGGGAGAAAAGGAGCAGGAGGGAGACAAGGAACAGGAGGTGGAAAAGGAGCAGGCGGAGAAGAAGGAACAGGAGAAGGAGAAGGAGCAGGAGATGGAGAAGGAGCAGGAGTTGGAGAAGGAGCAGGAGGAGAAGAAGGAGCAGGAGGTGGTGAATGAGCAGGAGTGGCGAAGGAGCAGCAAGTGGAGAAGGAGCAGGAGGTGGAGAAGGAGCAGGAGGGCGAGAAGGAGCATGAGGGGGAGAAGAAGCTGGAGGACGAGAAGGAGCAGCAGGGCGAGAAGGAGCAGGAGGGCGAGATGGAGCAGAAGGTGGACAATGAGCAGGAGGCGGACAAGGAGCAGGAGGTGGAAAAAGATCAGGAGGTGGACACGGAGCAGGAGGTGCACAAGGAGCAGGAGGTGGACAAGGAGTAGGAGGTGTACAAGGAGCAGGAGGTGGACTAGGAGCAGGAGGTCGACAAGGAGCAGGAGGAGGAGAAGGACGTGGACGAGGAGAAGGAGGTGGAGAAGGTGCACGAGGAGGAGAAGGAACAGGAAGTGGAGAAGAAGCAATCGGTGGAGAAGGAGAAGGAGGTGGAGCAGGACCAGGAGGGGGAGTAGGTGAAGGAGTTGGAGAAGAAGCAAGAGGAGCAGCAGGAGCAGGAGTTGGAGAAGGAACAGAAGGTAGCGATGGAGCAGGAGTGGAGAAGGAGCAGGAGAAGAAGAAGGAGCAGGAGGAGGAGTACCAGCAGGAGGAGGAGAAGGAGCAGTAGATGGAGAGGGCGGAAGATGAGGAGATGGAGCAGGAGGTGGAGAAGGAGCAGGAGAAGGAGAAGGAGAAGGAGCAGTTGGTGCAGAAGGAGCAGGAGGAGGAGAAGGAGCAGGAGGAGGAGAAGGAGCAGAAGGTGAAGATGGAGCATGAGTGGAGAAGGAGATGGAGAAGAAGCAGGAGCAGGAGGAGGAGTAGGAGCAGGAGGAGGTGAAGGAGCAGGAGCAGGAGGAGAAGGAGGATCAGGAGGAGGAGAAGGTGCAGGAGGTGGAGAAGTAGCAGGAGGTGGAGATGGAGCAGGAGTGGCGAAGGAGCAGGAGAAGAAAAAGGAGCAAGATGAGGAGTTGAAGCAGGAGGAGGAGAAGAAGTAGGAGGTGGAGAAGGCGCAAGATGAGGAGAAGTAGCAGGAGGTGAATAAGGAGCAGGAGAACGAGATGGAGCAGGAGGTGGAAAAGGAGTAGGAAGGAGACAAGGAGCAGGAGGGAGACAAGCAGAAGGAGGTGGAGAAGGAGCAGGAATAGGAGAAGGAGGAGAAGAAGGAGCAGGAGGTGGTGAATGAGCAGGAGTGGAGAAGGAGCAGGAGATGTAGAAGGAGCAGGAGGGCGAGAAGGAGCAGGAAGTCGAGAAGCAGCAGGTGGGCGAGATGGAGCAGAAGGGCGAGAAGGCGCAGGAGGTGGTCAAGGAGCAGGAGGTGGACAAGCAGGAGGAGGAGAAGGAGCTGGAGAAGGAGCAGGAGGAGGAGAAGGAGCAGGAGGTGGAGATGGGGCAAGGGGAGGAGAAGGAGAAGGAGGAGGAGGAGGAGGAGCTGGAGGAGGAGAATGAGCAGGAGGTGGAGAAGGCGCAAGACAAGGAGAAGGAGCAGGAGGTGGATAAGGAGCAGGAGTGCAGAAGGAGCAGGAGGAGGAGAAGGAGCAGGAGAAGGAGGTGGAGAAGTAGTAACAGGAGCAGAAGAAGGAGCAGGAGGAGAAGTAGCAGCAGGTGGATACGGAGCAGAAGCGGGAGAAGGAGCAGAAGCGGCAGTCGGAGCAGGAGCGGGAGAAGGAGCATGAAGTGGAGAAGGAGCAGGAGGAGGAGGTTGAGCAAAAGTGGAGAAGGAGCAAGAGGTGGAGAATGATGAGGAGGTGGAGAATGAGCAGGGGTGGAGAAAAAGGAGGAGGAGGAGATTGATCAAGAGGGGTAGGGTTTGCTGGAGGAGCTGAAGGAGCAGGAGGAGGAGGAGAACGAGCAGGTGGAGGTTGATCAGCAGGTTGAGAAGGAGTAGGAGGTGGAGAAGGAGCAGGAGGAGGAGCTTGAGCAGGAGGGGGAGAAGGAGCAGGATGGGGAGAAGGAGCAGGAGGGGGGAAGGAGCAAGAGGTGGAGAAGGAGCTGGAGGGTGAGAAGGAGGAAATGGAGCAGGAGCTGAAGGAGGAGAAGGAGCAGGAGGTCGAGATGGAGCATGAGTGGAGAAGGAGATGGAGAAGAAGCAGGAGCAGGAGGAGGAGTAGGAGCAGGAGGAGGTGAAGGAGCAGGAGGTGGACAAGGAGCAGGAGGGGGAGTAGGAGAAGGAGATGGAGAAGAAGCAGGAGGAGGAGGAGGAGCAGGAGCAGGAGGAGAAGGAGGATCAGGAGGAGGAGAAGGTGCAGGAGGTGGAGAAGTAGCAGGAGGTGGAGATGGAGCAGGAGTGGCGAAGGAGCAGGAGAAGAAAAAGGAGCAAGATGAGGAGTTGAAGCAGGAGGAGGAGAAGAAGTAGGAGGTGGAGAAGGCGCAAGATGAGGAGAAGTAGCAGGAGGTGAATAACGAGCAGGAGAACGAGATGGAGCAGGAGGTGGAAAAGGAGTAGGAAGGAGACAAGGAGCAGGAGGGAGACAAGCAGCAGGAGGTGGAGAAGGAGCAGGAATAGGAGAAGGAGGAGAAGAAGGAGCAGGAGGTGGTGAATGAGCAGGAGTGGAGAAGGAGCAGGAGATGTAGAAGGAGCAGGAGGGCGAGAAGGAGCAGGAAGTCGAGAAGCAGCAGGTGGGCGAGATGGAGCAGAAGGGCGAGAAGGCGCAGGAGGTGGTCAAGGAGCAGGAGGTGGACAAGCAGGAGGAGGAGAAGGAGCTGGAGAAGGAGCAGGAGGAGGAGAAGGAGCAGGAGGTGGAGATGGGGCAAGGGGAGGAGAAGGAGAAGGAGGAGGAGGAGGAGGAGCTGGTGGAGGAGAATGAGCAGGAGGTGGAGAAGGCGCAAGACGAGGAGAAGGAGCAGGAGGTGGAGAAGGAGCAGGAGTGGAGAAGGAGCAGGAGGAGGAGAAGGAGCAGGAGAAGGAGGTGGAGAAGTAGTAACAGGAGCAGAAGAAGGAGCAGGAGGAGAAGTAGCAGCAGGTGGAGACGGAGCAGAAGCGGGAGAAGGAGCAGCAGCGGCAGTCGGAGCAGGAGCGGGAGAAGGAGCATGAAGTGGAGAAGGAGCAGGAGGAGGAGGTTGAGCAAAAGTGGAGAAGGAGCAAGAGGTGGAGAATGATGAGGAGGTGGAGAATGAGCAGGGGTGGAGAACAAGGAGGAGGAGGAGATTGATCAAGAGGGGTAGGGTTTGCTGGAGGAGCTGAAGGAGCAGGAGGAGGAGGAGAACGAGCAGGTGGAGGTTGATCAGCAGGTTGAGAAGGAGTAGGAGGTGGAGAAGGAGCAGGAGGAGGAGCTTGAGCAGGAGGGGGAGAAGGAGCAGGATGGGGAGAAGGAGCAGGAGGGGGGAAGGAGCAAGAGGTGGAGAAGGAGCTGGAGGGTGAGAAGGAGGAAATGGAGCAGGAGCTGAAGGAGGAGAAGGAGCAGGAGGTGGAGATGGAACGGAGTGGAGAAGGAGCAGGAGAAGAAGAAGGAGCAGGAGGAGGAGTAGGAGCAGGAGGTGGAGGTTGAGCAGGAGGACAAGAAGGAGCAGGAGGAGCAGGTGGAGAAGGAGCAGTTGGTGGAGGTTGAGCAGGAGTTGGAGAAGGAACAGGAGGAGGAGGATGAAAAGGAGGGGGGGGGAAGGAGCAAGAGGTGGAGAAGGAGCAGGAGTGGAGCATGAGCAGGAGAAGAAGATGAAGCAGGAGGAGGAGTAGGAGCAGGAGGATGAGAAGGAGCAGGAGGAGGAGAAGGAGCAGGAGTGGAGCATGAGCAGGAGAAGAAGATGAAGCAGGAGGAGGAGTAGGAGCAGGAGGATGAGAAGGAGCAGGAGGAGGAGAAGGAGCAGGAGTGGAGCATGAGCAGGAGAAGAAGATGAAGCAGGAGGAGGAGCAGGAGCAGGAGGATGAGAAGGAGCAGGAGGTGGAGAAGGAGCAGGAGGTGGAGAAGGAGCAGGAGGAGGAGCAGAGCAGGAGGAGGAGAAGACGTCCGAGGTGGAGATGGAGCAGGAGTGGAGAAGGAGCAGGAGAAGAAGATGGAGCAGGAGGAGGAGCAGGAGTAGGAGGAGGAGTAGTAGCAGAAGGTAGAGAAGCAGCATGAGTTGGAGAAGGAGCAGGAGGTGAAGAAGGAGCAGGAGGGAGACAAGGAGCGGGAGGTGGAGAAGGAGCAGGAGGAGGAGAAGGAGGAGAAGAAGGAGCAGGAGGTGGTGAATGAGCAGGAATGGAGAAGGAGCCGCAAGTGGAGAAAGAGCTGGAGGTGGAGAAGGAGCAGGAGGACGAGAAGGAGCATGAGGGGGAGTAGAAGCAGGAGGGCGAGAAGGAGCAGGAGGGCGAGAAGGAGCAGGAGGGCGAGATGGAGCAGGAGGTGGACAAGGAGCAGGAGGTGGACAAGGAGCAGGAGGAGGAGAAGGAGCAGGAGGAGGAGAAGGAGCAGGAGTGGAGCATGAGCAGGAGAAGAAGATGGAGCAGGAGGAGGAGAAGGAGCAGGAGGAGGAGTAGTAGCAGGAGGAGGAGAAGGAGCAGGAGGTGGACAAGGCGCAAGATGAGCAGAAGGAGCAGGAGGTCGAGAAGGAAACGGATGTGGAGAAGGAGCAGGAGGGGGAGAAGGAGCAGGAGGTGGAGAAGGAGTAGGAGGTGGAGAAGGAGCAGGAGGTGGAGAAGGAGCAAGAGGGGAGAAAAGGATCTGGAGGAAGACAAGGAGCAGGAGGTGGAGAAGGAGTAGGAGGAGGAGGAGAAGGAGAAGGAGGTGGTGAAGGAGCAGTAGATGGAGTAGGAGCAGGAGATGGAGAAGGAGCAGGAGGTGGAGAAGGAACAGGGGAGCGAGAAGGAGCAGGAGGGCGAGAAGGAGCAGGATGGCGAGAAGGAGCAAGTTGGCGATAAGGAGCAGGAGGGCGAGAAGGAGCAGGATGTGGAGAAGGAGCAGGAGATGGACAAGGAGCAGGAGGTGGACAAGGAGCAGGAGGTGGACAAGAATCAGGAGGTGGACACGGAGGAGGAGGTGGACAAGAAGCAGGAGGTGGAGAAGGAGCAGGAGGTGGAGAAGGAGCAGGAGGAGGAGAAGGAGCAGGAGTGCAGAAGGAGCAGGTGAAGAAGAAAGAGCAGGAGGTGGAGAAGGCGCAAGAAGAGGAGAAGGAGCAGGAGGACGAGAAGGAGCATGAGGGGGAGTAGAAGCAGGAGGGCGAGAAGGAGCAGGGGGCGAGAAGGAGCAGCAGTTGGACAAGGAGCAGGAGGTGGACAAGGAGCAGTAGATGGACAAGGAGCAGGAGGTGGACAAGGAGCAGGAGGTGGACAAGGAGCAGGAGGAGGAGACTGAGGTGGATGAGGAGAAGGAGTGGGAGAAAGAGCAGGAGCTGGAGAAGGAGCAGGAGATGGAGAAGGAGCAGGAGGTGGAGTAGGAGCAGGAGGGAGAAAAGGAGCAGGAGGAAGACAAGGAGCAGGAGGTGCATATGGAGCAGGAGGAGGAGAAGGAGGAGAAGAAGGAGCAGGAGGTGGTGAATGAGCAGGAGTGGAGAAGGAGCAGGATGTGGAGAAGGAGCAGGTGGGCAGGAAGGAGCAGGAGGGCGAGAAGGAGCAGGAGGTGATCAAGGAGCAGGAGGTTGACAAGGAGCAGGTGCTGGAGATGGCACAGGAATTGAGAAGGAGAACGAGAAGGAGAAGGAGCAGGAGGTGGAGAAGGATCAAGAGGGAGACAAGGAGCGGCAGGTGGAGGAGGAGCAGAAGGAGGAGAAGAAGGACCAGGAGATGGTGAATGAGCAGGAGTGGAGAAGGAGCAGGAGGTGTAGAAGGAGCAGGAGGGCAGGAAGGAGCAGGGGGGCGAGAAGAAGCAGGTGGGCGAGAAGGAGCAGGAGGGCGAGAAGGAGCAGGAGGGCGACAAGGAGCAGGAGGGCTAGATGGAGCAGGAGGTGGACAATGAGCAGGAGGTGGAGAAGTAGGTGGAGGGGGAGGAGGCGGTGGAGATGGAGCAGGAGGAGGAGAAGGAACGTGAGGTGGAGAAGAGGCAATAGGTGGAGAAGGAGCACGCGGAGAAGGACCAGGAGGAGGAGGAGGAGAAGGAGTTGGAGAAGATGCAGGAGGAGGAGCAGGAGCAGGAGGAGAAGAAGGAGCAGGAGGTGGAGAAGGAGCAGGAGGAGGAGAATGAGAAGGAGGAGGAGAAGGAGCATGAGAAGGAGAAGGAGCAGGAGGTGGAGAAGGAGCAGGAGGTGGAGATGGAGCAGGAGGTGGAGAAGGAGCAGGAGGTCGAGAACGAACAGGAGGTGGAGAAGAAGCAATAGGTGGAGAAGGAGCAGGATGCGCAGAAGGACCAGGAGGTGGAGTAGGAGAAGGAGTTGGAGAAGAAGTAGGAAGAGGAGCAGCAGCAGGAGGAGGAGAAGGAGCAGGAGGTGGAGAAGGAGCAGGATGTGGAGATGGAGCAGGAGGAGGAGAAGGAGCAGGAGGACGAGAAGGAGCAGGAGGAGGATAAGGAGCAGGAGTGGAGAAGGAGCAGGAGAAGAAGAAGAAGAAGAAGCCGGAGGAGGAGTAGAAGCAGGAGGAGGCGAAGGAGCAAGAGGTGGATCAGGCGCAAGATGAGTAGCAGCAGGAGGTGGAGAAGGATCAGGAGAAGGAGAAGGAGCAGGAGGTTGAGAACGAGCAGGAGGTGGAGACGGAGCAGGAGGAGGAGAAGGAGCAGGAGGGAGACAAGGAGCAGGAGGAAGACAAGGAGCAGGAAGTGGAAAAGTAGCAGGAGGAGGAGAAGGAGGAGAAGCAGGAGCAAGAGGTGGTGAATGAGCAGGAGTGGAGAAGGAGCAGGAGGTGGAGAAGGAGCAGGAGGGCAGGAAGTAGCAGTAGTTGGAGAAGGAGCAGGAGGTGGAGAAGGAGCAGGAGGGAGACAAGGAGCAGGAGGAAGACAAGGAGCAGTAGGTGGAAAAGGACCATGAGGAGGAGAAGGAGGAGAATAAGGGGCAGGAGTTGGACAAGGAGCAGGAGGTGGACAGGGAGCAGGAGGTGGACAAGGAGCAGGAGGTGGACAAGGAGCAGGAGGAGGAGAAGGAGGTGGAGGAGGAGCAGGATGTGGAGAAGGAGCAGGAGACGGAGAAGGAGCAGGAGGGGGAGTAGGAGAATGAGTTGGAGAAGAAGCAGGAGGAGGGGCACGAGCAGGAGGAGAAGAAGGAGCAGGAGGTGGAGAAGGAGCAGGAATAGGAGAAGGAGGAGAAGAAGGAGCAGGAGGTGGTGAATGAGCAGGAGTGGAGAAGGAGCAGGAGATGTAGAAGGAGCAGGAGGGCGAGAAGGAGCAGGAAGTCGAGAAGCAGCAGGTGGGCGAGATGGAGCAGAAGGGCGAGAAGGCGCAGGAGGTGGTCAAGGAGCAGGAGGTGGACAAGCAGGAGGAGGAGAAGGAGCTGGAGAAGGAGCAGGAGGAGGAGAAGGAGCAGGAGGTGGAGATGGGGCAAGGGGAGGAGAAGGAGAAGGAGGAGGAGGAGGAGGAGCTGGTGGAGGAGAATGAGCAGGAGGTGGAGAAGGCGCAAGACGAGGAGAAGGAGCAGGAGGTGGAGAAGGAGCAGGAGTGGAGAAGGAGCAGGAGGAGGAGAAGGAGCAGGAGAAGGAGGTGGAGAAGTAGTAACAGGAGCAGAAGAAGGAGCAGGAGGAGAAGTAGCAGCAGGTGGAGACGGAGCAGAAGCGGGAGAAGGAGCAGCAGCGGCAGTCGGAGCAGGAGCGGGAGAAGGAGCATGAAGTGGAGAAGGAGCAGGAGGAGGAGGTTGAGCAAAAGTGGAGAAGGAGCAAGAGGTGGAGAATGATGAGGAGGTGGAGAATGAGCAGGGGTGGAGAACAAGGAGGAGGAGGAGATTGATCAAGAGGGGTAGGGTTTGCTGGAGGAGCTGAAGGAGCAGGAGGAGGAGGAGAACGAGCAGGTGGAGGTTGATCAGCAGGTTGAGAAGGAGTAGGAGGTGGAGAAGGAGCAGGAGGAGGAGCTTGAGCAGGAGGGGGAGAAGGAGCAGGATGGGGAGAAGGAGCAGGAGGGGGGAAGGAGCAAGAGGTGGAGAAGGAGCTGGAGGGTGAGAAGGAGGAAATGGAGCAGGAGCTGAAGGAGGAGAAGGAGCAGGAGGTGGAGATGGAACGGAGTGGAGAAGGAGCAGGAGAAGAAGAAGGAGCAGGAGGAGGAGTAGGAGCAGGAGGTGGAGGTTGAGCAGGAGGACAAGAAGGAGCAGGAGGAGCAGGTGGAGAAGGAGCAGTTGGTGGAGGTTGAGCAGGAGTTGGAGAAGGAACAGGAGGAGGAGGATGAAAAGGAGGGGGGGGGAAGGAGCAAGAGGTGGAGAAGGAGCAGGAGTGGAGCATGAGCAGGAGAAGAAGATGAAGCAGGAGGAGGAGTAGGAGCAGGAGGATGAGAAGGAGCAGGAGGAGGAGAAGGAGCAGGAGTGGAGCATGAGCAGGAGAAGAAGATGAAGCAGGAGGAGGAGTAGGAGCAGGAGGATGAGAAGGAGCAGGAGGAGGAGAAGGAGCAGGAGTGGAGCATGAGCAGGAGAAGAAGATGAAGCAGGAGGAGGAGCAGGAGCAGGAGGATGAGAAGGAGCAGGAGGTGGAGAAGGAGCAGGAGGTGGAGAAGGAGCAGGAGGAGGAGCAGAGCAGGAGGAGGAGAAGACGTCCGAGGTGGAGATGGAGCAGGAGTGGAGAAGGAGCAGGAGAAGAAGATGGAGCAGGAGGAGAAGCAGGAGTAGGAGGAGGAGTAGTAGCAGAAGGTAGAGAAGCAGCATGAGTTGGAGAAGGAGCAGGAGGTGAAGAAGGAGCAGGAGGGAGACAAGGAGCGGGAGGTGGAGAAGGAGCAGGAGGAGGAGAAGGAGGAGAAGAAGGAGCAGGAGGTGGTGAATGAGCAGGAATGGAGAAGGAGCCGCAAGTGGAGAAAGAGCTGGAGGTGGAGAAGGAGCAGGAGGACGAGAAGGAGCATGAGGGGGAGTAGAAGCAGGAGGGCGAGAAGGAGCAGGAGGGCGAGAAGGAGCAGGAGGGCGAGATGGAGCAGGAGGTGGACAAGGAGCAGGAGGTGGACAAGGAGCAGGAGGAGGAGAAGGAGCAGGAGGAGGAGAAGGAGCAGGAGTGGAGCATGAGCAGGAGAAGAAGATGGAGCAGGAGGAGGAGAAGGAGCAGGAGGAGGAGTAGTAGCAGGAGGAGGAGAAGGAGCAGGAGGTGGACAAGGCGCAAGATGAGCAGAAGGAGCAGGAGGTCGAGAAGGAAACGGATGTGGAGAAGGAGCAGGAGGGGGAGAAGGAGCAGGAGGTGGAGAAGGAGTAGGAGGTGGAGAAGGAGCAGGAGGTGGAGAAGGAGCAAGAGGGGAGAAAAGGATCTGGAGGAAGACAAGGAGCAGGAGGTGGAGAAGGAGTAGGAGGAGGAGGAGAAGGAGAAGGAGGTGGTGAAGGAGCAGTAGATGGAGTAGGAGCAGGAGATGGAGAAGGAGCAGGAGGTGGAGAAGGAACAGGGGAGCGAGAAGGAGCAGGAGGGCGAGAAGGAGCAGGATGGCGAGAAGGAGCAAGTTGGCGATAAGGAGCAGGAGGGCGAGAAGGAGCAGGATGTGGAGAAGGAGCAGGAGATGGACAAGGAGCAGGAGGTGGACAAGGAGCAGGAGGTGGACAAGAATCAGGAGGTGGACACGGAGGAGGAGGTGGACAAGAAGCAGGAGGTGGAGAAGGAGCAGGAGGTGGAGAAGGAGCAGGAGGAGGAGAAGGAGCAGGAGTGCAGAAGGAGCAGGTGAAGAAGAAAGAGCAGGAGGTGGAGAAGGCGCAAGAAGAGGAGAAGGAGCAGGAGGACGAGAAGGAGCATGAGGGGGAGTAGAAGCAGGAGGGCGAGAAGGAGCAGGGGGCGAGAAGGAGCAGCAGTTGGACAAGGAGCAGGAGGTGGACAAGGAGCAGTAGATGGACAAGGAGCAGGAGGTGGACAAGGAGCAGGAGGTGGACAAGGAGCAGGAGGAGGAGACTGAGGTGGATGAGGAGAAGGAGTGGGAGAAAGAGCAGGAGCTGGAGAAGGAGCAGGAGATGGAGAAGGAGCAGGAGGTGGAGTAGGAGCAGGAGGGAGAAAAGGAGCAGGAGGAAGACAAGGAGCAGGAGGTGCATATGGAGCAGGAGGAGGAGAAGGAGGAGAAGAAGGAGCAGGAGGTGGTGAATGAGCAGGAGTGGAGAAGGAGCAGGATGTGGAGAAGGAGCAGGTGGGCAGGAAGGAGCAGGAGGGCGAGAAGGAGCAGGAGGTGATCAAGGAGCAGGAGGTTGACAAGGAGCAGGTGCTGGAGATGGCACAGGAATTGAGAAGGAGAACGAGAAGGAGAAGGAGCAGGAGGTGGAGAAGGATCAAGAGGGAGACAAGGAGCGGCAGGTGGAGGAGGAGCAGAAGGAGGAGAAGAAGGACCAGGAGATGGTGAATGAGCAGGAGTGGAGAAGGAGCAGGAGGTGTAGAAGGAGCAGGAGGGCAGGAAGGAGCAGGGGGGCGAGAAGAAGCAGGTGGGCGAGAAGGAGCAGGAGGGCGAGAAGGAGCAGGAGGGCGACAAGGAGCAGGAGGGCTAGATGGAGCAGGAGGTGGACAATGAGCAGGAGGTGGAGAAGTAGGTGGAGGGGGAGGAGGCGGTGGAGATGGAGCAGGAGGAGGAGAAGGAACGTGAGGTGGAGAAGAGGCAATAGGTGGAGAAGGAGCACGCGGAGAAGGACCAGGAGGAGGAGGAGGAGAAGGAGTTGGAGAAGATGCAGGAGGAGGAGCAGGAGCAGGAGGAGAAGAAGGAGCAGGAGGTGGAGAAGGAGCAGGAGGAGGAGAATGAGAAGGAGGAGGAGAAGGAGCATGAGAAGGAGAAGGAGCAGGAGGTGGAGAAGGAGCAGGAGGTGGAGATGGAGCAGGAGGTGGAGAAGGAGCAGGAGGTCGAGAACGAACAGGAGGTGGAGAAGAAGCAATAGGTGGAGAAGGAGCAGGATGCGCAGAAGGACCAGGAGGTGGAGTAGGAGAAGGAGTTGGAGAAGAAGTAGGAAGAGGAGCAGCAGCAGGAGGAGGAGAAGGAGCAGGAGGTGGAGAAGGAGCAGGATGTGGAGATGGAGCAGGAGGAGGAGAAGGAGCAGGAGGACGAGAAGGAGCAGGAGGAGGATAAGGAGCAGGAGTGGAGAAGGAGCAGGAGAAGAAGAAGAAGAAGAAGCCGGAGGAGGAGTAGAAGCAGGAGGAGGCGAAGGAGCAAGAGGTGGATCAGGCGCAAGATGAGTAGCAGCAGGAGGTGGAGAAGGATCAGGAGAAGGAGAAGGAGCAGGAGGTTGAGAACGAGCAGGAGGTGGAGACGGAGCAGGAGGAGGAGAAGGAGCAGGAGGGAGACAAGGAGCAGGAGGAAGACAAGGAGCAGGAAGTGGAAAAGTAGCAGGAGGAGGAGAAGGAGGAGAAGCAGGAGCAAGAGGTGGTGAATGAGCAGGAGTGGAGAAGGAGCAGGAGGTGGAGAAGGAGCAGGAGGGCAGGAAGTAGCAGTAGTTGGAGAAGGAGCAGGAGGTGGAGAAGGAGCAGGAGGGAGACAAGGAGCAGGAGGAAGACAAGGAGCAGTAGGTGGAAAAGGACCATGAGGAGGAGAAGGAGGAGAATAAGGGGCAGGAGTTGGACAAGGAGCAGGAGGTGGACAGGGAGCAGGAGGTGGACAAGGAGCAGGAGGTGGACAAGGAGCAGGAGGAGGAGAAGGAGGTGGAGGAGGAGCAGGATGTGGAGAAGGAGCAGGAGACGGAGAAGGAGCAGGAGGGGGAGTAGGAGAATGAGTTGGAGAAGAAGCAGGAGGAGGGGCACGAGCAGGAGGAGAAGAAGGAGCAGGAGGTGGAGAAGGAGCAGGAGAAGGAGACGAAGCAGGAGTGGAGAAGGAGCAGCAGTTGGAGAAGGAGCAGCAGGTGGAGAAGAAGCAGGAGGCCGAGAAGGAGCACTTGGTGGACAAGGAGCAGGAGGTGGACAAGGATCAGGATGTGGACAAAGAGCAGGAGGTGGAGAAGGAGCAGCAGGAGGAGAAGGAACAGGAGTTGGGGAGAAGCAATAGGTGGAGAAGGAGCAGGAGGCGGAGAAGTACCAGAAGGGGGAGTCGGAGAACGAGTTGGGGAAGAAGCAGAAGAAGGAGAAGGAGCACGAGGAGGAGATGTAGCAGGAGGTGGAAATGGAGCAGGAGTGGTGAAGGAACAGGAGGTGGAGAAGGAGCAGGTGGAGGAGCAGGAGGAGGAGTAGGAGCAGGAGGAGGAGATGGAGCAGGAGGTGGAGAAGGCGCAAGATGAGGAGAAGGAGCAGGAGGTGGAGAAGGAGCAGGAGGTGGAGAAGGAGCAGGTGGTGGAGTAGGAGCAAGAGGTGGAGAATGAACAGGAGGTGGAGAAGGACAGGGTGGAGGAGCAGGAGGAGGAGTAGGAGCAGGAGGAGGAGGTGGAGCAGGAGTTGGAGGAGGCGCAAGATGAGGAGAAGGAGCAGGAGGTGGAGAAGGAACAGGAGGTGGAGAAGGAGCAGGAGGGAGACAAGGAGCGGTAGGAGGAGAATGAGGTGGAGGAGGAGAAGGAGTTGGAGAAGGAGCAGCAGGAGGAGAAGGAACAGGAGGGGGGGAGAAGCAATAGGTGGAGAAGGAGCAGGAGGAGGAGAAGGAACAGGAAGGGGAGTAGGAGAATGAGTTGGAGAAGGAGCAGGAGGAGGAGCAGGAGTAGGAAGAGTGGAATGAGCAGGAGGTGGAGATGGAGCAGGAGGGAGAAAAGGAGCAGGAGGAAGACAAGGAGTAGGAGGTGGAGAAGGAGTAGGAGGAGGAGAAGGAGGAGAAGAATGAGCAGCAGGTGGTGAATGAGCAGCAGGTGGACAAGGAGCAGGAGGTGGACAAGGAGCAGGAGATGGACAAGGAGCAGGAGTTGGACAAGGAGCAGGAGGTGGACAAGGAGCAGGAGGAGCAGACGGAGGTGGATAAGGAGAAGGAGGGGGTGAAAGAGCAGGAGCTGGAGAAGGAGCAGGAGCTGGAGAAGGAGCAGGAGATGGAGTAGGAGCAGGAGGGAGAAAATGAGCAGGAGGAAGACAAGGAGCAGGAGGTGCAGATGGAGCAGGAGGAGGAGAAGGAGGAGAAGATGGAGCAGGAGGTGGTGAATGACCAGGAGTGGAGAAGGAGCAGGAGGTGTAGAAGGGGCAGGAGGGCAGGAAGGAGCAGGGGGCGAGAAGGAGCAGCAGTTGGACAAGGAGCAGGAGGTGGACAAGGAGCAGTAGATGGACAAGGAGCAGGAGGTGGACAAGGAGCAGGAGGTGGACAAGGAGCAGGAGGAGGAGACTGAGGTGGATGAGGAGAAGGAGGGGGAGAAAGAGCAGGAGCTGGAGAAGGAGCAGGAGATGGAGAAGGAGCAGGAGGTGGAGTAGGAGCAGGAGGGAGAAAAGGAGCAGGAGGAAGACAAGGAGCAGGAGGTGCAGATGGAGCAGGAGGAGGAGAAGGAGGAGAAGAAGGAGCAGGAGGTGGTGAATGAGCAGGAGTGGAGAAGGAGCAGGATGTGGAGAAGGAGCAGGTGGGCAGAAAGGAGCAGGAGGGCGAGAAGGAGCAGGAGGTGATCAAGGAGGAGTAGGAGCAGGAGGAGGAGATGGAGCAGGAGGTGGAGAAGGCGCAAGATGAGGAGAAGGAGCAGGAGGTGGAGAAGGAGCAGGAGGTGGAGAAGGAGCAGGTGGTGGAGTAGGAGCAAGAGGTGGAGAATGAACAGGAGGTGGAGAAGGACAGGGTGGAGGAGCAGGAGGAGGAGTAGGAGCAGGAGGAGGAGGTGGAGCAGGAGTTGGAGGAGGAGCAGGAGGTGGAGAAGGAGCAGGTGGGAGACAAGGAGCAGGAGGAAGACAAGGAGTAGGAGGTGTAAAAGGACCATGAGGAGGAGGTGGAGGAGAAGAAGGGGCAGGAGTTGGACAAGGAGCAGGAGGTGAACAAGGAACTGAGGTGGACAAGGAGCAGAAGGTGGACAAGGAGCAGGAGGAGGAGAAGGAGGTGGAGAAGGAGCAGAATGAGGAGAAGGAACGGTAGGTGGAGAAGAAGCAATGGGTGGAGAAGGAGCAGGAGACGGAGAAGGACCAGGACGGGGAGTAGGAGAATGAGTTGGAGAAGAAGCAGGAGGAGGAGCAGGAGCAGGAGGAGAAGATGAAGCAGTTGGTGGAGAAGGAGCAGGAGATGGAGACGAAGCAGGAGGTGGAGGAGCAGCAGGAGGTGGAGAAGGAGCGGGAGGGAGAAAAGGAGCAGGAGGGAGACAAGGAACAGGAGGTGGAAAAGGAGCAGGCGGAGAAGAAGGAACAGGAGAAGGAGAAGGAGCAGGAGGAGAAGAAGGAGCAGGAGGTGGTGAATGAGCAGGAGTGGCGAAGGAGCAGCAAGTGGAGAAGGAGTAGGAGGTGTAGAAGGAGCAGGAGGGCGAGAAGGAGCATGAGGGGGAGAAGAAGCTGGAGGACGAGAAGGAGCAGGAGGGCGAGAAGGAGCAGGAGGGCGAGATGGACTAGAAGGTGGACAATGAGCAGGAGGCGGACAAGGAGCAGGAGGTGGAAAAATAGCAGGAGGTGGACACGGAGCAGGAGGTGCACAAGGAGCAGGAGGTGGACAAGGAGCAGGAGGTGTACAAGGAGCAGGAGATGGAGAAGGAGCAGGAGGTGGAGAAGGAGCAGGAGGAGGAGCAGAGCAGGAGGAGGAGAAGTCGGAGTTGGAGATGGAGCAGAAGTGGAGCAGGAGCAGGAGAAGAAGAAGGAGCAGGAGGAGGAGCAGGAGCAGGAGTGGAAAAGGAGCAGGAGAAGAAGAAAGAGCAGGAGGAGGAGCAGGATTAGGAGGAGGAGTAGTAGCAGGAGGTAGAGAAGCAGCATGAGTTGGAGAAGGAGCAGGAGGTGAAGAAGGAGCAGGAGGGAGACAATGAGCGAGAGGTGGAGAAGGAGCAGGAGGAGGAGAAGGAGGAGAAGAAGTAGCAGGAGGTGGTGAATGAGCAGGAGTTGAGAAGGAGCAGCAAGTGGAGAAGGAGCAGGAGGTCGAGAAGGAGCAGGAGGACGAGAAGGAGCATGAGGGGGAGAAGAAGCAGGAGGGCGAGAAGGAGCAGGAGGGCGAGAAGGATGTGGACGAGGAGAAGGAGGTGGAGAAGGAGCAGGAGGAGGAGGAGGAACTGGAAGTTGAGAAGAAGCAATCGGTGGAGAAGGAGCAGGAGGCGGAGAAGGACCAGGAGTGGGAATAGGTGAAGGAGCTGTTGAAGATGCAGGAGGAGGAGAAGGAGCAGGAGGAGGAGAAGGTGCAGGAGGCGGAGAAGGAGCAGGAGTGGAGAAGGAGAAGGAGGTGGAGAAGGAGTCGGAGTTGGAGAAGGCGCAGGAGGTGGAGAAGGAGCAGGAGGGAGAAAAGGATCAGGAGGAAGACAAGGAGCAGGAGGTGGAGAAGGAGCAGGAGGAGGAGACGGAGCAGGAGGTGGAGAAGGAGCAGAAGGTGGAGTAGGAGCAGGAGAAGGTGAAGGAGCAGGAGGTGGAGAAGGAACAGGGGAGCGAGAAGGAGCAGGAGGGCGAGAAGGAGCAGGAGGGCGATAAGGAGCAGGAGGGCGAGGAGAAGCAGTAGGTGGACAAGGAGCAGGAGATGGACAAGGAGCAGGAGGTGGACAAGGAGCAGGAGGTGGACAAGAATCAGGAGGTGGACACGGAGGAGGAGGTGGACAAGGAGTAGGAGGTGGACAAGGAGCATGAGGTCGACAGGGAGCAGGAGGTGGAGAAGGAGATGGAGGATGAGAAGGAGGAGGAGAAGGAGCACGAGGAGGAGAAGGAACTGGAGCAGGAGAAGAAGCAATTGGTGGAGAAGGAGCAGTAGGCGGAGAAGGACCAGTAGGAGGAGCAGGAGAAGGAGTTGGAGAAGAAGCAGGAGGAGGTGCAGGAGGAGAAGAAATGGCAGGAGGTGGAGAAGGAGCAGGAGGTGGACAAGGAGCAGGAGGGCGAGAAGGACGTGGACGAGGAGAAGGAGGTGGAGAAGGAGCAGGAGTAGGAGGAGGAACAGGAAGTTGAGAAGATGCAATCGGTGGAGAAGGAGCAGGAGGCGGAGAAGGACCAGGAGTGGAAGTAGGTGAAGGAGTTGTTGAAGAAGCAGGATGAGGAGAAGGAGCAGGAGGAGGAGAAGGTGCAGGAGGCGGAGAAGGAGCAGGAGTGCAGAAGGAGCAGGAGGTGGAGAAGGAGTAGGAGTTGGAGAAGGAGCAGGAGGTGGAGAAGGAGCAGGAGGGAGAAAAGGATCAGGAGGAAGACAAGGAGCAGGAGGTGGAGAAGGAGCAGGAGGAGGAGTAGTAGCAGGAGGTAGAGAAGCAGCAGGATGCGGAGAAGGAGCAGGAGGTGAAGAAGGAGCAGGAGGTGAAGAAGGAACAGGGGAGCGAGAAGGAGCAGGAGGGCGAGAAGGAGCAGGAGGGCGATAAGGAGCAGGAGGGCGAGGAGAAGCAGTAGGTGGACAAGGAGCAGGAGATGGACAAGGAGTAGGAGGTGGACAAGGAGCAGGAGGTGGACAAGAATCAGGAGGTGGACACGGAGGAGGAGGTGGACAAGGAGCAGGAGGTGGACAAGGAGCAGGAGGTGGACAGGGAGCAGGAGGTGGAGAAGTAGATGGAGGATGAGAAGGAGGTGGAGAAGGAGCAGGAGGAGGAGAAGGAACAGGAGAAGGAGTAGAAGCAATAGGAGGAGAAGGAGCAGTAGGCGGAGCAGGAGAAGGAGTTGGAGAAGAAGCAGGAGGAGGAGCAGGAGCAGGAGGAGAAGAAAGGGCAGGAGGTGGAGAAGGAGCAGGAGGTGGACAAGGAGCAGGAGTTGGACAAGGAGCAGGAGGTGGACAAGGAGCAGGAGTTGGACAAGGAGCAGGAGGAGGAGATGGACGTGGAGGAGGAGAAGGAGGTGGAGAAGGAGCAGGAGGAGGAGAACGAACAGGAGGACGAGAAGGAGCAGGATGCGCAGAAGGACCAGGAGGGGGAGTAGGAGAAGGAGTTGGAGAAGAAGCAGGAAGAGGAGCAGGAGCAGGAGGAGAAGAAGGAGCAGGAGGTGGAGAAGGAGCAGGATGTGGAGAAGGAGCTGGAGGAGGAGAAGGAGCAGGAGGAGGAGAAGGAGCAGGAGGAGGTGATGGAGCAGGAGTGGAGAATGAGCAGGATAAGAAGAAGAAGCAGGAGGTTGAGAACGAGCAGGAGGTGGAGACGGAGCAGGAGGAGGAGAAGGAGCAGGAGGGAGACAAGGAGCAGGAGGAAGACAAGTAGCAGGAGGTCGAAAAGAAGCTAGAGGAGGAGAAGGAGGAGATGAAGGAGCAGGAGGTGGTGAATGAGCAGGAGTGGAGAATGAGCAGGAGTTGGAGACGGAGCAGGAGGGCAGGAAGTAGCAGGAGTTGGCGAAGGAGCAGCAGGTGGAGAAGGAGCAGGTGGGAGACAAGGAGCAGGAGGAAGACAAGGAGTAGGAGGTGGAAAAGGACCATGAGGAGGAGGTGGAGGAGAAGAAGGGGCAGGAGTTGGACAAGGAGCAGGAGGTGAACAAGGAACTGAGGTGGACAAGGAGCAGAAGGTGGACAAGGAGCAGGAGGAGGAGAAGGAGGTGGAGAAGGAGCAGAATGAGGAGAAGGAACGGTAGGTGGAGAAGAAGCAATGGGTGGAGAAGGAGCAGGAGACGGAGAAGGACCAGGACGGGGAGTAGGAGAATGAGTTGGAGAAGAAGCAGGAGGAGGAGCAGGAGCAGGAGGAGAAGATGAAGCAGTTGGTGGAGAAGGAGCAGGAGATGGAGACGAAGCAGGAGGTGGAGGAGCAGCAGGAGGTGGAGAAGGAGCGGGAGGGAGAAAAGGAGCAGGAGGGAGACAAGGAACAGGAGGTGGAAAAGGAGCAGGCGGAGAAGAAGGAACAGGAGAAGGAGAAGGAGCAGGAGATGGAGAAGGAGCAGGTGTTGGAGAAGGAGCAGGAGGAGAAGAAGGAGCAGGAGGTGGTGAATGAGCAGGAGTGGCGAAGGAGCAGCAAGTGGAGAAGGAGTAGGAGGTGGAGAAGGAGCAGGAGGGCGAGAAGGAGCATGAGGGGGAGAAGAAGCTGGAGGACGAGAAGGAGCAGCAGGGCGAGAAGGAGCAGGAGGGCGAGATGGAGCAGAAGGTGGACAATGAGCAGGAGGCGGACAAGGAGCAGGAGGTGGAAAAATATCAGGAGGTGGACACGGAGCAGGAGGTGCACAAGGAGCAGGAGGTGGACAAGGAGCAGGAGGTGTACAAGGAGCAGGAGGTGGACTAGGAGCAGGAGGTCGACAAGGAGCAGGAGGAGGAGAAGGACGTGGACGAGGAGAAGGAGGTGGAGAAGGTGCACGAGGAGGAGAAGGAACAGGAAGTGGAGAAGAAGCAATCGGTGGAGAAGGAGAAGGAGGTGGAGCAGGACCAGGAGGGGGAGTAGGTGAAGGAGTTGGAGAAGAAGCAAGAGGAGCAGCAGGAGCAGGAGTTGGAGAAGGAACAGAAGGTAGCGATGGAGCAGGAGTGGAGAAGGAGCAGGAGAAGAAGAAGGAGGAGGAGGAGGAGTACCAGCAGGAGGAGGAGAAGGAGCAGTAGATGGAGAGGGCGGAAGATGAGGAGATGGAGCAGGAGGTTGAGAAGGAGCAGGAGAAGGAGAAGGAGAAGGAGCAGTTGGTGCAGAAGGAGCAGGAGGAGGAGAAGGAGCAGGAGGAGGAGAAGGAGCAGAAGGTGAAGATGGAGCATGAGTGGAGAAGGAGATGGAGATGGAGAAGAAGCAGGAGGAGGAGGAGGAGCAGGAGCAGGAGGAGAAGGAGGATCAGGAGGAGGAGAAGGTGCAGGAGGTGGAGAAGTAGCAGGAGGTGGAGATGGAGCAGGAGTGGCGAAGGAGCAGGAGAAGAAAAAGGAGCAAGATGAGGAGTTGAAGCAGGAGGAGGAGAAGAAGTAGGAGGTGGAGAAGGCGCAAGATGAGGAGAAGTAGCAGGAGGTGAATAAGGAGCAGGAGAACGAGATGGAGCAGGAGGTGGAAAAGGAGTAGGAAGGAGACAAGGAGCAGGAGGGAGACAAGCAGCAGGAGGTGGAGAAGGAGCAGGAATAGGAGAAGGAGGAGAAGAAGGAGCAGGAGGTGGTGAATGAGCAGGAGTGGAGAAGGAGCAGGAGATGTAGAAGGAGCAGGAGGGCGAGAAGGAGCAGGAAGTCGAGAAGCAGCAGGTGGGCGAGATGGAGCAGAAGGGCGAGAAGGCGCAGGAGGTGGTCAAGGAGCAGGAGGTGGACAAGCAGGAGGAGGAGAAGGAGCTGGAGAAGGAGCAGGAGGAGGAGAAGGAGCAGGAGGTGGAGATGGGGCAAGGGGAGGAGAAGGAGAAGGAGGAGGAGGAGGAGGAGCTGGTGGAGGAGAATGAGCAGGAGGTGGAGAAGGCGCAAGACGAGGAGAAGGAGCAGGAGGTGGAGAAGGAGCAGGAGTGGAGAAGGAGCAGGAGGAGGAGAAGGAGCAGGAGAAGGAGGTGGAGAAGTAGTAACAGGAGCAGAAGAAGGAGCAGGAGGAGAAGTAGCAGCAGGTGGAGACGGAGCAGAAGCGGGAGAAGGAGCAGCAGCGGCAGTCGGAGCAGGAGCGGGAGAAGGAGCATGAAGTGGAGAAGGAGCAGGAGGAGGAGGTTGAGCAAAAGTGGAGAAGGAGCAAGAGGTGGAGAATGATGAGGAGGTGGAGAATGAGCAGGGGTGGAGAACAAGGAGGAGGAGGAGATTGATCAAGAGGGGTAGGGTTTGCTGGAGGAGCTGAAGGAGCAGGAGGAGGAGGAGAACGAGCAGGTGGAGGTTGATCAGCAGGTTGAGAAGGAGTAGGAGGTGGAGAAGGAGCAGGAGGAGGAGCTTGAGCAGGAGGGGGAGAAGGAGCAGGATGGGGAGAAGGAGCAGGAGGGGGGAAGGAGCAAGAGGTGGAGAAGGAGCTGGAGGGTGAGAAGGAGGAAATGGAGCAGGAGCTGAAGGAGGAGAAGGAGCAGGAGGTGGAGATGGAACGGAGTGGAGAAGGAGCAGGAGAAGAAGAAGGAGCAGGAGGAGGAGTAGGAGCAGGAGGTGGAGGTTGAGCAGGAGGAGAAGAAGGAGCAGGAGGAGCAGGTGGAGAAGGAGCAGTTGGTGGAGGTTGAGCAGGAGTTGGAGAAGGAACAGGAGGAGGAGGATGAAAAGGAGGGGGGGAAGGAGCAAGAGGTGGAGAAGGAGCTGGAGGGTGAGAAGGAGGAAATGGAGCAGGAGCTGAAGGAGGAGAAGGAGCAGGAGGAGGAGAAGGAGCAGGAGGTGGACAAGGAGCAGGAGGTGGACAACGAGCAGGAGGTGGACAAGGAGCAGGATGTTGACAAGGAGCAGGAGGTGGACAAGGAGCAGGAGGTGGACAAGGAGCAGGAGGTGGACAAGGAACAGGAGGAGGAGAAGGAGTTGGAGAAGGACCAGGAGGGCGATTTGGAGATGGAGTTGGAGAAGAAGCAGGAGGAGGAGCAGGAGCAGGAGGAGAAGATGAAGCAGTTTGTGGAGAAGGAGCAGGAGATGGAGACGAAGCAGGAGGTGGAGGAGCAGCAGGAGGTGGAGAAGGAGCGGGAGGGAGAAAAGGAGCAGGAGGGAGACAAGGAACAGGAGGTGGAAAAGGAGCAGGCGGAGAAGAAGGAACAGGAGAAGGAGAAGGAGCAGGAGATGGAGAAGGAGCAGGAGTTGGAGAAGGAGCAGGAGGAGAAGAAGGAGCAGGAGGTGGTGAATGAGCAGGAGTGGCGAAGGAGCAGCAAGTGGAGAAGGAGCAGGAGGTGGAGAAGGAGCAGGAGGGCGAGAAGGAGCATGAGGGGGAGAAGAAGCTGGAGGACGAGAAGGAGCAGCAGGGCGAGAAGGAGCAGGAGGGCGAGATGGAGCAGAAGGTGGACAATGAGCAGGAGGCGGACAAGGAGCAGGAGGTGGAAAAAGATCAGGAGGTGGACACGGAGCAGGAGGTGCACAAGGAGCAGGAGGTGGACAAGGAGCAGGAGGTGTACAAGGAGCAGGAGGTGGACTAGGAGCAGGAGGTCGACAAGGAGCAGGAGGAGAAGGACGTGGACGAGGAGAAGGAGGTGGAGAAGGTGCACGAGGAGGAGAAGGAACAGGAAGTGGAGAAGAAGCAATCGGTGGAGAAGGAGAAGGAGGTGGAGCAGGACCAGGAGGGGGAGTAGGTGAAGGAGTTGGAGAAGAAGCAAGAGGAGCAGCAGGAGCAGGAGTTGGAGAAGGAACAGAAGGTAGCGATGGAGCAGGAGTGGAGAAGGAGCAGGAGAAGAAGAAGGAGCAGGAGGAGGAGTACCAGCAGGAGGAGGAGAAGGAGCAGTAGATGGAGAGGGCGGAAGATGAGGAGATGGAGCAGGAGGTGGAGAATGAGCAGGAGAAGGAGAAGGAGAAGGAGCAGTTGGTGCAGAAGGAGCAGGAGGAGGAGAAGGAGCAGGAGGAGGAGAAGGAGCAGAAGGTGAAGATGGAGCATGAGTGGAGAAGGAGATGGAGAAGAAGCAGGAGCAGGAGGAGGAGTAGGAGCAGGAGGAGGTGAAGGAGCAGGAGGTGGACAAGGAGCAGGAGGGGGAGTAGGAGAAGGAGATGGAGAAGAAGCAGGAGGAGGAGGAGGAGCAGGAGCAGGAGGAGAAGGAGGATCAGGAGGAGGAGAAGGTGCAGGAGGTGGAGAAGTAGCAGGAGGTGGAGATGGAGCAGGAGTGGCGAAGGAGCAGGAGAAGAAAAAGGAGCAAGATGAGGAGTTGAAGCAGGAGGAGGAGAAGAAGTCGGAGGTGGAGAAGGCGCAAGATGAGGAGAAGTAGCAGGAGGTGAATAAGGAGCAGGAGAACGAGATGGAGCAGGAGGTGGAAAAGGAGTAGGAAGGAGACAAGGAGCAGGAGGGAGACAAGCAGCAGGAGGTGGAGAAGGAGCAGGAATAGGAGAAGGAGGAGAAGAAGGAGCAGGAGGTGGTGAATGAGCAGGAGTGGAGAAGGAGCAGGAGATGTAGAAGGAGCAGGAGGGCGAGAAGGAGCAGGAAGTCGAGAAGCAGCAGGTGGGCGAGATGGAGCAGAAGGGCGAGAAGGCGCAGGAGGTGGTCAAGGAGCAGGAGGTGGACAAGCAGGAGGAGGAGAAGGAGCTGGAGAAGGAGCAGGAGGAGGAGAAGGAGCAGGAGGTGGAGATGGGGCAAGGGGAGGAGAAGGAGAAGGAGGAGGAGGAGGAGGAGCTGGAGGAGGAGAATGAGCAGGAGGTGGAGAAGGCGCAAGACGAGGAGAAGGAGCAGGAGGTGGAGAAGGAGCAGGAGTGGAGAAGGAGCAGGAGGAGGAGAAGGAGCAGGAGAAGGAGGTGGAGAAGTAGTAACAGGAGCAGAAGAAGGAGCAGGAGGCGAAGTAGCAGCAGGTGGAGACGGAGCAGAAGCGGGAGAAGGAGCAGAAGCGGCAGTCGGAGCAGGAGCGGGAGAAGGAGCATGAAGTGGAGAAGGAGCAGGAGGAGGAGGTTGAGCAAAAGTGGAGAAGGAGCAAGAGGTGGAGAATGATGAGGAGGTGGAGAATGAGCAGGGGTGGAGAAAAAGGAGGAGGAGGAGATTGATCAAGAGGGGTAGGGTTTGCTGGAGGAGCTGAAGGAGCAGGAGGAGGAGGAGAACGAGCAGGTGGAGGTTGATCAGCAGGTTGAGAAGGAGTAGGAGGTGGAGAAGGAGCAGGAGGAGGAGCTTGAGCAGGAGGGGGAGAAGGAGCAGGATGGGGAGAAGGAGCAGGAGGGGGAAGGAGCAAGAGGTGGAGAAGGAGCTGGAGGGTGAGAAGGAGGAAATGGAGCAGGAGCTGAAGGAGGAGAAGGAGCAGGAGGTCGAGATGGAGCATGAGTGGAGAAGGAGATGGAGAAGAAGCAGGAGCAGGAGGAGGAGTAGGAGCAGGAGGAGGTGAAGGAGCAGGAGGTGGACAAGGAGCAGGAGGGGGAGTAGGAGAAGGAGATGGAGAAGAAGCAGGAGGAGGAGGAGGAGCAGGAGCAGGAGGAGAAGGAGGATCAGGAGGAGGAGAAGGTGCAGGAGGTGGAGAAGTAGCAGGAGGTGGAGATGGAGCAGGAGTGGCGAAGGAGCAGGAGAAGAAAAAGGAGCAAGATGAGGAGTTGAAGCAGGAGGAGGAGAAGAAGTAGGAGGTGGAGAAGGCGCAAGATGAGGAGAAGTAGCAGGAGGTGAATAAGGAGCAGGAGAACGAGATGGAGCAGGAGGTGGAAAAGGAGTAGGAAGGAGACAAGGAGCAGGAGGGAGACAAGCAGCAGGAGGTGGAGAAGGAGCAGGAATAGGAGAAGGAGGAGAAGAAGGAGCAGGAGGTGGTGAATGAGCAGGAGTGGAGAAGGAGCAGGAGATGTAGAAGGAGCAGGAGGGCGAGAAGGAGCAGGAAGTCGAGAAGCAGCAGGTGGGCGAGATGGAGCAGAAGGGCGAGAAGGCGCAGGAGGTGGTCAAGGAGCAGGAGGTGGACAAGCAGGAGGAGGAGAAGGAGCTGGAGAAGGAGCAGGAGGAGGAGAAGGAGCAGGAGGTGGAGATGGGGCAAGGGGAGGAGAAGGAGAAGGAGGAGGAGGAGGAGGAGCTGGTGGAGGAGAATGAGCAGGAGGTGGAGAAGGCGCAAGACGAGGAGAAGGAGCAGGAGGTGGAGAAGGAGCAGGAGTGGAGAAGGAGCAGGAGGAGGAGAAGGAGCAGGAGAAGGAGGTGGAGAAGTAGTAACAGGAGCAGAAGAAGGAGCAGGAGGAGAAGTAGCAGCAGGTGGAGACGGAGCAGAAGCGGGAGAAGGAGCAGCAGCGGCAGTCGGAGCAGGAGCGGGAGAAGGAGCATGAAGTGGAGAAGGAGCAGGAGGAGGAGGTTGAGCAAAAGTGGAGAAGGAGCAAGAGGTGGAGAATGATGAGGAGGTGGAGAATGAGCAGGGGTGGAGAACAAGGAGGAGGAGGAGATTGATCAAGAGGGGTAGGGTTTGCTGGAGGAGCTGAAGGAGCAGGAGGAGGAGGAGAACGAGCAGGTGGAGGTTGATCAGCAGGTTGAGAAGGAGTAGGAGGTGGAGAAGGAGCAGGAGGAGGAGCTTGAGCAGGAGGGGGAGAAGGAGCAGGATGGGGAGAAGGAGCAGGAGGGGGGAAGGAGCAAGAGGTGGAGAAGGAGCTGGAGGGTGAGAAGGAGGAAATGGAGCAGGAGCTGAAGGAGGAGAAGGAGCAGGAGGTGGAGATGGAACGGAGTGGAGAAGTAGCAGGAGAAGAAGAAGGAGCAGGAGGAGGAGTAGGAGCAGGAGGTGGAGGTTGAGCAGGAGGAGAAGAAGGAGCAGGAGGAGCAGGTGGAGAAGGAGCAGTTGGTGGAGGTTGAGCAGGAGTTGGAGAAGGAACAGGAGGAGGAGGATGAAAAGGAGGGGGGGAAGGAGCAAGAGGTGGAGAAGGAGCAGGAGTGGAGCATGAGCAGGAGAAGAAGATGAAGCAGGAGGAGGAGTAGGAGCAGGAGGATGAGAAGGAGCAGGAGGAGGAGAAGGAGCAGGAGTGGAGCATGAGCAGGAGAAGAAGATGAAGCAGGAGGAGGAGTAGGAGCAGGAGGATGAGAAGGAGCAGGAGGAGGAGAAGGAGCAGGAGTGGAGCATGAGCAGGAGAAGAAGATGAAGCAGGAGGAGGAGCAGGAGCAGGAGGATGAGAAGGAGCAGGAGGTGGAGAAGGAGCAGGAGGTGGAGAAGGAGCAGGAGGAGGAGCAGAGCAGGAGGAGGAGAAGACGTCCGAGGTGGAGATGGAGCAGGAGTGGAGAAGGAGCAGGAGAAGAAGATGGAGCAGGAGGAGGAGCAGGAGTAGGAGGAGGAGTAGTAGCAGAAGGTAGAGAAGCAGCATGAGTTGGAGAAGGAGCAGGAGGTGAAGAAGGAGCAGGAGGGAGACAAGGAGCGGGAGGTGGAGAAGGAGCAGGAGGAGGAGAAGGAGGAGAAGAAGGAGCAGGAGGTGGTGAATGATCAGGAATGGAGAAGGAGCCGCAAGTGGAGAAAGAGCTGGAGGTGGAGAAGGAGCAGGAGGACGAGAAGGAGCATGAGGGGGAGTAGAAGCAGGAGGGCGAGAAGGAGCAGGAGGGCGAGAAGGAGCAGGAGGGCGAGATGGAGCAGGAGGTGGACAAGGAGCAGGAGGTGGACAAGGAGCAGGAGGAGGAGAAGGAGCAGGAGGAGGAGAAGGAGCAGGAGTGGAGCATGAGCAGGAGAAGAAGATGGAGCAGGAGGAGGAGAAGGAGCAGGAGGTGGACAAGGCGCAAGATGAGCAGAAGGAGCAGGAGGTCGAGAAGGAAACGGATGTGGAGAAGGAGCAGGAGGGGGAGAAGGAGCAGGAGGTGGAGAAGGAGTAGGAGGTGGAGAAGGAGCAGGAGGTGGAGAAGGAGCAAGAGGGGAGAAAAGGATCTGGAGGAAGACAAGGAGCAGGAGGTGGAGAAGGAGTAGGAGGAGGAGGAGAAGGAGAAGGAGGTGGTGAAGGAGCAGTAGGTGGAGTAGGAGCAGGAGATGGAGAAGGAACAGGGGAGCGAGAAGGAGCAGGAGGGCGAGAAGGAGCAGGATGGCGAGAAGGAGCAAGTTGGCGATAAGGAGCAGGAGGGCGAGAAGGAGCAGGATGTGGAGAAGGAGCAGGAGATGGACAAGGAGCAGGAGGTGGACAAGGAGCAGGAGGTGGACAAGAATCAGGAGGTGGACACGGAGGAGGAGGTGGACAAGAAGCAGGAGGTGGAGAAGGAGCAGGAGGTGGAGAAGGAGCAGGAGGAGGAGAAGGAGCAGGAGTGCAGAAGGAGCAGGTGAAGAAGAAAGAGCAGGAGGTGGAGAAGGCGCAAGAAGAGGAGAAGGAGCAGGAGGACGAGAAGGAGCATGAGGGGGAGTAGAAGCAGGAGGGCGAGAAGGAGCAGGGGGCGAGAAGGAGCAGCAGTTGGACAAGGAGCTGGAGGTGGACAAGGAGCAGTAGATGGACAAGGAGCAGGAGGTGGACAAGGAGCAGGAGGTGGACAAGGAGCAGGAGGAGGAGACTGAGGTGGATGAGGAGAAGGAGTGGGAGAAAGAGCAGGAGCTGGAGAAGGAGCAGGAGATGGAGAAGGAGCAGGAGGTGGAGTAGGAGCAGGTGGGCAGGAAGGAGCAGGAGGGCGAGAAGGAGCAGGAGGTGATCAAGGAGCAGGAGGTTGACAAGGAGCAGGTGCTGGAGATGGCACAGGAATTGAGAAGGAGAACGAGAAGGAGAAGGAGCAGGAGGTGGAGAAGGATCAAGAGGGAGACAAGGAGCGGCAGGTGGAGGAGGAGCAGAAGGAGGAGAAGAAGGACCAGGAGATGGTGAATGAGCAGGAGTGGAGAAGGAGCAGGAGGTGTAGAAGGAGCAGGAGGGCAGGAAGGAGCAGGGGGGCGAGAAGAAGCAGGTGGGCGAGAAGGAGCAGGAGGGCGAGAAGGAGCAGGAGGGCGACAAGGAGCAGGAGGGCTAGATGGAGCAGGAGGTGGACAATGAGCAGGAGGTGGAGAAGTAGGTGGAGGGGGAGGAGGCGGTGGAGATGGAGCAGGAGGAGGAGAAGGAACGTGAGGTGGAGAAGAGGCAATAGGTGGAGAAGGAGCACGCGGAGAAGGACCAGGAGGAGGAGGAGGAGAAGGAGTTGGAGAAGATGCAGGAGGAGGAGCAGGAGCAGGAGGAGAAGAAGGAGCAGGAGGTGGAGAAGGAGCAGGAGGAGGAGAATGAGAAGGAGGAGGAGAAGGAGCATGAGAAGGAGAAGGAGCAGGAGGTGGAGAAGGAGCAGGAGGTGGAGATGGAGCAGGAGGTGGAGAAGGAGCAGGAGGTGGAGAACGAACAGGAGGTGGAGAAGAAGCAATAGGTGGAGAAGGAGCAGGATGCGCAGAAGGACCAGGAGGTGGAGTAGGAGAAGGAGTTGGAGAAGAAGTAGGAAGAGGAGCAGCAGCAGGAGGAGGAGAAGGAGCAGGAGGTGGAGAAGGAGCAGGATGTGGAGATGGAGCAGGAGGAGGAGAAGGAGCAGGAGGACGAGAAGGAGCAGGAGGAGGAGTACCAGCAGGAGGAGGAGAAGGAGCAGTAGATGGAGAGGGCGGAAGATGAGGAGATGGAGCAGGAGGTGGAGAATGAGCAGGAGAAGGAGAAGGAGAAGGAGCAGTTGGTGCAGAAGGAGCAGGAGGAGGAGAAGGAGCAGGAGGAGGAGAAGGAGCAGAAGGTGAAGATGGAGCATGAGTGGAGAAGGAGATGGAGAAGAAGCAGGAGCAGGAGGAGGAGTAGGAGCAGGAGGAGGTGAAGGAGCAGGAGGTGGACAAGGAGCAGGAGGGGGAGTAGGAGAAGGAGATGGAGAAGAAGCAGGAGGAGGAGGAGGAGCAGGAGCAGGAGGAGAAGGAGGATCAGGAGGAGGAGAAGGTGCAGGAGGTGGAGAAGTAGCAGGAGGTGGAGATGGAGCAGGAGTGGCGAAGGAGCAGGAGAAGAAAAAGGAGCAAGATGAGGAGTTGAAGCAGGAGGAGGAGAAGAAGTCGGAGGTGGAGAAGGCGCAAGATGAGGAGAAGTAGCAGGAGGTGAATAAGGAGCAGGAGAACGAGATGGAGCAGGAGGTGGAAAAGGAGTAGGAAGGAGACAAGGAGCAGGAGGGAGACAAGCAGCAGGAGGTGGAGAAGGAGCAGGAATAGGAGAAGGAGGAGAAGAAGGAGCAGGAGGTGGTGAATGAGCAGGAGTGGAGAAGGAGCAGGAGATGTAGAAGGAGCAGGAGGGCGAGAAGGAGCAGGAAGTCGAGAAGCAGCAGGTGGGCGAGATGGAGCAGAAGGGCGAGAAGGCGCAGGAGGTGGTCAAGGAGCAGGAGGTGGACAAGCAGGAGGAGGAGAAGACGTCCGAGGTGGAGATGGAGCAGGAGTGGAGAAGGAGCAGGAGAAGAAGATGGAGCAGGAGGAGGAGCAGGAGTAGGAGGAGGAGTAGTAGCAGAAGGTAGAGAAGCAGCATGAGTTGGAGAAGGAGCAGGAGGTGAAGAAGGAGCAGGAGGGAGACAAGGAGCGGGAGGTGGAGAAGGAGCAGGAGGAGGAGAAGGAGGAGAAGAAGGAGCAGGAGGTGGTGAATGAGCAGGAATGGAGAAGGAGCCGCAAGTGGAGAAAGAGCTGGAGGTGGAGAAGGAGCAGGAGGACGAGAAGGAGCATGAGGGGGAGTAGAAGCAGGAGGGCGAGAAGGAGCAGGAGGGCGAGAAGGAGCAGGAGGGCGAGATGGAGCAGGAGGTGGACAAGGAGCAGGAGGTGGACAAGGAGCAGGAGGAGGAGAAGGAGCAGGAGGAGGAGAAGGAGCAGGAGTGGAGCATGAGCAGGAGAAGAAGATGGAGCAGGAGGAGGAGAAGGAGCAGGAGGTGGACAAGGCGCAAGATGAGCAGAAGGAGCAGGAGGTCGAGAAGGAAACGGATGTGGAGAAGGAGCAGGAGGGGGAGAAGGAGCAGGAGGTGGAGAAGGAGTAGGAGGTGGAGAAGGAGCAGGAGGTGGAGAAGGAGCAAGAGGGGAGAAAAGGATCTGGAGGAAGACAAGGAGCAGGAGGTGGAGAAGGAGTAGGAGGAGGAGGAGAAGGAGAAGGAGGTGGTGAAGGAGCAGTAGGTGGAGTAGGAGCAGGAGATGGAGAAGGAACAGGGGAGCGAGAAGGAGCAGGAGGGCGAGAAGGAGCAGGATGGCGAGAAGGAGCAAGTTGGCGATAAGGAGCAGGAGGGCGAGAAGGAGCAGGATGTGGAGAAGGAGCAGGAGATGGACAAGGAGCAGGAGGTGGACAAGGAGCAGGAGGTGGACAAGAATCAGGAGGTGGACACGGAGGAGGAGGTGGACAAGAAGCAGGAGGTGGAGAAGGAGCAGGAGGTGGAGAAGGAGCAGGAGGAGGAGAAGGAGCAGGAGTGCAGAAGGAGCAGGTGAAGAAGAAAGAGCAGGAGGTGGAGAAGGCGCAAGAAGAGGAGAAGGAGCAGGAGGACGAGAAGGAGCATGAGGGGGAGTAGAAGCAGGAGGGCGAGAAGGAGCAGGGGGCGAGAAGGAGCAGCAGTTGGACAAGGAGCTGGAGGTGGACAAGGAGCAGTAGATGGACAAGGAGCAGGAGGTGGACAAGGAGCAGGAGGTGGACAAGGAGCAGGAGGAGGAGACTGAGGTGGATGAGGAGAAGGAGTGGGAGAAAGAGCAGGAGCTGGAGAAGGAGCAGGAGATGGAGAAGGAGCAGGAGGTGGAGTAGGAGCAGGTGGGCAGGAAGGAGCAGGAGGGCGAGAAGGAGCAGGAGGTGATCAAGGAGCAGGAGGTTGACAAGGAGCAGGTGCTGGAGATGGCACAGGAATTGAGAAGGAGAACGAGAAGGAGAAGGAGCAGGAGGTGGAGAAGGATCAAGAGGGAGACAAGGAGCGGCAGGTGGAGGAGGAGCAGAAGGAGGAGAAGAAGGACCAGGAGATGGTGAATGAGCAGGAGTGGAGAAGGAGCAGGAGGTGTAGAAGGAGCAGGAGGGCAGGAAGGAGCAGGGGGGCGAGAAGAAGCAGGTGGGCGAGAAGGAGCAGGAGGGCGAGAAGGAGCAGGAGGGCGACAAGGAGCAGGAGGGCTAGATGGAGCAGGAGGTGGACAATGAGCAGGAGGTGGAGAAGTAGGTGGAGGGGGAGGAGGCGGTGGAGATGGAGCAGGAGGAGGAGAAGGAACGTGAGGTGGAGAAGAGGCAATAGGTGGAGAAGGAGCACGCGGAGAAGGACCAGGAGGAGGAGGAGGAGAAGGAGTTGGAGAAGATGCAGGAGGAGGAGCAGGAGCAGGAGGAGAAGAAGGAGCAGGAGGTGGAGAAGGAGCAGGAGGAGGAGAATGAGAAGGAGGAGGAGAAGGAGCATGAGAAGGAGAAGGAGCAGGAGGTGGAGAAGGAGCAGGAGGTGGAGATGGAGCAGGAGGTGGAGAAGGAGCAGGAGGTGGAGAACGAACAGGAGGTGGAGAAGAAGCAATAGGTGGAGAAGGAGCAGGATGCGCAGAAGGACCAGGAGGTGGAGTAGGAGAAGGAGTTGGAGAAGAAGTAGGAAGAGGAGCAGCAGCAGGAGGAGGAGAAGGAGCAGGAGGTGGAGAAGGAGCAGGATGTGGAGATGGAGCAGGAGGAGGAGAAGGAGCAGGAGGACGAGAAGGAGCAGGAGGAGGATAAGGAGCAGGAGTGGAGAAGGAGCAGGAGAAGAAGAAGAAGAAGAAGCCGGAGGAGGAGTAGAAGCAGGAGGAGGCGAAGGAGCAAGAGGTGGATCAGGCGCAAGATGAGTAGCAGCAGGAGGTGGAGAAGGATCAGGAGAAGGAGAAGGAGCAGGAGGTTGAGAACGAGCAGGAGGTGGAGACGGAGCAGGAGGAGGAGAAGGAGCAGGAGGGAGACAAGGAGCAGGAGGAAGACAAGGAGCAGGAAGTGGAAAAGTAGCAGGAGGAGGAGAAGGAGGAGAAGCAGGAGCAAGAGGTGGTGAATGAGCAGGAGTGGAGAAGGAGCAGGAGGTGGAGAAGGAGCAGGAGGGCAGGAAGTAGCAGTAGTTGGAGAAGGAGCAGGAGGTGGAGAAGGAGCAGGAGGGAGACAAGGAGCAGGAGGAAGACAAGGAGCAGTAGGTGGAAAAGGACCATGAGGAGGAGAAGGAGGAGAATAAGGGGCAGGAGTTGGACAAGGAGCAGGAGGTGGACAGGGAGCAGGAGGTGGACAAGGAGCAGGAGGTGGACAAGGAGCAGGAGGAGGAGAAGGAGGTGGAGGAGGAGCAGGATGTGGAGAAGGAGCAGGAGACGGAGAAGGAGCAGGAGGGGGAGTAGGAGAATGAGTTGGAGAAGAAGCAGGAGGAGGGGCACGAGCAGGAGGAGAAGAAGGAGCAGGAGGTGGAGAAGGAGCAGGAGAAGGAGACGAAGCAGGAGTGGAGAAGGAGCAGCAGTTGGAGAAGGAGCAGCAGGTGGAGAAGAAGCAGGAGGCCGAGAAGGAGCACTTGGTGGACAAGGAGCAGGAGGTGGACAAGGATCAGGATGTGGACAAAGAGCAGGAGGTGGAGAAGGAGCAGCAGGAGGAGAAGGAACAGGAGTTGGGGAGAAGCAATAGGTGGAGAAGGAGCAGGAGGCGGAGAAGTACCAGAAGGGGGAGTCGGAGAACGAGTTGGGGAAGAAGCAGAAGAAGGAGAAGGAGCACGAGGAGGAGATGTAGCAGGAGGTGGAAATGGAGCAGGAGTGGTGAAGGAACAGGAGGTGGAGAAGGAGCAGGTGGAGGAGCAGGAGGAGGAGTAGGAGCAGGAGGAGGAGATGGAGCAGGAGGTGGAGAAGGCGCAAGATGAGGAGAAGGAGCAGGAGGTGGAGAAGGAGCAGGAGGTGGAGAAGGAGCAGGTGGTGGAGTAGGAGCAAGAGGTGGAGAATGAACAGGAGGTGGAGAAGGACAGGGTGGAGGAGCAGGAGGAGGAGTAGGAGCAGGAGGAGGAGGTGGAGCAGGAGTTGGAGGAGGCGCAAGATGAGGAGAAGGAGCAGGAGGTGGAGAAGGAACAGGAGGTGGAGAAGGAGCAGGAGGGAGACAAGGAGCGGTAGGAGGAGAATGAGGTGGAGGAGGAGAAGGAGTTGGAGAAGGAGCAGCAGGAGGAGAAGGAACAGGAGGGGGGGAGAAGCAATAGGTGGAGAAGGAGCAGGAGGAGGAGAAGGAACAGGAAGGGGAGTAGGAGAATGAGTTGGAGAAGGAGCAGGAGGAGGAGCAGGAGTAGGAAGAGTGGAATGAGCAGGAGGTGGAGATGGAGCAGGAGGGAGAAAAGGAGCAGGAGGAAGACAAGGAGTAGGAGGTGGAGAAGGAGTAGGAGGAGGAGAAGGAGGAGAAGAATGAGCAGCAGGTGGTGAATGAGCAGCAGGTGGACAAGGAGCAGGAGGTGGACAAGGAGCAGGAGATGGACAAGGAGCAGGAGTTGGACAAGGAGCAGGAGGTGGACAAGGAGCAGGAGGAGCAGACGGAGGTGGATGAGGAGAAGGAGGGGGTGAAAGAGCAGGAGCTGGAGAAGGAGCAGGAGCTGGAGAAGGAGCAGGAGATGGAGTAGGAGCAGGAGGGAGAAAATGAGCAGGAGGAAGACAAGGAGCAGGAGGTGCAGATGGAGCAGGAGGAGGAGAAGGAGGAGAAGATGGAGCAGGAGGTGGTGAATGACCAGGAGTGGAGAAGGAGCAGGAGGTGTAGAAGGGGCAGGAGGGCAGGAAGGAGCAGGGGGCGAGAAGGAGCAGCAGTTGGACAAGGAGCAGGAGGTGGACAAGGAGCAGTAGATGGACAAGGAGCAGGAGGTGGACAAGGAGCAGGAGGTGGACAAGGAGCAGGAGGAGGAGACTGAGGTGGATGAGGAGAAGGAGGGGGAGAAAGAGCAGGAGCTGGAGAAGCAGCAGGAAATGGAGAAGGAGCAGGAGGTGGAGTAGGAGCAGGAGGGAGAAAAGGAGCAGGAGGAAGACAAGGAGCAGGAGGTGCAGATGGAGCAGGAGGAGGAGAAGGAGAAGAAGAAGGAGCAGGAGGTGGTGAATGAGCAGGAGTGGAGAAGGAGCAGGATGTGGAGAAGGAGCAGGTGGGCAGAAAGGAGCAGGAGGGCGAGAAGGAGCAGGAGGTGATCAAGGAGGAGTAGGAGCAGGAGGAGGAGATGGAGCAGGAGGTGGAGAAGGCGCAAGATGAGGAGAAGGAGCAGGAGGTGGAGCAGGAGCAGGAGGTGGAGAAGGAGCAGGTGGTGGAGTCGGAGCAAGAGGTGGAGAATGAACAGGAGGTGGAGAAGGACAGGGTGGAGGAGCAGGAGGAGGAGTAGGAGCAGGAGGAGGAGGTGGAGCAGGAGTTGGAGGAGGCGCAAGATGAGGAGAAGGAGCAGGAGGTGGAGAAGGAACAGGAGGTGGAGAAGGAGCAGGAGGTGGAGTAGGAGCAAGAGGTGGAGAATGAACAGGAGGTGGGGAAGGAGCAGGAGGGAGACAAGGAGCGGTAGGAGGAGAATGAGGTGGAGGAGGAGGAGTTGGAGAAGGAGCAGCAGGAGGAGAAGGAACAGGAGGGGGGGAGAAGCAATAGGTGGAGAAGGAGCAGGAGGAGGAGAAGGAACAGGAAGGGGAGTAGGAGAATGAGTTGGAGAAGGAGCAGGAGGAGGAGCAGGAGTAGGAAGAGTGGAATGAGCAGGAGGTGGTGATGGAGCAGGAGGGAGAAAAGGAGCAGGAGGAAGACAAGGAGTAGGAGGTGGAGAAGGAGTAGGAGGAGGAGAAGGAGGAGAAGAATGAGCAGGAGGTGGTGAATGACCAGGAGTGGAGAAGGAGCAGGAGGTGTAGAAGGGGCAGGAGGGCAGGAAGGAGCAGGGGGCGAGAAGGAGCAGCAGTTGGACAAGGAGCAGGAGGTGGACAAGGAGCAGTAGATGGACAAGGATCAGGAGGTGGACAAGGAGCAGGAGGTGGACAAGGAGCAGGAGGAGGAGACTGAGGTGGATGAGGAGAAGGAGGGGGAGAAAGAGCAGGAGCTGGAGAAGGAGCAGGAGATGGAGAAGGAGCAGGAGGTGGAGTAGGAGCAGGAGGGAGAAAAGGAGCAGGAGGAAGACAAGGAGCAGGAGGTGCAGATGGAGCAGGAGGAGGAGAAGGAGGAGAAGAAGGAGCAGGAGGTGGTGAATGAGCAGGAGTGGAGAAGGAGCAGGATGTGGAGAAGGAGCAGGTGGGCAGAAAGGAGCAGGAGGGCGAGAAGGAGCAGGAGGTGATCAAGGAGCAGGAGGTTGACAAGGAGCAGGTGCTGGAGATGGCACAGGAATTGAGAAGGAGAACGAGAAGGAGAAGGAGCAGGAGGTGGAGAAGGATCAAGAGGGAGACAAGGAGCGGGAGGTGGAGGAGGAGCAGAAGGAGGAGAAGAAGGACCAGGAGATGGTGAATGAGCAGGAGTGGAGAAGGAGCAGGAGGTGTAGAAGGAGCAGGAGGGCAGGAAGGAGCAGGGGGGCGAGAAGAAGCAGGTGGGCGAGAAGGAGCAGGAGGGCGATAAGGAGCAGGAGGGCGACAAGGAGCAGGAGGGCTAGATGGAGCAGGAGGTGGACAATGAGCAGGAGGTGGAGAAGTAGGTGGAGGGGGAGGAGGCGGTGGAGATGGAGCAGGAGGAGGAGAAGGAACGTGAGGTGGAGAAGAGGCAATAGATGGAGAAGGAGCACGCGGAGAAGGACCAGGAGGAGGAGGAGGAGAAGGAGTTGGAGAAGATGCAGGAGGAGGAGCAGGAGCAGGAGGAGAAGAAGGAGCAGGAGGTGGAGAAGGAGCAGGCGGTGGAGAAGGAGCAGGAGGAGGAGAAAGAGAAGGAGGAGGAGAAGGAGCAGGAGAAGAAGAAGGAGCAGGAGGAGGAGTAGGAGCAGGAGGAAGAGAAGGAGCAGGAGGTGGAGAAGGATCAGGATGTGGAGAAGGAGCATGAGAAGGAGAAGGAGCAGGAGGTGGAGAAGGAACAGGAGGTGGAGATGGAGCAGGAGGTGGAGAAGGAGCAGGAGTGAGAAAAGGAGCAGGAGGAAGACAAGGAACAGGAGGTGCAGAACGAGCAGGAGGAGGAGAAGGAGGAGAAGAAGCAGTAGTAGGTGGTGAATGAGCAGGAGTGGAGATGGAGCAGGAGTGGGAGAAGGTGCAGGAGGAGGAGAAGGAGGTTGAGGAGGAGAAGTAGGTGGAGAAGGAGCAGGAGACGGAGAAGGACCAGGAGGGGAAGTAGGAGAATGAGTTGGAGAAGAAGCAGGTGGAGGGGCAGGAGCAGGAGGAGAAGAAGGAGCAGGAGAAGGAGACGAAGCAGGAGTGGACAATGAGCAGCAGTTGGAGAAGGAGCAGCAGTTGGAGAAGGAGCAGGAGGGCGAGAAGGAGCAGGTGGGCGAGAAGGAGCAGGAGGGTGAGAAGAGGCAGGAGGGCGAGAATGAGCAGGAGGGCGAGAAGGAGCACTTGGTGGACAAGGAGCGGGAGGTGGACAAGGAGCAGTAGGTGGACAAAGAGCACGAGGTGGAGAAGGAGCAGCAGGAGGAGAAGGAACAGGAGGTGGAGAAGGACCAGAATGGGGAGTCGGAGAATGAGTTGGAGAAGAAGCAGGAGGAGTAGAAGGAGCAGGAGGAGGAGAAGGAGCAGGAGGTGGAAATGGAGCAGGAGTGGAGAAGGAACAGGAGGTGGAGAAGGAGCAGGTGGACGAGCAGGAGGAGGAGTAGGAGCAGTAGGATGAGTAGGAGCAGGAGGTGGAGAAGGCACAATATGAGGAGAAGGAGCAGGAGGTGGAGAAGGAGCAGGAGGTGGAGAAGGAGCAGGAGGGAGATAAGGAGCGGTAGGAGGAGAATGAGGTGTAGGAGGAGAAGGAGGTGGAGAAGGAGCAGCAGGAGGAGAAGGAACAGGAGGTGGGGAGAAGCAACAGGTGGAGAAGGAGCAGGAGGAGGAGAAGGAACAGGAAGGGGAGCAGGAGAATGAGTTGGAGAAGAAGCAGGAGGAGGAGCAGGAGCAGGAGGAGAGGAAGGAGCAGGATGTGGAGATGGAGCAGGAGGGAGAAAAGGAGCAGGAGGAAGACAAGGAGTAGGAGGTGGAGAAGGAGTGGGAGGAGGAGAAGGAGGAGAAGAAGGAGCAGGAGGTGGTGAATGGGCAGGAGTGGAGAAGGAGCAGGAGTTGTCGAAGGAGCAGGAGGGCAGGAAGGAGCAGGAGGGCGAGGAGGAGACTGAGGTGGATGAGGAGAAGGAAGGGGAGAAAGAGCAGGAGCTGGAGAAGGAGCAGGAGATGGAGAAGGAGCAGGAGGTGGAGTAGGAGCAGGAGGGGGAGATGGAGCAGGAGGTGGAGAAGGAGCAGGAGGTGGAGAAGGAGCAGGCGGGAGAAAAGGAGCAGGAGGAAGACAAGGAGCAGGAGGTGGAGAAGGAGCAGGAGGAGGAGAAGGAGGAGAAGAATGAGCAGGAGGTGGTGAATGAGCAGGAGTGGAGAAGGAGCAGGAGGTGGAGTAGGAGTAGGAGGAGGAGAAGGAGAAGGAGGTGGAGAAGGAGCAGGAGGTGGAGAAGGAGCAGGAGGAGGAGATGGAGCAGGAGGAGGAGAAGGAGCAGGAGTGCAGAAGGAGCAGGTGAAGAAGAAAGAGCAGGAGGTGGAGAAGGCGCAAGAAGAGGAGAAGGAGCAGGAGGACGAGAAGGAGCATGAGGGGGAGTAGAAGAAGGAGGGCGAGAAGCAGCAGTAGGGCGAGAAGGAACTGGAGGGCGAGATGGAGCAGGAGGGCGAGATGGAGCAGGAGGTGGACAAGGAGCATGAGGTGGACAAGGAGCAGGAGGAGGAGAAGGACGTGGACCAGGAGAAGGAGGTGGAGAAGGAGCAGGAGGAGGAGAAGGTGCAGGAGGAGTAGAAGGAGCAGGAGGTGGAGAAGGAGCAGGATGTGGAGAAGGAGCAGGAGGAGGAGAAGGAGCAGGAGGAGGAGAAGGAGCAGGAGTGGAGCATGAGCAGGAGAAGAAGATGAAGCAGGAGGAGGAGTAGGAGCAGGAGGATGAGAAGGAGCAGGAGGTGGAGAAGGAGCAGGAGATGGAGAAGGAGCAGGAGGAGGAGCAGAGCAGGAGGAGGAGAAGACGTCCGAGGTGGAGATGGAGCAGGAGTGGAGAAGGAGCAGGAGAAGAAGATGGAGCAGGAGGAGGAGCAGGAGTAGGAGGAGGAGGAGTAGCAGGAGGTAGAGAAGCAGCATGAGTTGGAGAAGGAGCAGGAGGTGAAGAAGGAGCAGGAGGGAGACAAGGAGCGGAAGGTGGAGAAGGAGCAGGAGGAGGAGAAGGAGGAGAAGAAGGAGCAGGAGGTGGTGAATGAGCAGGAATGGAGAAGGAGCAGCAAGTGGAGAAAGAGCTGGAGGTGGAGAAGGAGCAGGAGGACGAGAAAGAACATGAGGGGGAGTAGAAGCAGGAGGGCGAGAAGGAGCAGGAGGGCGAGAAGGAGCAGGAGGGCGAGATGGAGCAGGAGGTGGACAAGGAGCAGGAGGTGGACAAGGAGCAGGAGGAGGAGAAGGACGTGGACGAGGAGACGGAGGTGGAGAAGGAGCAGGAGGAGGAGAAGGAACAGGAGGGGGAGAAGGAGCAGGAGGAGGAGACGGTGCAGGAGGAGGAGAAGGAGCAGGAGGTGGAGAAGGAGCAGGATCTGGAGAAGGAGCAGGAGGAGGAGAAGGAGCAGGAGGAGGAGAAGGAGCAGGAGTGGAGCATGAGCAGGAGAAGAAGATGAAGCAGGAGGAGGAGTAGGAGCAGGAGGAATGAGAAGGAGCAGGAGGTGGAGAAGGAGCAGGAGGTGGAGAAGGAGCAGGAGGAGGAGCAGAGCAGGAGGAGGAGATGAAGTCCGAGGTGGAGATGGAGCAGGAGTGGAGAAGGAGCAGGAGAAGAAGATGGAGCAGGAGGAGGAGCAGGAGCAGGAGGAGGAGTAGTAGCGGGAGGTAGAGAAGCAGCATGAGTTGGAGAAGAAGCAGGAGGAGGAGTAGGAGCAGCAGGTGGAGAAGGAGCAGGAGGAGGAGTAGGAGCAGGAGGTGGAGAAGGAGCAGGTGGAGGAGAAGGTGCAGGAGGAGGAGAAGGAGCAGGAGTGGAGAAGGAGCAGGAGAAGAAGATGGAGCAGGAGGAGGAGAAGGAGCAGGAGGAGGAGTAGTAGCAGGAGGAGGAGAAGGAGCAGGAGGTGGACAAGGCGCAAGATGAGCAGAAGGAGCAGGAGGTCGAGAAGGAAACGGATGTGGAGAAGGAGCAGGAGGGGTAGAAGGAGCAGGAGGTGGAGAAGGAGTAGGAGGTGGAGAAGGAGCAGGAGGTGGAGAAGGAGCAGAGGGGAGAAAAGGATCTGGAGGAAGACAAGGAGCAGGAGGTGGAGAAGGAGTAGTAGGAGGAGGAGAAGGAGCAGGAGGTGGTGAAGAAGCAGTAGGTGGAGTAGGAGCAGGAGATGGAGAAGGAGCAGTAGGTGGAGAAGGAACAGGGGAGCGAGAAGGAGCAGGAGGGCGAGAAGGAGCAGGATGGCGAGAAGGAGCAAGAGGGCGATAAGGAGCAGGAGGGCGAGAAGGAGCAGGATGTGGAGAAGGAGCAGGAGATGGACAAGGAGCAGGAGGTGGAAAAGGAGCAGGAGGTGGACAAGAATCAGGAGGTGGACACGTAGGAGGAGGTGGACAAGAAGCAGGAGGTGGAGATGGAGCAGGAGGTGGAGAAGGAGCAGGAGGAGGAGAAGGAGCAGGAGGAGAAGGAGCAGGAGTGCAGAAGGAGCAGGTGAAGAAGAAAGAGCAGGAGGTGGAGAAGGCGCAAGAAGAGGAGAAGGAGCAGGAGGACGAGAAGGAGCATGAGGGGGAGCAGAAGTAGGAGGGCGAGAAGGAGCAGGAGGGCGAGAAGGAGCTGGAGGGCGAGAAGGAGCAGGAGGGCGAGATGGAGCAGGAGGTGGACAAGGAGCGGGAGGTGGAGAAGGAGCAGGAGGAGGAGAAGGACGTGGACGAGGAGAAGGAGTTGGAGAAGGAGCAGGAGGAGGAGGAGGAACAGGAAGTGGAGAAGATGCAATCGGTGGAGAAGGAGCAGGAGGCGGAGAAGGACCAGGAGGGGGAGTAGATGAAGGAGTTGGAGAAGAAGCAGGAGGAGGAGTAGGAGCAGGAGTGCAGAAGGAGCAGGAGAAGAAGAAACAGCAGTAGGTGGAGAAGGCGCAAGGAGAGGAGAAGAAGCAGGAGGTGGAGATGGAGCAGGAGGTGGAGATGGAGCAGGAGGTGGAGAAGTAGCAGGCGGGAGAAAAGCAACAGGAGGAAGAGAAGGAGCAGGAGGTGGAGAAGGAGCAGGAGGAGGAGAAGGAGGAGAAGAATGAGCAGGAGGTGGTGAATGAGCAGGAGTGGAGAAGGAACAGAAGGTGGAGTAGGAGCAGGAGGAGGAGAAGGAGCAGGGGGAGGAGAAGGAGCAGGAGTGCAGAAGGAGCAGGTGAAGAAGAAAGAGGAGGAGGTGGAGAAGGCGCAAGAAGAGGAGAAGGAGCGGGAGGTGGAGAAGGAGCAGGAGGTGGGGATGGAGCAGGGGAAGGAGAAGGAGCAGGAGTTGGAGATGGAGCAGGAGGTGGAGAAAGAGCAGGAGGTGGAGAAGGAGCATGAGGGAGAAAATCAGCAGGAGGAAGACAAGGAGCAGGAGGTGGAGAAGGAGCAGGAGGAGGAGAAGGAGGAGAAGAAGGAGCAGCAGGTGGTGAATGAGCAGGAGTGGAGAAGGAGCAGGAGGTGGAGAAGGAGCAGGAGGAAGAGGAGGAGTAGGAGCAGGAGGTGGAGATGGAGCAGGAGGAGGAGAAGGAGCAGGAGGTGGAGATGAAGCAGGAGTGGAGAAGGAGCAGGAGAAGAAGAAGGAGCAGGAGGAGGACGAGCAGCAGATGGAGGAGAAGGAGCAGAAGGTGGAGAAGGCGCAAGATGATGAGAAGGACAGGAGGTGGAGAAGGAGCACGAGTGGAGGAGGAGCAGGAGAAGTAGAAGCAGCGCGAGGAGGTGTCCGAGCAGGAGGAGGAGAAGGAGCAGGAGGTGGAGAAGTAGCAGGAGATGGACAAGGAGCAGGTGGAGGAGAAGGAGGTGGAGGAGGAGAAGGAGGTGGAGACGGAGCAGGAGGAGCAGAAGGAACAGGAGGTGGAGAAGAAGCAATCGGTCGAGAAGGAGCAGGAGGTGGAGAAGGACCAGAAGGGGGAGTAGGTGAAGGAGTTGGAGAAGAAGCTGGAGGATGAGCATGAGCAGGAGGAGAAGAAGGAGCAGGAGGTGGAGAAGGAGCAGGAGGAGGAGAAGGAGCAGGAGGAGGAGAAGGAGCAGTAGTGCAGAAGGAGCAGGAGAAGAAGACACAGCAGGAGGTGGAGAAGGCGCAAGAAGAGGAGAAGGAGCAGGAGGTGGAGATGGAGCAGGAGGTGGAGAAGGAGCAGGAGGTGGAGAAGTAGCAGGCGGGAGAAAAGGAGCAGGAGGAAGACAAAGAGCAGGAGGTGGAGAAGGAGCAGGAGGAGGAGAAGGAGGAGAAGAAGGAGCTGGAGGTGGTGAATGAGCAGGAGTGGAGAAGGAGCAGGAGGTGGAGTAGGAGCAGGAGGAGGAGAAGGAGAAGGAGGAGGAGAAGGAGCACGAGGAGGAGAAGGAGCAGGAGGGAGAAAAGGAGCAGGAGGAAGACAAGGAGCAGGAGGTGGAGAAGGAGCACGAGGAGGAGAAGGAGGAGAAGAAGGAGCAGGAGGTGGAGAACGAGCAGGTGGCGGAAAAGGACCAGGAGGGCGGGTATGAGAAGGATTTGGAGAAGAAGCAGGAGGAGGAGCAGGAGCAGGAGGAGAAGAAGGAGCAGGAGGTGGAGAAGGAGCAGGAGGTGGAAAAGGAGCAGGAGGGCGAGAAGGAGCAGGAGGGCGAGAAGGAGCAGGAGGGCGAGAAGGAGCTGGAGGACGAGATGGAGCAGGAGGGCGAGATGGAGCACGAGGTGGACAAGGAGCAGGAGGTGTACAATGAGCAGGAGTTGGACAAGGATCAGGAGGTGGATACGGAGCAGGAGGTGGATAATGAGCAGGAGGTGGACATGGAGACGGAGGTTTACAAGGAGCAGGAGGTAGATAAGGAGAAGGAGGTGGACAAGGAGCAGGAGGAGGAGAAGGAGATGGAGGAGGAGAAGGTCGTGGAGAAGGATTATGAGGAGGAGAAGGAACATGGGGAGGAGAAGGAGCTGGAGGTGGAGAAGGAGCAGGAGGAGGAGAAGGAGCTGGAGTGCAGAACGAGCAGGAGAAGAAGAAACAGCAGGAGGTGGAGAAGGCGCAAGAAGAGGAGAAGGAGCAGGAGGTGGAGATGGAGCAGGAGGCGGAGAAGGAGCAGGAGGTGGAGAAGTAGCAGGCGGGAGAAACGGAGCAGGAGGAAGACAAGGAGTAGGAGGTGGAGAAGGAGCAGGAGGAGGAGAAGAATGAGCAGGAGGTGTTGAATGAGCAGGATGTGGAGAAGGAGCAGGAGGAGGAGAAGGAGCAGGAGTGGAGCATGAGCAGGAGAAGAAGATGAAGCAGGAGGAGGAGTAGGAGCAGGAGGATGAGAAGGAGCAGGAGGTGGAGAAGGATCAGGAGGTGGAGAAGGAGCAGGAGGAGGAGCAGAGCAGGAGGAGGAGAAGAAGTCCGAGGTGGAGATGGAGCAGGAGTGGAGAAGGAGCAGGAGAAGAAGATGGAGCAGGAGGAGGAGCAGGAGCAGGAGTGGAAAAGGAGCAGGAGAAGAAGAAGGAGCAGGAGGAGGAGCAGGAGTAGGAGGAGGAGTAGTAGCAGGAGGTAGAAAAGCAGCATGAGTTGGAGAAGGAGCAGGAGGAGAAGAAGGAGCAGGAGGGAGACAAGGAGCGGGAGGTGGAGAAGGAGCAGGAGGAGGAGAAGGAGGAGAAGAAGGAGCAGGAGGTGGTGAATGAGCAGGAATGGAGAAGGAGCAGCAAGTGGAGAAAGAGCTGGAGGTGGAGAAGGAGCAGGAGGACGAGAAGGAGCATGAGGGGGAGTAGAAGCAGGAGGGCGAGAAGGAGCAGGAGGGCGAGAAGGAGCAGGAGGGCGAGATGGAGCAGGAGGTGGACAAGGACGTGGACGAGGAGAAGGAGGTCGAGAAGGAGCAGGAGGAGGAGCAGGAACCGGAAGTGGAGAAGATGCAATCGGTGGAGAAGGAACAGGAGGCGGAGAAGGACCAGGAGGGGGAGTAGATGAAGGAGTTGGAGAAGAAGCAGGAGGAGGAGTAGGAGCAGGAGGTGGAGAAGGAGCAGGAGGAGGAGAAGGTGCAGGAGGAGGAGAAGGAGCCGGAGTGGAGAAGGAGCAGGAGAAGAAGATGGAGCAGGAGGAGGAGAAGGAGCAGGAGGAGGAGAAGGTGCAGGAGGTGGAGAAGGAGCAGGAATGGAGAAGGGGCAGGAGAAGAAGATGGAGCAGGAGGAGGAGTAGTAGCAGGGGGAGGAGAAGGAGCAGGAGTTGGACAAGGCGCAAGATGAGCAGAAGGAGCAGGAGCTCGAGAAGGAAACGGAGGTGGAGAAGGAGTTGGAGGGGGAGAAGGAGCAGGAGGTGGAGAAGGAATAGGAGGTGGATAAGGAGCAGGAGGTGGAGAAGGAGCAGAGGGGAGAAAAGGATCTGGAGGATGACAAGGAGCAGGAGGTGGAGAAGGAGTAGGAGGAGGAGAGGAAGGAGCAGGAGGTGGTGAAGTAGCAGTAGGTGGAGTAGGAGCAGGAGATGGACAAGAATGGAGGGCGAGAAGGAGCAGGATGGCGAGAAGGAGCAAGAGGGCGATAAGGAGCAGGAGGGCGAGAAGAAGCAGGATGTGGACAAGGAGCAGGAGATGGACAAGGAGCAGGAGGTGGACAAGGAGCAGGAGGTGGACAAGAATCAGGAGGTGGACACGGAGGAGGAGGTGGACAAGAAGCAGGAGGTGGAGAAGGAGCAGGAGGTGGAGAAGGAACAGGAGGAGGAGAAGGAGCAGGAGGAGGAGAAGGAGCAGGAGTGCAGAAGAAGCAGGTGAAGAAGAAAGAGCAGGAGGTGGAGAAGGCGCAAGAAGAGGAGAAGGAGCAGGAGGGAGAGAAGGAGCATGAGGGGGAGTGGAAGCAGGAGGGCGAGAAGGAGCAGGAGGGTGAGAAGGAGCAGGAGGGCGAGAAGGAGCTGGAGGGCGAGAAGGAGCAGGAGGGCGAGATGGAGCAGGAGGTGGACAAGGAGCAGGAGGTGGACAAGGAGCAGGAGGAGGAGAAGGACGTGGACCAGGAGAAGGAGGTGGAGAAGGAGCAGGAGGAGGAGGAGGAACAGGAAGTGGAGAAGATGCAATCGGTGGAGAAGGAGCAGGAGGCGGAGAAGGACCAGGAGGGGGAGTAGATGAAGGAGTTGGAGAAGAAGCAGGAGGAGGAGTAGGAGCAGGAGGTGGAGAAGGAGCAGGAGGAGGAGAAGGTGCAGGAGGAGGAGAAGGAGCAGGAGGTGGAGAAGGAGCAGGATGTGGAGAAGGAGCAGGAGGAGGAGAAGGAGCAGGAGGAGGATGAGCAGGAGGAGGAGAAGGAGCAGGAGTGGAGCATGAGCAGGAGAAGAAGATGAAGCAGGAGGAGGAGTAGGAGCAGGAGGATGAGAAGGAGCAGGAGGTGGAGAAGGAGCAGGGGGCTGAGCAGGAGCAGGAGGAGGAGCAGAGCAGGAGGAGGAGAAGAAGTCCGAGGTGGAGATGGAGCAGGAGTGGAGAAGGAGCAGGAGAAGAAGATGGAGCAGGAGGAGGAGCAGGAGCAGGAGTGGAAAAGGAGCAGGAGAAGAAGAAGGAGCAGGAGGAGGAGCAGGAGTAGTAGGAGGAGCAGTAGCAGGAGGTAGAGAAGCAGCATGAGTTGGAGAAGGAGCAGGAGGTGAAGAAGGAGCAGGAGGGATACAAGGAGCGGGAGGTGGAGAAGGAGCAGTAGGAGGAGAAGGAGGAGAAGAAGGAGCAGGAGGTGGTGAATGAGCAGGAATGGAGAAGGAGCAGCAAGTGGAGAAAGAGCTGGAGGTGGAGAAGGAGCAGGAGGACGAGAAGGAGCATGAGGGGGAGTAGAAGCAGGAGGGCGAGATGGAGCAGGAGGTGGACAAGGAGCAGGAGGTGGACAAGGAGCAGGAGGAGGAGAAGGACGTGGACGAGGAGAAGGTGTTCGAGAAGGAGCAGGAGGAGGAGGAGGAACAGGAAGTGGAGAAGATGCAATCGGTGGAGAAGGAGCAGGAGGCGGAGAAGGACCAGGAGGGGGAGTAGATGAAGGAGTTGGAGAAGAAGCTGGAGGAGGAGTAGGAGCAGGAGGTGGAGAAGGAGCAGGAGGAGGAGAAGGTGCAGGAGGAGGAGAAGGAGCAGGAGTGGAGAAGGAGCAGGAGAAGAAGATGGAGCAGGAGGAGGAGTAGGAGCAGGAGGAGGAGAAGGAGCAGGAGGAGGAGAAGGAGCAGGAGGTGGACAAGGCGCTAGATGAGCAGAAGGAGCAGGAGGTCGAGAAGGAAACGGAGGTGGAGAAGGAGCAGGAGGGGGAGCAGGAGCAGGAGGTGGAGAAGGAATAGGAGGTGGAGAAGGAATAGGAGGTGGAGAAGGAGCAGAGGGGAGAAAAGGATCTGGAGGAAGACAAGGAGCAGGAGGTGGAGAAGGAGTAGGAGGAGGAGGAGAAGGAGCAGGAGGTGGTGAAGGAGCAGTAGGTGGAGTAGGAGCAGGAGATGGAGAAGGAGCAGGAGGTGGAGAAGGAACAGGGGAGCGAGAAGGAGCAGGAGGGCGAGGAGGAGCAGGATGGCGAGAAGGAGCAAGAGGGCGATAAGGAGCAGGAGGGCGAGAAGGAGCAGGATGTGGACAAGGAGCAGGAGATGGACAAGGAGCAGGAGGTGGACAAGGAGCAGGAGGTGGACAAGAATCAGGAGGTGGACACGGAGGAGGAGGTCGACAAGAAGCAGGAGGTGGAGAAGGAGCAGGAGGTGGAGAAGGAATAGGAGGAGGAGAAGGAGCAGGAGGTTGAGAAGGAGCAGGAGTGCAGAAGGAGCAGGTGAAGAAGAAAGAGCAGGAGGTGGAGAAGGCGCAAGAAGAGGAGAAGGAGCAGGAGGGCGAGAAGGAGCAGGAGGGCGAGATGGAGCAGGAGGTGGACAAGGAGCAGGAGGTGGACAAGGAGCAGGAGGAGGAGAAGGACGTGGACGAGGAGAAGGAGGTGGAGAAGGAGCAGGAGGGGAGGAGGAACAGGAAGTGGAGAAAATGCAATCGTTGGAAAAGGAGCAGGAGGCGGAGAAGGACCAGGAGGGGGAGTAGATGAAGGAGTTGGAGAAGAAGCAGGAGGAGGAGTAGGAGCAGGAGGTGGAGAAGGAGCAGGAGGTGGAGAAGGAGCAGGAGGAGGAGCAGAGCAGGAGGAGGAGAAGAAGTCCGAGGTGGAGATGGAGCAGGAGTGGAGAAGGAGCAGGAGAAGAAGATGCAGCAGGAGGAGGAGCAGGAGCAGGAGTGCAAAAGGAGCAGTAGAAGAAGAAGGAGCAGGAGGAGGAGCAGGAGTAGGAGGAGGAGCAGTAGCAGGAGGTAGAGAAGCAGCATGAGTTGGAGAAGGAGCAGGAGGTGAAGAAGGAGCAGGAGGGAGACAAGGAGCGGGAGGTGGAGAAGGAGCAGGAGGAGGAGAAGGAGGAGAAGAAGGAGCAGGAGGTGGTGAATGAGCAGGAATGGAGAAGGAGCAGCAAGTGGAGAAAGAGCTGGAGGTGGAGAAGGAGCAGGAGGACGAGAAGGAGCATGAGGGGGTGCAGAAGCAGGAGGGCGAGAAGGAGCAGGAGGGCGAGAAGGAGCAGGAGGGCGAGATCGAGCAGGAGGTGGACAAGGAGCAGGAGGTGGACAAGGAGCAGGAGGAGGAGAAGGACGTGGATGAGGAGAAGCAGGTGGAGAAGAAGCAGGAGGAGGAGGAGGAACAGGAAGTGGAGAAGAAGCAGGAGGAGGAGTAGGAGCAGGAGGTGGAGAAGGAGCAGGAGGAGGAGAAGGTGCAGGAGGAGGAGAAGGAGCAGGAGTGGAGAAGGAGCAGGAGAAGAAGATGGAGCAGGAGGAGGAGTAGTAGCAGGAGGAAGAGAAGGAGCAGGAGGTGGACAAGGCGCAAGATGAGCAGAAGGAGCAGGAGGTCGAGAAGGAAACGGAGGTGGAGAAGGAGCAGGAGGGGGAGAAGGAGCAGTAGGTGGAGAAGGAGTAGGAGGTGGAGAAGGAGCAGGAGGTGGAGAAGGAGCAGAGGGGAGAAAAGGATCTGGAGGAAGACAAGGAGCAGGAGGTGGAGAAGGAGTAGGAGGAGGAGGAGAAGGAGCCGGAGGTGGAGAAGGAGCAGGAGGTGGAGTAGGAGCAGGAGATGGAGAACGAGCAGGAGGTGGAGAAGGAACAGGGGAGCGAGAAGGAGCAGGAGGGCGAGAAGGAGCAGGAGGGCGAGAAGTAGCAAGAGGGCGAGAAGGAGCAGGAGGGCGAGAAGGAGCAGGAGGTGGACAAGGAGCAGGAGATGGACAAGGAGCAGGAGGTGGACAAGGAGGAGGAGGTGGATAAGAATCAGGAGGTGGACACGGAGGAGGAGGTGGACAAGAAGCAGGAGGTGGACAAGGAGCAGGAGGTGGACAGGGAGCAGGAGGTTGAGAATGAGGTGGAGGTTAAGAAGGAGTTAGAGAAGGAGCAGGAGGAGAATCATAGAATCATAGAATCATAGAAGTTACAACATGGAAACAGGCCCTTCGGCCCAACATGTCCATGTCGCCCAGTTTATACCACGAAGCTAGTCCCAATTGCCTGCACTTGGCCCATATCCCTCGATGCCCATCTTCCCCATGTAACTGTCCAAATGCTTTTTAAAAGACAAAATTGTACCCGCCTCTACTACTGCGTCTGGCAGCTCGTTCCAGACACTCACCACCCTTTGAGTGAAAAAAATGCCCCTCTGGATCCTTTTGTATCTCTCCCCTCTCACCTTAAATCTGTGCCCCCTCGTTATAGACTCCCCTACCTTTGGGAAAAGATTTTGACTATCGACCTTATCTATGCCCCTCATTATTTTATAGACTTCTATAAGATCACCCCTTAACCTCCTACTCTCCAGGGAATAAAGTCCCAGTCTGTCTAACCTCTCCCTGTAAGTCAAACCATCAAGTCCCGGTAGCATCCTAGTAAATCTTTTCTGCACTCTTTCTAGTTTAATAATATCCTTTCTATAATAGGGTGACCAGAACTGTACACAGTACTCCAAGTGTGGCCTCACCAATGCCCTGTACAACTTCAACAAGACATCCCAACTCCTGCATTCAATGTTCTGACCAATGAAACCAAGCATGCTGAATGCCTTCTTCACCACCCTATCCACCTGTGACTCCACTTTCAAGGAGCTATGAATCTGTACTCCTAGATCTCTTTGTTCTATAACTCTCCCCAACGCCCTACCATTAACGGAGTAGGTCCTGGCCCGATTCGATCTACCAAAATGCATCACCTCACATTTATCTAAATTAAACTCCATCTGCCATTCATCGGCCCACTGGCCCAATTTATCAAGATCCCGTTGCAATCCTAGATAACCTTCTTCACTGTCCACAATGCCACCAATCTTGGTGTCATCTGCAAACTTACTAACCATGCCACCTAAATTCTCATCCAAATCATTAATATAAATAACAAATAACAGCGGACCCAGCACCGATCCCTGAGGCACACCGCTGGACACAGGCATCCAGTTTGAAAAACAACCCTCGACAACCACCCTCTGTCTTCAGTCGTCAAGCCAATTTTGTATCCAATTGGCTACCTCACCTTGGATCCCATGAGATGTAACCTTATGTAACAACCTACCATGCGGTACCTTGTCAAATGCTTTGCTGAAGTCCATGTAGACCACGTCTACTGCACAGCCCTCATCTATCTTCTTGGTTACCCCTTCAAAAAACTCAATCAAATTCGTGAGACATGATTTTCCTCTCACAAAACCATGCTGACTGTTCCTAATTAGTCCCTGCCTCTCCAAATGCCTGTAGATTCTGTCCCTCAGAATACCCTCTAACAACTTACCCACTACAGATGTCAGGCTCACTGGTCTATAGTTCCCAGGCTTTTCCCTGCCTCCCTTCTTAAACAAAGGCACAACATTTGCTACCCTCCAATCTTCAGGCACCTCACCTGTAGCGGTGGATGATTCAAATATCTCTGCTAGGGGACCCGCAATTTCCTCCCTAACCTCCCATAACGTCCTGGGATACATTTCATCAGGTCCCGGAGATTTATCTACCTTGATGCGCGTTAAGACTTCCAGCACCTCCCTCTCTGTAATATGTACACTCCTCAAGACATCACTATTTATTTCCCCAAGTTCCCTAACATCCATGCCTTTCTCAACCGTAAATACCGATGTGAAATATTCATTCAGGATCTCACCCATCTCTTGTGGTTCCGCACATAGATGACCTTGTTGATCCTTAAGAGGCCCTACTCTCTCCCTAGTTACCCTTTTGCCCTTTATGTATTTGTAGAAGCTCTTTGGATTCACCTTTGCCTGATCTGCCAAAGCAATCTCATATCTCCTTTTTGCCCTCCTGATTTCTCTCTTAACTCTACTCCGGCAATCTCTATACTCTTCAAGGGATCCACTTGATCCCAGCTGCCTATGCATGTCATATGCCTCCTTCTTATTTTTGACTAGTGCCTCAATCTCCCGAGTCATCCAAGGTTCCCTACTTCTACCAGCCTTGCCCTTCACTTTATAAGGAATGTGCTTACCTTGAACCCTGGTTAACACACTTTTGAAAGCCTCCCACTTACCAGACGTCCCTTTGCCTGCCAACAGACTCTCCCAATCAACTTCTGAAAGTTCCTGTCTAATACCATCAAAATTGGCCTTTCCCCAATTTAGAATTTTAACTTTTGGGCCAGACCTATCCTTCTCCATAGCTATCTTAAAACTAATGGAATTATGATCACTGGTCCCAAAGTGATCCCTCACTAACACTTCTGTCACCTGCCCTTCCTTATTTCCCAAGAGGAGGTCAAGTTTTGCCCCCTCTCTAGTCGGGCCATCCACATACTGAATGAGAAATTCCTCCTGAATACACTCAACAAATTTCTCTCCATCCAAGCCCCTAATGCTATGGCTGTCCCAGTCAATGTTGGGAAAGTTAAAGTCCCCTACTATTACCACCCTATTTTTCTTGCAGCTGTCTGTAATCTCCTTACATATTTGCTCCTCAATTTCCCGTTGACTATTTGGGGGTCTGTAGTACAATCCTATCAAAGTGATCTCTCCCTTCTTATTTTTCAGTTCTACCCATATGGACTCAGTGGGCGAACCCTCGGATATATCCCCTCTCACTACTGCCGTGATATTCTCCCTAATCAAGAACGCAACTCCCCCTCCTCTCTTACCTCCTGCTCTATCTTTCCTATAGCATCTGTACCCTGGAACATTGAGCTGCCAGTCCTGCCCCTCCCTTAGCCATGTTTCAGTAATAGCTATAACATCCCAGTCCCATGTACCCATCCATGCCCTGAGTTCATCTGCCTTGCCCATCAGACTTCTTGCATTGAAATAAATGCAGTTTAATCTAGACTTCCCTTGGTCTTTGCCCTGCTTTCTCAGACCATCTGTCCGGTCATGTTCTGTACACTCTCCCTTACTGCCTTTTGTTTCTGTCACCACTTTATTTCCCACTGACTTCCTGCATCAGTTCCCATCCCCCTGCCACATTAGTTTAAACCCTCCCCAACAGCACTGGCAAACACTCCCCCTAGGACATTGGTTCCAGTCCTGCCCAGATGCAGACCGTCCAATTTGTACTGGTCCCACCTCCCCCAGAACCGGTTCCAATGGCCCAGGAATTTGAATCCCTCCAGCTTGCACCATCTCTCAAGCCACGTATTCATCTTAGCTATCCTGTCATTCCTACTCTGACTAACCCGTGGCACTGGTAGCAATCCTGAGATTACTACCTTTGAGGTCCTACTCTTTAGTTTAACTCCTAACTCCCTAAATTCAGCTTGTAGGACCTCATCCTGTTTTTTACCTATATCGTTGGTGCCTATATGCACCACGACAACTGGCTGTTCACCCTCCCCCTCCAGAATGTCCTGCAGCCGCTCCGAGACATCCTTGACCCTTGCACCAGGGAGGCAACATACCATCCTGGAGTCTCGGTTGCGTCCGCAGAAACGCCTGTCTATTCCCCTTACAATCGAGTCCCCTATCACGATAGCTCTGCCACTCTTTTTCCTGCCCTCCTGTGCAGCAGAGCCAGCCACGGTGCCATGAACCTGGCCACTGCCACCTTCCCCTGGTGAGCCATCTCCGCCAACAGTATCCAAAACGGTATACCTGTTTTGGAGGGAGATGACCGCAGGGGACCCCTGCACTGCCTTCCTACTCTTCCTCTGTCTGTTGGTCACCCATTCACTATCTCCCTCAGTAATTTTTATCTGCGGTGTGACCAACTCACTGAACGTGCTATCCACGACTTTCTCAGCATCGCGGATGCTCCAAAGTGAGTCCATCCGCAGCTCCAGAGCCGTCAAGCGGTCAAACAATTGCTGCAGCTGGACACACTTCCCGCAGGTGAAGGAATCAGGGATACAGGAAGGAGCCCTGAATTCCCACATCCCACAAGAGGAACATGACACGGCGCTGGGATCTCCTGCCATGACGTAACCCTTAAATTAGCTTAAGAACAACTACAATGTCAAGAGAAAAAAAAAGGAAAGAAAAACTACTTACCACTCCCTTTAAGGAGTTTACTCCTTTAAATTGTTCTCAATTTAGAGAATGTTAACTACACTAGGGACCTTGATTCACTAAAAAATAAACGCTACTTCCTATAAGACCTGCAGACCTTCCCTTTCCTTTTACTTCAGTTACTGTAGATAAGGAGAAATACTCACCTGAACCTACTCACCAATCAGGTGCCTCCCCTGTGTCGCGTCCCGATCTGATTCCTGACGTCACTTCGAACTCGGTCGCAGCTCCGCTCGGCTCCGCTCGGCTCGGCTGTTCTCAGCGCTCTGAAATCCCGCCTTTTATCGGACGCTCCCTCCGCTCGGCTCGGCTCCTCTCAGCTGTTCTCAGCGCTCTGAAATCCCGCCTTTTATCGGACGCTCCCTCCGCTCGGCTCGGCTCCTCTCAGCGCTCTGAAATCCCGCCTTTTATCGGACGCTCCCTCCGCTCGGCTCGGCTCCTCTCAGCTGTCCAGAATATTTGATTAAAAGCAAAATACTGCGGATGCTGGAAATCTGAAATAAAAACAGAAAATGCTGGAGAAGCTCAGCAAGTCAGGCAGCATCTTTCTGGGCATCTTCTGGCCAGACTCCGACTCCTCCTCCTCCTCCTCCCACGAGGTTAGCCTGACAGGAAAGCCACAGGAGGAGAAGGAACAGGAGAAGGAGAAGAAGCAATTGGTGGAGAAGGAGCAGTAGGCGGAGAAGAACCAGGAGGAGGAGCAGGAGAAGGAGTTGGAGAAGAAGCAGGAGGAGGAGCAGGAGCAGGAGGAGAAGAAAGGGCAGGAGGTGGAGAAGGAGCAGGAGGTGGAGACGGAGCAGGAGGTGGACAAGGAGCATGATGTGGACAAGGAGCAGGAGGTGGACAAGGAGCAGGAGGAGGAGAAGGAGGTGGGGGAGGAGAAGGAGGTGAACAAGGAGCAGGAGGTGGACAAGGAGCAGGAGGTGGACAAGGAGCAGGAGGAGGAGAAGGAGGTGGAGGAGCTGAAGGATGTGGAGAAGGAGCAGGAGGAGGAGAACTAACAGGAGGACGAGAAGTAGCAAGATGCGCAGAAGGAGCAGGAGTTGGAGAAGATGCTGGAAGAGGAGCAGGAGCAGGAGGAGAAGAAGGAGCAGGAGGTGGAGAAGGAGCAGGATGTGGAGAAGGAGCAGGAGGAGGAGAAGGAGCAGGAGGAGGAGAAGGAGCATGAGGGGGAGTAGAAGCAGGAGGGCGAGAAGGAGAAGGAGGGCGAGAAGGAGCTGGAGGGCGAGAAGGAGCAGGAGGGCGAGATGGAGCAGGAGGTGGACAAGGAGCAGGAGGTGGACAGGGAGCAGGAGGAGGAGAAGGACGTGGACGAGGAGAAGGAGGTGGAGAAGGAGCAGGAGGAGGAGGAGGAACAGGAAGTGGAGAAGATTCAATCGGTGGAGAAGGAGCAGGAGGCGGAGAAGGACCAGGAGGGGGAGTAGATGAAGGAGGTGGAGAAGGAGCAGGAGGAGGAGAAGGTCCAGGAGGAGGAGAAGGAGCAGGAGGTGGAGAAGGAGCAGGATGTGCAGAAGGAGCAGGAGAAGAAGATGGAGCAGGAGGAGGAGCAGGAGTGGAAAAGGAGCAGGAGAAGAAGAAGGAGCTGGAGGAGGAGCAGGAGTAGGAGGAGGAGTAGTAGCAGGAGGTAGAGAAGCAGCATGAGTTGGAGAAGGAGCAGGAGGTGAAGAAGGAGCAGGAGGGAGAAAAGGAGCGGGAGGTGGAGAAGGAGCAGGAGGAGGAGAAGGAGGAGAAGAAGGAGCAGGAGGTGTTGAATAAGCTGGAATGGAGAAGGAGCAGCAAGTGGAGAAAGAGCTGGAGGTGGAGAAGGAGCAGGAGGACGAGAAGGAGCATGAGAGGGAGTAGAAGCAGGAGGGCGAGAAGGAGCAGGAGGGCGAGAAGGAGCAGGAGGGCGAAATGGAGCAGGAGGTGGACAAGGAGCAGGAGGTGGAGAAGGAGCAGGAGGAGGAGAAGGACGTGGACGAGGAGAAGGAGGTGGAGAAGTAGCAGGAGGAGGAGGAGGAACAGGAAGTGGAGAAGATGCAATCGGTGGAGAAGGAGCAGGAGGCCGAGAAGGACCAGGAGTGGGAGTAGATGAAGGAGTTGGAGAAGAAGCAGGAGGAGGAGTAGCAGCAGGAAGTGGGGAAGGAGCAGGAGGAGGTGAAGGTGCAGGAGGAGGAGAAGGAGCACGAGTGGAGAAGGAGCAGGAGAAGAAGATGGAGCAGGAGGAGGAGAAGGAGCAGGAGGAGGAGAAGGTGCAGGAGGAGGAGAAGGAGCAGGAGTGGAGAAGGAGCAGGAGAAGAAGATGGAGCAGGAGGAGGAGTAGTAGCAGGAGGAGGAGAAGGAGCAGGAGGTGGACAAGGCGCAAGATGAGCAGAAGGAGCAGGAGGTCGAGAAGGAAACGGAGGTGGAGAAGGAGCAGGAGGGGGAGAAGGAGTAGGAGGAGGAGGAGAAGGAGCAGGAGGTGGAGAAGGAGCAGGAGGTGGAGTAGGAGCAGGAGATGGAGAACGAGCAGGAGGTGGAGAAGGAACAGGGGAGCGAGAAGGAGCAGGAGGGCGAGAAGGAGCAGGAGGGCGAGAAGGAGCAAGAGGGCGATAAGGAGCAGGAGGGCGAGAAGGAGCAGGACGTGGACAAGGAGCAGGAGATGGACAAGGAGCAGGAGGTGGACAAGGAGCAGGAGGTGGACAAGAATCAGAAGGTGGACACGGAGGAGGAGGTGGACAAGAAGCAGGAGGTGGACAAGGAGCAGGAGGTGGACAGGGAGCAGGAGGTGGAGAAGGAGGTGGAGGTTGAGAAGGAGGTAGAGAAGGAGCAGGAGGAGGAGAAGGAACAGGAGAAGGAGAAGAATCAATAGGTGGAGAAGGAGCAGTAGGCGGAGAATGACCAGGAGGAGGAGCAGTAGAAGGAGTTGGAGAAGAAGCATGAGGACGAGCAGGAGCAGGAGGAGAAGAAAGGGCAGGAGGTGGACAAGGAGCAGGAGGTGGACAAGGAGCAGGAGGTGGACAAGGAGCAGGAGGAGGAGAAGGAGGTGGAGGAGGAGAAGGAGGTGAACAAGGAGCAGGAGTTTGACAAGGAGCAGGAGGTGGACAAGGAGCAGGAGGAGGAGAACGAACAGGAGGACGAGAAGGAGCAGGATGCGCAGAAGGAGCAGGAGTTGGAGAAGATGCTGGAAGAGGAGCAGGAGCAGGAGGAGAAGAAGGAGCAGGAGGTGGAGAAGGAGCAGGAGGTGGAGAAGGAGCAGGAGGAGGAGAAGGAGCAGGAGGAGGAGAAGGAGCAGGAGGAGGAGAAGGAGCAGGAGTGGAGCATGAGCAGGAGATGAAGATGAAGCAGGAGGAGGAGTAGGAGCAGGAGGATGAGAAGGAGCAGGATGTGGAGAAGGAGCAGGAGGTGGAGAAGGAGCAGGAGGGGGAGCAGAGCCGGAGGAGGAGAAGAAGTCCGAGGTGGAGATGGAGCAGGATTGGAGAAGGAGCAGGAGAAGAAGATGGAGTAGGAGGAGGAGCAGGAGCAGGAGTGGAAAAGGAGCAGGAGAAGAAGAAGAAGCAGGAGGAGGAGCAGGAGTAGGAGGAGGAGTAGTAGCAGGAGGAGGTGAAGGAGCAGGAGGAGGAAAAGGAGCAGGAGTGGAGAAGGAGCAGGAGAAGATGAAGAGGCATGAGGAGGAGGAGCAGGAGGAGGAGAAGGAGCAGGAGGTGGAGACGGCGCAAGATAAGAAACAGCAGGAGGTGGAGAAGGAGCAGGAGGTGGAGAAGGAGCAGGAGAAGGAGAAGGAGGACGAGTTTGAGAACGAGCAGGAGGTGGAGACGGAGCAGGAGGAGGAGAAGGAGCAGGAGGGAGACAAGGAGCAGGAGGAAGACAAGGAGGAGGAGGTGGAGAAGGAGCAGGAGGTGGAGAAGGCGCAAGATGAGAAGCAGCTGGAGGTGGAGAAGGAGCAGGAGGGAGACAAGGAGCAGGAGGAAGACAAGGAGCAGGAGGTGGAGACGGAGCAGGAGGAGGAGAAGGAGCAGGAGGGAGACAAGGAGCAGGAGGTGGTAAAGGAGCAGAAGGAGGAGAAGGAGGCGAACAACGAGCAGGAGGTGGTGAATGAGCAGGAGTGAGGAATTACCAGCAGGTGGAGAAGGAGCAGGGGGGCAGGAAGTAGCAGGAGTTGAAGCCCTGTACAACTTCAACAAGACATCCCAACTCCTGCATTCAATGTTCTGACCAATGAAACCAAGCATGCTGAATGCCTTCTTCACCACCCTATCCACCTGTGACTCCACTTTCAAGGAGCTATGAATCTGTACTCCCAGATCTCTTTGTTCTATAACTCTCCCCAACGCCCTACCATTAACGGAGTAGGTCCTGGCCCGATTCGATCTACCAAAATGCATCACCTCACATTTATCTAAATTAAACTCCATCTGCCATTCATCGGCCCACTGGCCCAATTTATCAAGATCCCGTTGCAATCCTAGATAACCTTCTTCACTGTCCACAATGCCACCAATCTTGGTGTCATCTGCAAACTTACTAACCATGCCTCCTAAATTCTCATCCAAATCATTAATATAAATAACAAATAACAGCGGACCCAGCACCGATCCCTGAGGCACACCGCTGGACACATAGAATCATAGAAGTTACAACATGGAAACAGGCCCTTCGGCCCAACATGTCCATGTCGCCCAGTTTATACCACTAAGCTAGTCCCAATTGCCTGCACTTGGCCCATATCCCTCGATACCCATCTTCCCCATGTAACTGTCCAAATGCTTTTTAAAAGACAAATTTGTACCCGCCTCTACTACTGCCTCTGGCAGCTCGTTCCAGACACTCACCACCCTTTGAGTGAAAAAATTGCCCCTCTGGATCCTTTTGTATCTCTCCCCTCTCACCTTAAATCTGTGCCCCCTCGTTATAGACTCCCCTACCTTTGGGAAAAGATTTTGACTATCGACCTTATCTATGCCCCTCATTATTTTATAGACTTCTATAAGATCACCCCTTAACCTCCTACTCTCCAGGGAATAAAGTCCCAGTCTGTCTAACCTCTCCCTGTAAGTCAAACCATCAAGTCCCGGTAGCATCCTAGTAAATCTTTTCTGCACTCTTTCTAGTTTAATAATATCCTTTCTATAATAGGGTGACCAGAACTGTACACAGTACTCCAAGTGTGGCCTCACCAATGCCCTGTACAACTTCAACAAGACATCCCAACTCCTGCATTCAATGTTCTGACCAATGAAACCAAGCATGCTGAATGCCTTCTTCACCACCCTATCCACCTGTGACTCCACTTTCAAGGAGCTATGAATCTGTACTCCTAGATCTCTTTGTTCTATAACTCTCCCCAACGCCCTACCATTAACGGAGTAGGTCCTGGCCCGATTCGATCTACCAAAATGCATCACCTCACATTTATCTAAATTAAACTCCATCTGCCATTCATCGGCCCACTGGCCCAATTTATCAAGATCCCGTTGCAATCCTAGATAACCTTCTTCACTGTCCACAATGCCACCAATCTTGGTGTCATCTGCAAACTTACTAAACATGCTTCCTAAATTCTCATCCAAATCATTAATATAAATAACAAATAACAGCGGACCCAGCACCGATCCCTGAGGCACACCGCTGGACACAGGCATCCAGTTTGAAAAACAACCCTCGACAACCACCCTCTGTCTTCTGTCGTCAAGCCAATTTTGTATCCAATTGGCTACCTCACCTTGGATCCCATGAGATTTAACCTTATGTAACAACCTACCATGCGGTACCTTGTCAAATGCTTTGCTGAAGTCCATGTAGACCACGTCTACTGCACAGCCCTCATCTATCTTCTTGGTTACCCCTTCAAAAAACTCAATCAAATTCGTGAGACATGATTTTCCTCTCACAAAACCATGCTGACTGTTCCTAATTAGTCCCTGCCTCTCCAAATGCCTGTAGATTCTGTCCCTCAGAATACCCTCTAACAACTTACCCACTACAGATGTCAGGCTCACTGGTCTGTAGTTCCCAGGCTTTTCCCTGCCGCCCTTCTTAAACAAAGGCACAACATTTGCTACCCTCCAATCTTCAGGCACCTCACCTGTAGCGGTGGATGATTCAAATATCTCTGCTAGGGGACCCGCAATTTCCTCCCTAACCTCCCATAACGTCCTGGGATACATTTCATCAGGTCCCGGAGATTTATCTACCTTGATGCGCGTTAAGACTTCCAGCACCTCCCTCTCTGTAATATGTACACTCCTCAAGACATCACTATTTATTTCCCTAAGTTCCCTAACATCCATGCCTTTCTCAACCGTAAATACCGATGTGAAATATTCATTCAGGATCTCACCCATCTCTTGTGGTTCCGCACATAGATGACCTTGTTGATCCTTAAGAGGCCCTACTCTCTCCCTAGTTACCCTTTTGCCCTTTATGTATTTGTAGAAGCTCTTTGGATTCACCTTTGCCTGATCTGCCAAAGCAATCTCATATCCCCTTTTTGCCCTCCTGATTTCTCTCTTAACTCTACTCCGGCAATCTCTATACTCTTCAAGGGATCCACTTGATCCCAGCTGCCTATGCATGTCATATGCCTCCTTCTTCTTTTTGACGAGTGCCTCAATCTCCCGAGTCATCCAAGGTTCCCTACTTCTACCAGCCTTGCCCTTCACTTTATAAGGAATGTGCTTACCCTGAACCCTGGTTAACACACTTTTGAAAGCCTCCCACTTACCAGACGTCCCTTTGCCTGCCAACAGACTCTCCCAATCAACTTCTGAAAGTTCCTGTCTAATACCATCAAAATTGGCCTTTCCCCAATTTAGAATTTTAACTTTTGGGCCAGACCTATCCTTCTCCATAGCTATCTTAAAACTAATGGAATTATGATCACTGGTCCCAAAGTGATCCCTCACTAACACTTCTGTCACCTGCCCTTCCTTATTTCCCAAGAGGAGGTCAAGTTTTGCCCCCTCTCTAGTCGGGCCATCCACATACTGAATGAGAAATTCCTCCTGAATACACTCAACAAATTTCTCTCCATCCAAGCCCCTAATGCTATGGCTGTCCCAGTCAATGTTGGGAAAGTTAAAGTCCCCTACTATTACCACCCTATTTTTCTTGCAGCTGTCTGTAATCTCCTTACATATTTGCTCCTCAATTTCCCGTTGACTATTTGGGGGTCTGTAGTACAATCCTATCAAAGTGATCTCTCCCTTCTTATTTTTCAGTTCTACCCATATGGACTCAGTGGGCGAACCCTCGGATATATCCCCTCTCACTACTGCCGTGATGTTCTCCCTAATCAAGAACGCAACTCCCCCTCCTCTCTTACCTCCTGCTCTATCTTTCCTATAGCATCTGTACCCTGGAACATTGAGCTGCCAGTCCTGCCCCTCCCTTAGCCATGTTTCAGTAATAGCTATAACATCCCAGTCCCATGTACCCATCCATGCCCTGAGTTCATCTGCCTTGCCCATCAGACTTCTTGCATTGAAATAAATGCAGTTTAATCTAGACTTCCCTTGGTCTTTGCCCTGCTTTCTCAGACCATCTGTCCGGTCATGTTCTGTACACTCTCCCTTACTGCGTTTTGTTTCTGTCACCACTTTATTTCCCACTGACTTCCTGCATCGGTTCCCATCCCCCTGCCACATTAGTTTAAACCCTCCCCAACAGCACTGGCAAACACTCCCCCTAGGACATTGGTTCCAGTCCTGCCCAGATGCAGACCGTCCAATTTGTACTGGTCCCACCTCCCCCAGAACCGGTTCCAATGGCCCAGGAATTTGAATCCCTCCAGCTTGCACCATCTCTCAAGCCACGTATTCATCTTAGCTATCCTGTCATTCCTACTCTGACTAACCCGTGGCACTGGTAGCAATTCTGAGATTACTACCTCTGAGGTCCTACTCTTTAGTTTAACTCCTAACTCCCTAAATTCAGCTTGTAGGACCTCATCCTGTTTTTTACCTATATCGTTGGTGCCTATATGCACCACGACAACTGGCTGTTCACCCTCCCCCTCCAGAATGTCCTGCAGCCGCTCCGAGACATCCTTGACCCTTGCACCAGGGAGGCAACATACCATCCTGGAGTCTCGGTTGCGTCCGCAGAAACGCCTGTCTATTCCCCTTACAATCGAGTCCCCTATCACGATAGCTCTGCCACTCTTTTTCCTGCCCTCCTGTGCAGCAGAGCCAGCCACGGTGCCATGAACCTGGCCACTGCCACCTTCCCCTGGTGAGCCATCTCCGCCAACAGTATCCAAAACGGTATACCTGTTTTGGAGGGAGATGACCGCAGGGGACCCCTGCACTGCCTTCCTACTCTTCCTCTGTCTGTTGGTCACCCATTCACTATCTCCCTCAGTAATTTTTATCTGCGGTGTGACCAACTCACTGAACGTGCTATCCACGACTTTCTCAGCATCGCGGATGCTCCAAAGTGAGTCCATCCGCAGCTCCAGAGCCGTCAAGCGGTCAAACAATAGCTGCAGCTGGACACACTTCCCGCAGGTGAAGGAATCAGGGATACAGGAAGGAGCCCTGAATTCCCACATCCCACAAGAGGAACATGACACGGCGCTGGGATCTCCTGCCATGACTTAACCCTTAAATTAGCTTAAGAACAACTACAATGTCAAGAGAAAAAAAAAGGAAAGAAAAACTACTTACCACTCCCTTTAATGAGTTTACTCCTTTAAATTGTTCTCAATTTAGAGAATGTTAACTACACTAGGGACCTTGATTCACTAAAAAATAAACGCTACTTCCGATAAGACCTGCAGACCTTCCCTTTCCTTTCACTTCAGTTCCTGCAGATAAGGAGAAATCCTCACCTGAACCTACTCACCAATCAGGTGCCTCCCCTGTGTCGCGTCCCGATCTGATTCCTGACGTCACTTCGAACTCGGTCGCAGCTCCGCTCGGCTCCGCTCCTCTCAGCGCTCTGAAATCCCGCCTTTTATCGGACGCTCCCTCCGCTCGGCTCGGCTCCTCTCAGCTGTTCTCAGCGCTCTGAAATCCCGCCTTTTATCGGACGCTCCCTCCGCTTGGCTCGGCTCCTCTCAGCTGTTCTCAGCACTCTGAAATCCCGCCTTTTATCGGACGCTCCCTCCGCTCGGCTCGGCTCCTCTCAGCTGTTCTCAGCGCTCTGAAATCCCGCCTTTTATCGGACGCTCGCTCCGCTCGGCTCGGCTCCTCTCAGCGCTCTGAAATCCCGCCTTTTATCGGACGCTCCCTCCGCTCGGCTCGGCTCCTCTCAGCTGTTCTCAGCGCTCTGAAATCCCGCCTTTTATCGGACGCTCGCTCCGCTCGGCTCGGCTCCTCTCAGCGCTCTGAAATCCCGCCTTTTATCGGACGCTCCCTCCGCTCGGCTCGGCTCCTCTCAGCTGTTCTCAGCGCTCTGAAATCCCGCCTTTTATCGGAGGTGGAGGAGCAGCAGGAGGGGGAGAAGGAGCGGGAGGGAGACAAGGAACAGGAGGTGGAGAAGGAGCAGGCAGAGAAGAAAGAACAGGAGAAGGAGAAGGAGCAGGAGATGGAGAAGGAGCAGGAGGTGGAGAAGGAGCAGGAGGAGGAGCAGAGCAGGAGGAGGAGACGAAGTCGGAGGTGGAGATGGAGCAGGAGTGGAGAAGGAGCAGGAGAAGAAGAAGGAGCAGGAGGAGGAGCAGGAGCAGGAGTGGAAAAGGAGCAGGAGAAGAACAAGGAGCAGGAGGAGGAGCAGGAGCAGGAGGAGGAGTAGTAGCAGGAGGTAGAGAAGCAGCATGAGTTGGAGAAGGAGCAGGAGGTGAAGAAGGAGGAGTAGAAGTAGCAGGAGGTGGTGAATGAGCAGGAGTGGAGAAGGAGTAGCAAGTGGAGAAGGAGCAGGAGGTGGAGAAGGAGCAGGAGGACGAGAAGGAGCATGTGGGGGAGAAGAAGCAGGAGGGCGAGAAGGACGTGGACGAGGATAAGGAGGTGGAGAAAGAGCAGGAGGAGGAGGAGGAACAGGAAGTGGAGAAGATGCAATCGGTGGAGAAGGAGCAGGAGGCGGAGAAGGACCAGGAGTGGGAGTAGGTGAAGGAGTTGGAGAAGAAGCAGGAGGAGGAGAAGGAGCAGGAGGAGGAGAAGGTGCAGGAGGAGGAGAAGGAGCAGGAGTGGCGAAGGAGCAGGAGGTGGAGAAGGAGTAGGAGTTCGAGAAGGAGCAGGAGGTGGAGAAGGAGCAGGAGGGAGAAAAGGATCAGGAGGAAGTCAAGGAGCAGGAGGTGGAGAAGGATCAGGAGGAGGAAAAGAAGCAGGAGGTGGAGAAGGAGCAGAAGGTGGAGTAGGAGCAGGGGAGCGAGAAGGAGCAAGTGGGCGAGAAGGAGCAGGAGGGCGATAAGGAGCAGGAGGGCGAGCAGGAGCAGTAGGTGGACAAGGAGCAGTAGGTGAACAAGGAGCAGGAGGTGGACAAGGAGCAGGAGGTGGACAGGGAGCAGGAGGTGGAGAAGCAGATGGAGGATGAGAAGGAGGTGGAGAAGGAGCAGGAGGAGGAGAAGGAACAGGAGAAGGAGAAGAAGCAATAGGTGGAGAAGGAGCAGGAGGCGGACAAGGACCAGGAGGAGGAGCAGGAGAAGGAGTTGGAGAAGAAGCAGGAGGAGGAGCAGGAGCAGGAGGAGAAGAAAGGGCAGGAGGTGGAGAAGGAGCAGGAGGTGGACAAGGAGCAGGAGGTGGACCAGGAGCAGGAGGTGGACAAGGAGCAGGAGGAGGAGAAGGAGGTTGAGGAGGAGAAGGAGCAGGATGCGCAGAAGGAGCAGGAGGGGGAGTAGGAGAAGGAGTTGGAGAAGAAGCAGGAAGAGGAGCTGGAGCAGGAGGAGGAGTAGGAGCAGGAGGAGGAGACGGAGCAGGAGGGGAAGAAGAAGCAGTTGGTGGAGAAGGAGCGGGAGGGAGAAAAGGAGCAGGAGGGAGACAAGGAACAGGAGGTGGAGAAGGAGCAGGCGGAGAAGAAGGAGAAGGAGCAGGAGATGGAGAAGGATGATTAGTTGGAGAAGGAGCAGGAGGAGAAGAAGGAGCAGGAGGTGGTGAATGAGCAGGATTGGCGAAGGAGCAGCAAATGGAGAAGGAGCAGGAGGTGGAGAAGGAGCAGGAGGGCGAGAAGGATCATGAGGGGGAGAACAAGCTTGAGGGCGAGAAGGAGCAAGAGGGCGAGAAGGAGCAGGAGGGCGAGATGGAGCAGGAGGTGGACAATGAGCAGGAGGCGGACAAGGAGCAGGAGGAGGAGAAGGACGTGGACGAGGAGAAGGAGGTGGAGAAGGTGCAGGAGGAGGAGAAGGAACAGGAAGTGGAGAAGAAGCAATAGGTCGAGAAGGAGCAGGAGGTGGAGAAGGACCAGGAGGGGGAGTAGGAGAAGGAGATGGAAAAGAAGCAAGAGGAGCAGCAGGAGCAGGAGTTGGAGAAGGAACAGAAGGAGGAGCACCAGCAGGAGGAGGAGAAGGAGCAGTAGATGGAGAGGGCGCAAGATGAGGAGAAGAAGAAGGAGCAGGAGGAGGAGCACCAGCAGGAGGAGGAGAAGGAGCAGTAGATGGAGAGGGCGCAAGATGAGGAGATGGAGCAGGAGGTGGAGAAGGAGCAGGAGAAGGAGAAGGAGCAGGAGGAGGAGAAGGAGCAGAAGGTGATGATGGAGCATGAGTGGAGAAGGAGATGGAGAAGAAGCAGGAGCAGGAGGAGGAGTAGGAGCAGGAGGAGGAGAAGGAGCAGGAAGTGGACAAGGAGCAGGAGGAGGAGAAGGAACAGGAGGTGGAGAAGAAGCAATAGGTCGAGAAGGAACAGGAGGTGGAGAAGGACCAGGAGGGGGAGTAGGAGAAGGAGATGGAAAAGAAGCAGGAGGAGGAGGAGGAGCAGGAGCAGGAGGAGAAGAAGGATCAGCAGGAGGGGAAGGTGCAGGAGGTGGAGAAGTAGCAGGAGGTGGAGATGGAGCAGGAGTGGCGAAGGAGCAGGAGAAGAAAAAGGAGCAAGAGGAGGAGTTGAAGCAGGAGGAGGAGAAGAAGTAGGAGGTGGAGAAGGCGCAAGATGAGGAGAAGTAGCAGGAGGTGAAGAAGGAGCAGGAGAACGAGAAGGAGCAGGAGGTGGAAAAGGAGTAGGAGGGAGACAAGGAGCAGGAGGGAGACAAGCAGCAGGAAGTGGAGAAGGAGCAGGAGGAGGAGAAGGAGGCGAAGAAGGAGCAGGAGGTGGTGAATGAGCAGGAGTGGAGAAGGAGCAGGAGATGGAGAAGGAGCAGGAGGGCGAGAAGGAGCAGGAAGTCGAGAAGCAGCAGATGGGCGAGATGGAGCAGGAGGGCGAGAAGGCGCAGGAGGAGGACAAGGAGCATGAGGTGGACAAGCAGCAGGAGGAGAAGGAGCTGGAGAAGGAGCAGGAGGAGGAGAAGGAACTGGACGTGGAGAATAAGCAATAGGTGGAGAAGGATCAGGAGGAGGAGATGGAGCAGGAGAAGAAAAAGGAGCAGGAGGAGGAGTAGGAGCAGGAGGAGGAGAAGGAGCAGAAGGTAGAGATGGGGCAAGGGGTGGAGTGGAGAATGAGCAGGAGGAGGAGAAAGAACAGGAGAAGGAGAAGGAGCAGGAGATGGAGAAGGAGCAGGAGGTGGAGAAGGAGCAGGAGGAGGAGCAGAGCAGGAGGAGGAGACGAAGTTCGAGGTGGAGATGGAGCAGGAGTGGAGAAGGAGCAGGAGAAGAAGAAGGAGCAGGACGAGGAGCAGGAGCAGGAGTGGAAAAGGAGCAGGAGAAGAACAAGGAGCAGGAGGAGGAGCAGGAGCAGGAGGAGGAGTAGTAGCAGGAGGTAGAGAAGCAGCATGAGTTGGAGAAGGAGCAGGAGGTGAAGAAGGAGGAGTAGAAGTAGCAGGAGGTGGTGAATGAGCAGGAGTGGAGAAGGAGTAGCAAGTGGAGAAGGAGCAGGAGGTGGAGAAGGAGCAGGAGGACGAGAAGGAGCATGTGGGGGAGAAGAAGCAGGAGGGCGAGAAGGACGTGGACGAGGATAAGGAGGTGGAGAAAGAGCAGGAGGAGGAGGAGGAACAGGAAGTGGAGAAGATGCAATCGGTGGAGAAGGAGCAGGAGGCGGAGAAGGAGCAGGAGGGCGAGAAGGAGCAGGAAGTCGAGAAGCAGCAGATGGGCGAGATGGAGCAGGAGGGCGAGAAGGCGCAGGAGGAGGACAAGGAGCATGAGGTGGACAAGCAGCAGGAGGAGAAGGAGCTGGAGAAGGAGCAGGAGGAGGAGAAGGAACTGGACGTGGAGAATAAGCAATAGGTGGAGAAGGAGCAGGAGGAGGAGATGGAGCAGGAGAAGAAAAAGGAGCAGGAGGAGGAGTAGGAGCAGGAGGAGGAGAAGGAGCAGAAGGTAGAGATGGGGCAAGGGGTGGAGTGGAGAATGAGCAGGAGGAGGAGAAAGAACAGGAGAAGGAGAAGGAGCAGGAGATGGAGAAGGAGCAGGAGGTGGAGAAGGAGCAGGAGGAGGAGCAGAGCAGGAGGAGGAGACGAAGTTCGAGGTGGAGATGGAGCAGGAGTGGAGAAGGAGCAGGAGAAGAAGAAGGAGCAGGACGAGGAGCAGGAGCAGGAGTGGAAAAGGAGCAGGAGAAGAACAAGGAGCAGGAGGAGGAGCAGGAGCAGGAGGAGGAGTAGTAGCAGGAGGTAGAGAAGCAGCATGAGTTGGAGAAGGAGCAGGAGGTGAAGAAGGAGGAGTAGAAGTAGCAGGAGGTGGTGAATGAGCAGGAGTGGAGAAGGAGTAGCAAGTGGAGAAGGAGCAGGAGGTGGAGAAGGAGCAGGAGGACGAGAAGGAGCATGTGGGGGAGAAGAAGCAGGAGGGCGAGAAGGACGTGGACGAGGATAAGGAGGTGGAGAAAGAGCAGGAGTAGGAGGAGGAACAGGAAGTGGAGAAGATGCAATCGGTGGAGAAGGAGCAGGAGGCGGAGAAGGACCAGGAGTGGGAGTAGGTGAAGGAGTTGGAGAAGAAGCAGGAGGAGGAGAAGGAGCAGGAGGAGGAGAAGGTGCAGGAGGAGGAGAAGGAGCAGGAGTGGCGAAGGAGCAGGAGGTGGAGAAGGAGTAGGAGTTCGAGAAGGAGCAGGAGGTGGAGAAGGAGCAGGAGGGAGAAAAGGATCAGGAGGAAGTCAAGGAGCAGGAGGTGGAGAAGGATCAGGAGGAGGAAAAGAAGCAGGAGGTGGAGAAGGAGCAGAAGGTGGAGTAGGAGCAGGGGAGCGAGAAGGAGCAAGTGGGCGAGAAGGAGCAGGAGGGCGATAAGGAGCAGGAGGGCGAGCAGGAGCAGTAGGTGGACAAGGAGCAGTAGGTGAACAAGGAGCAGGAGGTGGACAAGGAGCAGGAGGTGGACAGGGAGCAGGAGGTGGAGAAGCAGATGGAGGATGAGAAGGAGGTGGAGAAGGAGCAGGAGGAGGAGAAGGAACAGGAGAAGGAGAAGAAGCAATAGGTGGAGAAGGAGCAGGAGGCGGACAAGGACCAGGAGGAGGAGCAGGAGAAGGAGTTGGAGAAGAAGCAGGAGGAGGAGCAGGAGCAGGAGGAGAAGAAAGGGCAGGAGGTGGAGAAGGAGCAGGAGGTGGACAAGGAGCAGGAGGTGGACCAGGAGCAGGAGGTGGACAAGGAGCAGGAGGAGGAGAAGGAGGTTGAGGAGGAGAAGGAGCAGGATGCGCAGAAGGAGCAGGAGGGGGAGTAGGAGAAGGAGTTGGAGAAGAAGCAGGAAGAGGAGCTGGAGCAGGAGGAGGAGTAGGAGCAGGAGGAGGAGACGGAGCAGGAGGGGAAGAAGAAGCAGTTGGTGGAGAAGGAGCGGGAGGGAGAAAAGGAGCAGGAGGGAGACAAGGAACAGGAGGTGGAGAAGGAGCAGGCGGAGAAGAAGGAGAAGGAGCAGGAGATGGAGAAGGATGATTAGTTGGAGAAGGAGCAGGAGGAGAAGAAGGAGCAGGAGGTGGTGAATGAGCAGGATTGGCGAAGGAGCAGCAAATGGAGAAGGAGCAGGAGGTGGAGAAGGAGCAGGAGGGCGAGAAGGATCATGAGGGGGAGAAGAAGCTTGAGGGAGAGAAGGAGCAAGAGGGCGAGAAGGAGCAGGAGGGCGAGATGGAGCAGGAGGTGGACAATGAGCAGGAGGCGGACAAGGAGCAGGAGGAGGAGAAGGACGTGGACGAGGAGAAGGAGGTGGAGAAGGTGCAGGAGGAGGAGAAGGAACAGGAAGTGGAGAAGAAGCAATAGGTCGAGAAGGAGCAGGAGGTGGAGAAGGACCAGGAGGGGGAGTAGGAGAAGGAGATGGAAAAGAAGCAAGAGGAGCAGCAGGAGCAGGAGTTGGAGAAGGAACAGAAGGAGGAGCACCAGCAGGAGGAGGAGAAGGAGCAGTAGATGGAGAGGGCGCAAGATGAGGAGAAGAAGAAGGAGCAGGAGGAGGAGCACCAGCAGGAGGAGGAGAAGGAGCAGTAGATGGAGAGGGCGCAAGATGAGGAGATGGAGCAGGAGGTGGAGAAGGAGCAGAAGAAGGAGAAGGAGCAGGAGGAGGAGAAGGAGCAGAAGGTGAAGATGGAGCATGAGTGGAGAAGGAGATGGAGAAGAAGCAGGAGCAGGAGGAGGAGTAGGAGCAGGAGGAGGAGAAGGAGCAGGAAGTGGACAAGGAGCAGGAGGAGGAGAAGGAACAGGAGGTGGAGAAGAAGCAATAGGTCGAGAAGGAGCAGGAGGTGGAAAAGGACCAGGAGGGGGAGTAGGAGAAGGAGATGGAAAAGAAGCAGGAGGAGGAGGAGGAGCAGGAGCAGGAGGAGAAGAAGGATCAGCAGGGGGGGAAGGTGCAGGAGGTGGAGAAGTAGCAGGAGGTGGAGATGGAGCAGGAGTGGCGAAGGAGCAGGAGAAGAAAAAGGAGCAAGAGGAGGAGTTGAAGCAGGAGGAGGAGAAGAAGTAGGAGGTGGAGAAGGCGCAAGATGAGGAGAAGTAGCAGGAGGTGAAGAAGGAGCAGGAGAACGAGAAGGAGCAGGAGGTGGAAAAGGAGTAGGAGGGAGACAAGGAGCAGGAGGGAGACAAGCAGCAGGAAGTGGAGAAGGAGCAGGAGGAGGAGAAGGAGGCGAAGAAGGAGCAGGAGGTGGTGAATGAGCAGGTGTGGAGAAGGAGCAGGAGATAGAGAAGGAGCAGGAGGGCGAGAAGGAGCAGGAAGTCGAGAAGCAGCAGATGGGCGAGATGGAGCAGGAGGGCGAGAAGGCGCAGGAGGAGGACAAGGAGCATGAGGTGGACAAGCAGCAGGAGGAGAAGGAGCTGGAGAAGGAGCAGGAGGAGGAGAAGGAACTGGACGTGGAGAATAAGCAATAGGTGGAGAAGGAGCAGGAGGAGGAGATGGAGCAGGAGAAGAAAAAGGAGCAGGAGGAGGAGTAGGAGCAGGAGGAGGAGAAGGAGCAGAAGGTAGAGATGGGGCAAGGGGTGGAGTGGAGAATGAGCAGGAGGAGGAGAAGGAGCAGGAGAAGGAGGTGGAGAAGTAGCAACACGAGCAGAAGAAGGAGTAGGAGGTGAAGTAGCAGCAGGAGGAGACGGAGCAGAAGCGGGAGAAGGAGCAGGAGGAGGAGGAGGAGCAGGAGGTGGAGTAGGAGAAGGAGTTGGAGACGAAGCAGGAGGAGGAGGTTGAGCAGGAGGAGAAGAAGGAGCAGGAGGAGAAGGTGGAGAAGGAGCACTTGGTGGAGGTTGAGCAGGAGTTGGAGAAGGAGCAGGAGGAGGAGGATGAAAAGGAGCAGGAGGTGGAGAAGGAGCAGGAGGAGGAGAAGGAGCAGGAGGTGGACAAGGAGCAGGATGTGGACAACGAGCAGGAGGTGGACAAGGAGCAGGAGGTGGACAAGGAGCAGGATGTTGAGAAGGAGCAGTAGGTGGACAAGGCGCAGGAGGTGGAGAAGGAACAGGAGGGGGAGAAGGAACAGGAGGTTGAGAAGAAGCAACAGGTGGAGAAGGAGTTGGAGAAGAAGCAGGAAGAGGAGCAGGAGCAGGAGGAGAGGAAGGAGCAGGAGGTGGAGAAGGAGCAGGATGTGGAGAAGGAGCAGGAGAAGATGAAGAAGCAGGAGGAGGAGTAGGAGCAGGAGGAGGAGAAGGAGCAGGAGGTGGAGAATGCGCAAGGTAAGAAGCAGCAGGAGGTGGGGAAGGAGCAGGTGGTGGAGAAGGAGCAGGAGAAGGAGAAGGAGCAGGAGGTTGAGAACGAGCAGGAGGTGGAGACGGAGAAGGAGGAGGAGAAGGAGCAGGAGGGTGACAAGGAGCAGCAGGAAGACAAGAAGCAGGAGGTGGAGAAGGAGCAGAATGTGGAGAAGGCGCAAGATGAGAAGCAGCAGGAGGTGGAGTAGGAGCAGGAGGAAGACAAGGAGCAGGAGGTGGAAAAGGACCATGAGGAGGAGATGGAGGAGAAGAAGTGGCAGGAGTTGTACAAGGAGCAGGAGGTGGACAAGGAGCAGGAGGTGGACAAGGAGCAGGAGGTGGACAAGGAGCAGGATTAGGAGAAGGAGGTGGAGGAGGAGAAGGAAGTGGAGAAGGAGCAGAATGAGGAGAAGCAACAGGAGGTGGAGAACAAGCAATAGGTGGAGAAGGAGCAGGAGACGGAGAAGGACCGGGAGGGGGAGTAGGAGTATGAGTTAGAGAAGAAGCAGGAGGAGGTGCAGGAGCAGGAGTAGAAGAAGGAGCAGGATGTGCAGAAGGAGCAGGAGAAGGATACGAAGCACGAGGTGGAGGAGCAGCAGGAGGTGGAGAAGGAGCGGGAGGGAGACAAGGAACAGCAGGTGGAGAAGGAGCAGGCGGAGAAGAAGGAACAGGAGAAGGAGAAGGAGCAGGAGATGGAGAAGGAGCAGGAGCTGGAGAAGGAGCAGGAGGAAGAGAAGAAGTCGGAGGTGGAGATGGAGCAGGAGTGGAGAAGGAGCAGGAGAAGAAGAAGGAGCAGGAGGAGGATCAGGAGCAGGAGTGGAGAAGGAGCAGGAGAAGAACAATGAGCAGGAGGAGGAGCAGGAGCAGGAGGAGGAGTAGTAGCAGGAGGGAGAGAAGCAGCAGGAGGCGGAGAAGGAGCAGGAGGTGAAGAAGGAGCAGGAGGGAGACAAGGAGCGGGAGATGGAGAAGGAGCAGGAGGAGGAGAAGGAGGAGAAGAAGGAGCAAGAAGTGGTGAATGAGCAGGAGTGGAGAAGGAGCAGCAAGTGGAGGAGGAGCAGGAGGTGGAGAAGGAGCAGGAGGACGAGAAGGAGCATGAGTGGGAGAAGAAGCAGGAGGGCGAGAAGGAGCGGGAGGGCGAGAAGGAGCAGGAGGGCGAGATGGAGCAGGAGGTGGACAATGAGCAGGAGGTGGACAAGGAGCAGGAGCAGGAGAAGGAGACGAAGCAGGAGGTGGAGAAGGAGCAGGAGGGAGACAAGGAAGAGGAGGTGGAGAAGGAGCAGGCGGAGAAGAAAGAACAGGAGAAGGAGAAGGAGCAGGAGATGGAGAAGGAGCAGGAGGTGGAGAAGGAGCAGGAGGAGGAGCAGAGCAGGAGGAGGAGAAGTCGGAGTTGGAGATGGAGCAGAAGTGGAGAAGGAGCAGGAGAAGAAGAAGGAGCAGGAGGAGGAGCAGGAGCAGGAGTGCAAAAGGAGCAGGAGAAGAAGAAAGAGCAGGAGGAGGAGCAGGATTAGGAGGAGGAGTAGTAGCAGGAGGTAGAGAAGCAGCATGAGTTGGAGAAGGAGCAGGAGGTGAAGAAGGAGCAGGAGGGAGACAAGGAGCGAGAGGTGGAGAAGGAGCAGGAGGAGGAGAAGGAGGAGAAGAAGTAGCAGGAGGTGGTGAATGAGCAGGAGTTGAGAAGGAGTAGCAAGTGGAGAAGGAGCAGGAGGTCGAGAAGGAGCAGGAGGACGAGAAGGAGCATGAGGGGGAGAAGAAGCAGGAGGGCGAGAAGGAGCAGGAGGGCGAGAAGGATGTGGACGAGGAGAAGGAGGTGGAGAAGGAGCAGGAGGAGGAGGAGGAACTGGAAGTTGAGAAGTAGCAATCGGTGGAGAAGGAGCAGGAGGCGGAGAAGGACCAGGAGTGGGAATAGGTGAAGGAGCTGTTGAAGATGCAGGAGGAGGAGAAGGAGCAGGAGGAGGAGAAGGTGCAGGAGGCGGAGAAGGAGCAGGAGTGGAGAAGGAGAAGGAGGTGGAGAAGGAGTCGGAGTTGGATAAGGCGCAGGAGGTGGAGAAGGAGCAGGAGGGAGAACAGGATCAGGAGGAAGACAAGGAGCAGGAGGTGGAGAAGGAGCAGGAGGAGGAGACGGAGCAGGAGGTGGAGAAGGAGCAAAAGGTGGAGTAGGAGCAGGAGAAGGTGAAGGAGCAGGAGGTGGAGAAGGAACAGGGGAGCGAGAAGGAGCAGGAGGGCGAGAAGGAGCAGGAGGGCGATAAGGAGCAGGAGGGCGAGGAGAAGCAGTAGGTGGACAAGGAGCAGGAGATGGACAAGGAGCAGGAGCTGGACAAGGAGCAGGAGGTGGACAAGAATCAGAAGGTGGACACGGAGGAGGAGGTGGACAAGGAGTAGGAGGTGGACAAGGAGCATGAGGTGGACAGGGAGCAGGAGGTGGAGAAGGAGATGGAGGATGAGAAGGAGGAGGAGAAGGAGCACGAGGAGGAGAAGGAACTGGAGCAGGAGAAGAAGCAATTGGTGGAGAAGGAGCAGTAGGCGGAGAAGGACCAGTAGGAGGAGCAGGAGAAGGAGTTGGAGAAGAAGCAGGAGGAGGTGCAGGAGTAGAAGAAATGGCAGGAGGTGGAGAAGGAGCAGGGGGTGGACAAGGAGCAGGAGGGCGAGAAGGACGTGGACGAGGAGAAGGAGGTGGAGAAGGAGCAGGAGTAGGAGGAGGAACAGGAAGTTGAGAAGATGCAATCGGTGGAGAAGGAGCAGGAGGCGGAGAAGGACCAGGAGTGGAAGTAGGTGAAGGAGTTGTTGAAGAAGCAGGAGGAGGAGAAGGAGCAGGAGGAGGAGAAGGTGCAGGAGGCGGAGAAGGAGCAGGAGTGGAGAAGGAGCAGGAGGTGGAGAAGGAGTAGGAGTTGGAGAAGGAGCAGGAGGTGGAGAAGGAGCAGGAGGGAGAAAAGGATCACGAGGAAGACAAGGAGCAGGAGGTGGAGAAGGAGCAGGAGGAGGAGACGGAGCAGGAGGTGGAGAAGGAGCAGAAGGTGGAGTAGGAGCAGGATAAGGTGAAGGAGCAGGAGGTGAAGAAGGAACAGGGGAGCGAGAAGGAGCAGGAGGGCGAGAAGGAGCAGGAGGGCGATAAGGAGCAGGAGGGCGAAGAGAAGCAGTAGGTGGACAAGGAGCAGGAGATGGACAAGGAGTAGGAGGTGGACAAGGAGCAGGAGGTGGACAAGAATCAGGAGGTGGACACGGAGGAGGAGGTGGACAAGGAGCAGGAGGTGGACAAGGAGCAGGAGGTGGACAGGGAGCAGGAGGTGGAGAAGGAGATGGAGGATGAGAAGGAGGTGGAGAAGGAGCAGGAGGAGGAGAAGGAACAGGAGAAGGAGTAGAAGCAATAGGTGGAGAAGGAGCAGTAGGCGGAGAAGGACCAGTAGGAGGAGCAGGAAAAGGAGTTGGAGAAGAAGCAAGAGGAGGAGCAGGAGCAGGAGGAGAAGAAAGGGCAGGAGGTGGAGAAGGAGCAGGAGGTGGACAAGGAGCAGGAGTTGGACAAGGAGCAGGAGGTGGACAAGGAGCAGGAGTTGGACAAGGAGCAGGAGGAGGAGATGGACGTGGAGGAGGAGAAGGAGGTGGAGAAGGAGCAGGAGGAGGAGAACGAACAGGAGGACGAGAAGGAGCAGGATGCGCAGAAGGACCAGGAGGGGGAGTAGGAGAAGGAGTTGGAGAAGAAGCAGGAAGAGGAGCAGGAGCAGGAGGAGAAGAAGGAGCAGGAGGTGGAGAAGGAGCAGGATGTGGAGAAGGAGCTGGAGGAGGAGAAGGAGCAGGAGGAGGAGAAGGAGCAGGAGGAGGTGATGGAGCAGGAGTGGAGAATGAGCAGGAGAAGAAGAAGAAGCAGGAGGTTGAGAACGAGCAGGAGGTGGAGACGGAGCAGGAGGAGGAGAAGGAGCAGGAGGGAGACAAGGAGCAGGAGGAAGACAAGTAGCAGGAGGTCGAAAAGAAGCTAGAGGAGGAGAAGGAGGAGATGAAGGAGCAGGAGGTGGTGAATGAGCAGGAGTGGAGAATGAGCAGGAGTTGGAGACGGAGCAGGAGGGCAGGAAGTAGCAGGAGTTGGCGAAGGAGCAGGAGGTGGAGAAGGAGCAGGTGGGAGACAAGGAGCAGGAGGAAGACAAGGAGTAGGAGGTGGAAAAGGACCATGAGGAGGAGGTGGAGGAGAAGAAGGGGCAGGAGTTGGACAAGGAGCAGGAGGTGAACAAGGAACTGAGGTGGACAAGGAGCAGAAGGTGGACAAGGAGCAGGAGGAGGAGAAGGAGGTGGAGAAGGAGCAGAATGAGGAGAAGGAACGGGAGGTGGAGAAGAAGCAATGGGTGGAGAAGGAGCAGGAGACGGAGAAGGACCAGGACGGGGAGTAGGAGAATGAGTTGGAGAAGAAGCAGGAGGAGGAGCAGGAGCAGGAGGAGAAGATGAAGCAGTTGGTGGAGAAGGAGCAGGAGATGGAGACGAAGCAGGAGGTGGAGGAGCAGCAGGAGGTGGAGAAGGAGCGGGAGGGAGAAAAGGAGCAGGAGGGAGACAAGGAACAGGAGGTGGAAAAGGAGCAGGCGGAGAAGAAGGAACGGGAGAAGGAGAAGGAGCAGGAGATGGAGAAGGAGCAGGAGTTGGAGAAGGAGCAGGAGGAGAAGAATGAGCAGGAGGTGGTGAATGAGCAGGAGTGGCGAAGGAGCAGCAAGTGGAGAAGGAGCAGGAGGTGGAGAAGGAGCAGGAGGGCGAGAAGGAGCATGAGGGGGAGAAGAAGCTGGAGGACGAGAAGGAGCAGGAGGGCGAGAAGGAGCAGGAGGGCGAGATGGAGCAGAAGGTGGACAATGAGCAGGAGGCGGACAAGGAGCAGGAGGTGGTAAAAGATCAGGAGGTGGACACGGAGCAGGAGGTGCACAAGGAGCAGGAGGTGGACAAGGAGCAGGAGGTGTACAAGGAGCAGGAGGTGGACTAGGAGCAGGAGGTCGACAAGGAGCAGGAGGAGGAGAAGGACGTGGACGAGGAGAAGGAGGTGGAGAAGGTGCACGAGGAGGAGAAGGAACAGGAAGTGGAGAAGAAGCAATCGGTGGAGAAGGAGAAGGAGGTGGAGCAGGACCAGGAGGGGGAGTAGGTGAAGGAGTTGGAGAAGAAGCAAGAGGAGCAGCAGGAGCAGGAGTTGGAGAAGGAACAGAAGGTAGCGATGGAGCAGGAGTGGAGAAGGAGCAGGAGAAGAAGAAGGAGCAGGAGGAGGAGTACCAGCAGGAGGAGGAGAAGGAGCAGTAGATGGAGAGGGCGGAAGATGAGGAGATGGGGCAGGAGGTGGAGAAGGAGCAGGAGAAGGAGAAGGAGAAGGAGCAGTTGGTGCAGAAGGAGCAGGAGGAGGAGAAGGAGCAGGAGGAGGAGAAGGAGCAGAAGGTGAAGATGGAGCATGAGTGGAGAAGGAGATGGAGAAGAAGCAGGAGCAGGAGGAGGAGTAGGAGCAGGAGGAGGTGAAGGAGCAGGAGGTGGACAAGGAGCAGGAGGGGGAGTAGGAGAAGGAGATGGAGAAGAAGCAGGAGGAGGAGGAGGAGCAGGAGCAGGAGGAGAAGGAGGATCAGGAGGAGGAGAAGGTGCAGGAGGTGGAGAAGTAGCAGGAGGTGGAGATGGAGCAGGAGTGGCGAAGGAGCAGGAGAAGAAAAAGGAGCAAGATGAGGAGTTGAAGCAGGAGGAGGAGAAGAAGTAGGAGGTGGAGAAGGCGCAAGATGAGGAGAAGTAGCAGGAGGTGAATAAGGAGCAGGAGAACGAGATGGAGCAGGAGGTGGAAAAGGAGTAGGAAGGAGACAAGGAGCAGGAGGGAGACAAGCAGCAGGAGGTGGAGAAGGAGCAGGAATAGGAGAAGGAGGAGAAGAAGGAGCAGGAGGTGGTGAATGAGCAGGAGCGGAGAAGGAGCAGGAGATGTAGAAGGAGCAGGAGGGCGAGAAGGAGCAGGAAGTCGAGAAGCAGCAGGTGGGCGAGATGGAGCAGAAGGGCGAGAAGGCGCAGGAGGTGGTCAAGGAGCAGGAGGTGGACAAGCAGGAGGAGGAGAAGGAGCTGGAGAAGGAGCAGGAGGAGGAGAAGGAGCAGGAGTTGGAGATGGGGCAAGGGGAGGAGAAGGAGAAGGAGGAGGAGGAGGAGGAGCTGGAGGAGGAGAATGAGCAGGAGGTGGAGAAGGCGCAAGACGAGGAGAAGGAGCAGGAGGTGGAGAAGGAGCAGGATTGGAGAAGGAGCAGGAGGAGGAGAAGGAGCAGGAGAAGGAGGTGGAGAAGTAGTAACAGGAGCAGAAGAAGGAGCAGGAGGAGAAGTAGCAGCAGGTGGAGACGGAGCAGAAGCGGGAGAAGGAGCAGAAGCGGCAGTCGGAGCAGGAGCGGGAGAAGGAGCATGAAGTGGAGAAGGAGCAGGAGGAGGAGGTTGAGCTAAAGTGGAGAAGGAGCAAGAGGTGGAGAATGATGAGGAGGTGGAGAATGAGCAGGGGTGGAGAAAAAGGAGGAGGAGGAGATTGATCAAGAGGGGTAGGGTTTGCTGGAGGAGCTGAAGGAGCAGGAGGAGGAGGAGAACGAGCAGGTGGAGGTTGATCAGCAGGTTGAGAAGGAGTAGGAGGTGGAGAAGGAGCAGGAGGAGGAGCTTGAGCAGGAGGGGGAGAAGGAGCAGGATGGGGAGAAGGAGCAGGAGGGGGGAAGGAGCAAGAGGTGGAGAAGGAGCTGGAGGGTGAGAAGGAGGAAATGGAGCAGGAGCTGAAGGAGGAGAAGGAGCAGTAGGTGGAGATGGAGCATGAGTGGAGAAGGAGATGGAGAAGAAGCAGGAGCAGGAGGAGGAGTAGGAGCAGGAGGAGGTGAAGGAGCAGGAGGTGGACAAGGAGCAGGAGGGGGAGTAGGAGAAGGAGATGGAGAAGAAGCAGGAGGAGGAGGAGGATCAGGAGCAGGAGGAGAAGGAGGATCAGGAGGATGAGAAGGTGCAGGAGGTGGAGAAGTAGCAGGAGGTGGAGATGGAGCAGGAGTGGCGAAGGAGCAGGAGAAGAAAAAGGAGCAAGATGAGGAGTTGAAGCAGGAGGAGGAGAAGAAGTAGGAGGTGGAGAAGGCGCAAGATGAGGAGAAGTAGCAGGAGGTGAATAAGGAGCAGGAGAACGAGATGGAGCAGGAGGTGGAAAAGGAGTAGGAAGGAGACAAGGAGCAGGAGGGAGACAAGCAGCAGGAGGTGGAGAAGGAGCAGGAATAGGAGAAGGAGGAGAAGAAGGAGCAGGAGGTGGTGAATGAGCAGGAGTGGAGAAGGAGCAGGAGATGTAGAAGGAGCAGGAGGGCGAGAAGGAGCAGGAAGTCGAGAAGCAGCAGGTGGGCGAGATGGAGCAGAAGGGCGAGAAGGCGCAGGAGTTGGTCAAGGAGCAGGAGGTGGACAAGCAGGAGGAGGAGAAGGAGCTGGAGAAGGAGCAGGAGGAGGAGAAGGAGCAGGAGGTGGAGATGGGGCAAGGGGAGGAGAAGGAGAAGGAGGAGGAGGAGGAGGAGCTGGAGGAGGAGAATGAGCAGGAGTTGGAGAAGGCGCAAGACGAGGAGAAGGAGCAGGAGGTGGAGAAGGAGCAGGAGGTGGAGAAGGAGCAGGAGGAGGAGAAGGAGCAGGAGAAGGAGGTGGAGAAGTAGTAACAGGAGCAGAAGAAGGAGCAGGAGGAGAAGTAGCAGCAGGTGGAGACGGAGCAGAAGCGGGAGAAGGAGCAGCAGCGGCAGTCGGAGCAGGAGCGGGAGAAGGAGCATGAAGTGGAGAAGGAGCAGGAGGAGGAGGTTGAGCAAAAGTGGAGAAGGAGCAAGAGGTGGAGAATGATGAGGAGGTGGAGAATGAGCAGGGGTGGAGAACAAGGAGGAGGAGGAGATTGATCAAGAGGGGTAGGGTTTGCTGGAGGAGCTGAAGGAGCAGGAGGAGGAGGAGAACGAGCAGGTGGAGGTTGATCAGCAGGTTGAGAAGGAGTAGGAGGTGGAGAAGGAGCAGGAGGAGGAGCTTGAGCAGGACGGGGAGAAGGAGCAGGATGGGGAGAAGGAGCAGGAGGGGGGAAGGAGCAAGAGGTGGAGAAGGAGCTGGAGGGTGAGAAGGAGGAAATGGAGCAGGAGCTGAAGGAGGAGAAGGAGCAGGAGGTGGAGATGGAACGGAGTGGAGAAGGAGCAGGAGAAGAAGAAGGAGCAGGAGGAGGAGTAGGAGCAGGAGGTGGAGGTTGAGCAGGAGGAGAAGAAGGAGCAGGAGGAGCAGGTGGAGAAGGAGCAGTTGGTGGAGGTTGAGCAGGAGTTGGAGAAGGAACAGGAGGAGGAGGATGAAAAGGAGGGGGGGAAGGAGCAAGAGGTGGAGAAGGAGCAGGAGTGGAGCATGAGCAGGAGAAGAAGATGAAGCAGGAGGAGGAGTAGGAGCAGGAGGATGAGAAGGAGCAGGAGGAGGAGAAGGAGCAGGAGTGGAGCATGAGCAGGAGAAGAAGATGAAGCAGGAGGAGGAGTAGGAGCAGGAGGATGAGAAGGAGCAGGAGGTGGAGAAGGAGCAGGAGGTGGAGAAGGAGCAGGAGGAGGAGCAGAGCAGGAGGAGGAGAAGACGTCCGAGGTGGAGATGGAGCAGGAGTGGAGAAGGAGCAGGAGAAGAAGATGGAGCAGGAGGAGGAGCAGGAGTAGGAGGAGGAGTAGTAGCAGGAGGTAGAGAAGCAGCATGAGTTGGAGAAGGAGCAGGAGGTGAAGAAGGAGCAGGAGGGAGACAAGGAGCGGGAGGTGGAGAAGGAGCAGGAGGAGGAGAAGGAGGAGAAGAAGGAGCAGGAGGTGGTGAATGAGCAGGAATGGAGAAGGAGCAGCAAGTGGAGAAAGAGCTGGAGGTGGAGAAGGAGCAGGAGGACGAGAAGGAGCATGAGGGGGAGTAGAAGCAGGAGGGCGAGAAGGAGCAGGAGGGCGAGAAGGAGCAGGAGGGCGAGATGGAGCAGGAGGTGGACAAGGAGCAGGAGGTGGACAAGGAGCAGGAGGAGAAGGAGCAGGATGAGGAGAAGGAGCAGGAGTGGAGCATGAGCAGGAGAAGAAGATGGAGCAGGAGGAGGAGAAGGAGCAGGAGGAGGAGTAGTAGCAGGAGGAGGAGAAGGAGCAGGAGGTGGACAAGGCGCAAGATGAGCAGAAGGAGCAGGAGGTCGAGAAGGAAACGGATGTGGAGAAGGAGCAGGAGGGGGAGAAGGAGCTGGAGGTGGAGAAGGAGTAGGAGGTGGAGAAGGAGCAGGAGGTGGAGAAGGAGCAGAGGGGAGAAAAGGATCTGGAGGAAGACAAGGAGCAGGAGGTGGAGAAGGAGTAGGAGGAGGAGGAGAAGGAGCAGGAGGTGGTGAAGGAGCAGTAGGTGGAGTAGGAGCAGGAGATGGAGAAGGAGCAGGAGGTGGAGAAGGAACAGGGGAGCGAGAAGGAGCAGGAGGGCGAGAAGGAGCAGGATGGCGAGAAGGAGCAAGTTGGCGATAAGGAGCAGGAGGGCGAGAAGGAGCAGGATGTGGAGAAGGAGCAGGAGATGGACAAGGAGCAGGAGGTGGACAAGGAGCAGGAGGTGGACAAGAATCAGGAGGTGGACACGGAGGAGGAGGTGGACAAGAAGCAGGAGGTGGAGAAGGAGCAGGATGTGGAGAAGGAGCAGGAGGAGGAGAAGGAGCAGGAGGAGGAGAAGGAGCAGGAGTGCAGAAGGAGCAGGTGAAGAAGAAAGAGCAGGAGGTGGAGAAGGCGCAAGAAGAGGAGAAGGAGCAGGAGGACGAGAAGGAGCATGAGGGGGAGTAGAAGCAGGAGGGCGAGAAGGAGCAGGGGGCGAGAAGGAGCAGCAGTTGGACAAGGAGCAGGAGGTGGACAAGGAGCAGTAGATGGACAAGGAGCAGGAGGTGGACAAGGAGCAGGAGGTGGACAAGGAGCAGGAGGAGGAGACTGAGGTGGATGAGGAGAAGGAGTGGGAGAAAGAGCAGGAGCTGGAGAAGGAGCAGGAGATGGAGAAGGAGCAGGAGGTGGAGTAGGAGCAGGAGGGAGAAAAGGAGCAGGAGGAAGACAAGGAGCAGGAGGTGCAGATGGAGCAGGAGGAGGAGAAGGAGGAGAAGAAGGAGCAGGAGGTGGTGAATGAGCAGGAGTGGAGAAGGAGCAGGATGTGGAGAAGGAGCAGGTGGGCAGGAAGGAGCAGGAGGGCGAGAAGGAGCAGGAGGTGATCAAGGAGCAGGAGGTTGACAAGGAGCAGGTGCTGGAGATGGCACAGGAATTGAGAAGGAGAACGAGAAGGAGAAGGAGCAGGAGGTGGAGAAGGATCAAGAGGGAGACAAGGAGCGGCAGGTGGAGGAGGAGCAGAAGGAGGAGAAGAAGGACCAGGAGATGGTGAATGAGCAGGAGTGGAGAAGGAGCAGGAGGTGTAGAATGAGCAGGAGGGCAGGAAGGAGCAGGGGGGCGAGAAGAAGCAGGTGGGCGAGAAGGAGCAGGAGGGCGAGAAGGAGCAGGAGGGCGACAAGGAGCAGGAGGGCTAGATGGAGCAGGAGGGCGACAAGGAGCAGGAGGTGGAGAAGTAGGTGGAGGGGGAGGAGGCGGTGGAGATGGAGCAGGAGGAGGAGAAGGAACGTGAGGTGGAGAAGAGGCAATAGATGGAGAAGGAGCACGCGGAGAAGGACCAGGAGTAGGAGGAGGAGAAGGAGTTGGAGAAGATGCAGGAGGAGGAGCAGGAGCAGGAGGAGAAGAAGGAGCAGGAGGTGGAGAAGGAGTAGGCGGTGGAGAAGGAGCAGGAGGAGGAGAATGAGAAGGAGGATGAGAAGGAGCAGGAGAAGAAGAAGGAGCAGGAGGTGGAGAAGGATCAGGATGTGGAGAAGGAGCATGAGAAGGAGAAGGAGCAGGAGGTGGAGAAGGAGCAGGAGGTGGAGATGGAGCAGGAGGTGGAGAAGGAGCAGGAGGTGGAGAACGAACAGGAGGTGGAGAAGAAGCAATAGGTGGAGAAGGAGCAGGATGCGCAGAAGGACCAGGAGGTGGAGTAGGAGAAGGAGTTGGAGAAGAAGTAGGAAGAGGAGCAGCAGCAGGAGGAGGAGAAGGTGCAGGAGGTGGAGAAGGAGCAGGATGTGGAGATGGAGCAGGAGGAGGAGAAGGAGCAGGAGGACGAGAAGGAGCAGGAGGAGGATAAGGAGCAGGAGTGGAGAAGGAGCAGGAGAAGAAGAAGAAGAAGCCGGAGGAGGAGTAGAAGCAGGAGGAGGAGAAGGAGCAGGAGGTGGATCAGGCGCAAGATGAGTAGCAGCAGGAGGTGGAGAAGGATCAGGAGGTGGAGAAGGAGCAGGAGAAGGAGAAGGAGCAGGAGGTTGAGAACGAGCAGGAGGTGGAGACGGAGCAGGAGGAGGAGAAGGAGCAGGAGGGAGACAAGCAGCAGGAGGAAGACAAGGAGCAGGAAGTGGAAAAGTAGCAGGAGGAGGAGAAGGAGGAGAAGCAGGAGCAAGAGGTGGTGAATGCGCAGGAGTGGAGAAGGAGCAGGAGGTGGAGAAGGAGCAGGAGGGCAGGAAGTAGCAGTAGTTGGAGAAGGAGCAGGAGGTGGAGAAGGAGCAGGAGGGAGACAAGGAGCAGGAGGAAGACAAGGAGCAGTAGGTGGAAAAGGACCATGAGGAGGAGAAGGAGGAGAATAAGGGGCAGGAGTTGGACAAGGAGCAGGAGGTGGACAGGGAGCAGGAGGTGGACAAGGAGCAGGAGGTGGACAAGGAGCAGGAGGAGGAGAAGGAGGTGGAGGAGGAGCAGGATGTGGAGAAGGAGCAGGAGACGGAGAAGGAGCAGGAGGGGGAGTAGGAGAATGAGTTGGAGAAGAAGCAGGAGGAGGGGCACGAGCAGGAGGAGAAGAAGGAGCAGGAGGTGGAGAAGGAGCAGGAGAAGGAGACGAAGCAGGAGTGGAGAAGGAGCAGCAGTTGGAGAAGGAGCAGCAGGTGGAGAAGGAGCAGGAGGCCGAGAAGGAGCACTTGGTGGACAAGGAGCAGGAGGTGGACAAGGATCAGGATGTGGACAAAGAGCAGGAGGTGGAGAAGGAGCAGCAGGAGGAGAAGGAACAGGAGTTGGGGAGAAGCAATAGGTGGTGAAGGAGCAGGAGGCGGAGAAGTACCAGAAGGGGGAGTCGGAGAACGAGTTGGGGAAGAAGCAGAAGAAGGAGAAGGAGCACGAGGAGGAGATGTAGCAGGAGGTGGAAATGGAGCAGGAGTGGTGAAGGAACAGGAGGTGGAGAAGGAGCAGGTGGAGGAGCAGGAGGAGGAGTAGGAGCAGGAGGAGGAGATGGAGCAGGAGGTGGAGAAGGCGCAAGATGAGGAGAAGGAGCAGGAGGTGGAGAAGGAGCAGGAGGTGGAGAAGGAGCAGGTGGTGGAGTAGGAGCAAGAGGTGGAGAATGAACAGGAGGTGGAGAAGGACAGGGTGGAGGAGCAGGAGGAGGAGTAGGAGCAGGAGGAGGAGGTGGAGCAGGAGGTGGAGGAGGCGCAAGATGAGGAGAAGGAGCAGGAGGTGGAGAATGAACAGGAGGTGGAGAAGTAGCAGGAGGGAGACAAGGAGCGGTAGGAGGAGAATGAGGTGGAGGAGGAGAAGGAGTTGGAGAAGGAGCAGCAGGAGGAGAAGGAACAGGAGGTGGGGAGAAGCAATAGGTGGAGAAGGAGCAGGAGGAGGAGAAGGAACAGGAAGGGGAGTAGGAGAATGAGTTGGAGAAGGAGCAGGAGGAGGAGCAGGAGTAGGAAGAGTGGAATGAGCAGGAGGTGGAGATGGAGCAGGAGGGAGAAAAGGAGCAGGAGGAAGACAAGGAGTAGGAGGTGGAGAAGGAGTAGGAGGAGGAGAAGGAGGAGAAGAATGAGCAGCAGGTGGTGAATGAGCAGCAGGTGGACAAGGAGCAGGAGGTGGACAAGGAGCAGGAGATGGACAAGGAGCAGGAGTTGGACAAGGAGCAGGAGGTGGACAAGGAGCAGGAGGAGCAGACGGAGGTGGATGAGGAGAAGGAGGGGGAGAAAGAGCAGGAGCTGGAGAAGGAGCAGGAGCTGGAGAAGGAGCAGGAGGTGGAGTAGGAGCAGGAGGGAGAAAAGGAGCAGGAGGAAGACAAGGAGCACGAGGTGCTGATGGAGCAGGAGGAGGAGAAGGCGGAGAAGATGGAGCAGGAAGTGGTGAATGACCAGGAGTGGAGAAGGAGCAGGAGGTGTAGAAGGGGCAGGAGGGCAGGAAGGAGCAGGGGGCGAGAAGGAGCAGCAGTTGGACAAGGAGCAGGAGGTGGACAAGGAGCAGTAGATGGACAAGGATCAGGAGGTGGACAAGGAGCAGGAGGTGGACAAGGAGCAGGAGGAGGAGACTGAGGTGGATGAGGTGAAGGAGGGGGAGAAAGAGCAGGAGCTGGAGAAGGAGCAGGAGATGGAGAAGGAGCAGGAGGTGGAGTAGGAGCAGGAGGGAGAAAAGGAGCAGGAGGAAGACAAGGAGCAGGAGGTGGAGAAGGAGCAGGAGGAGGAGACGGAGCAGGAGGTGGAGAAGGAGCAGAAGGTGGAGTAGGAGCAGGATAAGGTGAAGGAGCAGGAGGTGAAGAAGGAACAGGGGAGCGAGAAGGAGCAGGAGGGCGAGAAGGAGCAGGAGGGCGATAAGGAGCAGGAGGGCGAAGAGAAGCAGTAGGTGGACAAGGAGCAGGAGATGGACAAGGAGTAGGAGGTGGACAAGGAGCAGGAGGTGGACAAGAATCAGGAGGTGGACACGGAGGAGGAGGTGGACAAGGAGCAGGAGGTGGACAAGGAGCAGGAGGTGGACAGGGAGCAGGAGGTGGAGAAGGAGATGGAGGATGAGAAGGAGGTGGAGAAGGAGCAGGAGGAGGAGAAGGAACAGGAGAAGGAGTAGAAGCAATAGGTGGAGAAGGAGCAGTAGGCGGAGAAGGACCAGTAGGAGGAGCAGGAAAAGGAGTTGGAGAAGAAGCAAGAGGAGGAGCAGGAGCAGGAGGAGAAGAAAGGGCAGGAGGTGGAGAAGGAGCAGGAGGTGGACAAGGAGCAGGAGTTGGACAAGGAGCAGGAGGTGGACAAGGAGCAGGAGTTGGACAAGGAGCAGGAGGAGGAGATGGACGTGGAGGAGGAGAAGGAGGTGGAGAAGGAGCAGGAGGAGGAGAACGAACAGGAGGACGAGAAGGAGCAGGATGCGCAGAAGGACCAGGAGGGGGAGTAGGAGAAGGAGTTGGAGAAGAAGCAGGAAGAGGAGCAGGAGCAGGAGGAGAAGAAGGAGCAGGAGGTGGAGAAGGAGCAGGATGTGGAGAAGGAGCTGGAGGAGGAGAAGGAGCAGGAGGAGGAGAAGGAGCAGGAGGAGGTGATGGAGCAGGAGTGGAGAATGAGCAGGAGAAGAAGAAGAAGCAGGAGGTTGAGAACGAGCAGGAGGTGGAGACGGAGCAGGAGGAGGAGAAGGAGCAGGAGGGAGACAAGGAGCAGGAGGAAGACAAGTAGCAGGAGGTCGAAAAGAAGCTAGAGGAGGAGAAGGAGGAGATGAAGGAGCAGGAGGTGGTGAATGAGCAGGAGTGGAGAATGAGCAGGAGTTGGAGACGGAGCAGGAGGGCAGGAAGTAGCAGGAGTTGGCGAAGGAGCAGGAGGTGGAGAAGGAGCAGGTGGGAGACAAGGAGCAGGAGGAAGACAAGGAGTAGGAGGTGGAAAAGGACCATGAGGAGGAGGTGGAGGAGAAGAAGGGGCAGGAGTTGGACAAGGAGCAGGAGGTGAACAAGGAACTGAGGTGGACAAGGAGCAGAAGTTGGACAAGGAGCAGGAGGAGGAGAAGGAGGTGGAGAAGGAGCAGAATGAGGAGAAGGAACGGGAGGTGGAGAAGAAGCAATGGGTGGAGAAGGAGCAGGAGACGGAGAAGGACCAGGACGGGGAGTAGGAGAATGAGTTGGAGAAGAAGCAGGAGGAGGAGCAGGAGCAGGAGGAGAAGATGAAGCAGTTGGTGGAGAAGGAGCAGGAGATGGAGACGAAGCAGGAGGTGGAGGAGCAGCAGGAGGTGGAGAAGGAGCGGGAGGGAGAAAAGGAGCAGGAGGGAGACAAGGAACAGGAGGTGGAAAAGGAGCAGGCGGAGAAGAAGGAACGGGAGAAGGAGAAGGAGCAGGAGATGGAGAAGGAGCAGGAGTTGGAGAAGGAGCAGGAGGAGAAGAATGAGCAGGAGGTGGTGAATGAGCAGGAGTGGCGAAGGAGCAGCAAGTGGAGAAGGAGCAGGAGGTGGAGAAGGAGCAGGAGGGCGAGAAGGAGCATGAGGGGGAGAAGAAGCTGGAGGACGAGAAGGAGCAGGAGGGCGAGAAGGAGCAGGAGGGCGAGATGGAGCAGAAGGTGGACAATGAGCAGGAGGCGGACAAGGAGCAGGAGGTGGTAAAAGATCAGGAGGTGGACACGGAGCAGGAGGTGCACAAGGAGCAGGAGGTGGACAAGGAGCAGGAGGTGTACAAGGAGCAGGAGGTGGACTAGGAGCAGGAGGTCGACAAGGAGCAGGAGGAGGAGAAGGACGTGGACGAGGAGAAGGAGGTGGAGAAGGTGCACGAGGAGGAGAAGGAACAGGAAGTGGAGAAGAAGCAATCGGTGGAGAAGGAGAAGGAGGTGGAGCAGGACCAGGAGGGGGAGTAGGTGAAGGAGTTGGAGAAGAAGCAAGAGGAGCAGCAGGAGCAGGAGTTGGAGAAGGAACAGAAGGTAGCGATGGAGCAGGAGTGGAGAAGGAGCAGGAGAAGAAGAAGGAGCAGGAGGAGGAGTACCAGCAGGAGGAGGAGAAGGAGCAGTAGATGGAGAGGGCGGAAGATGAGGAGATGGGGCAGGAGGTGGAGAAGGAGCAGGAGAAGGAGAAGGAGAAGGAGCAGTTGGTGCAGAAGGAGCAGGAGGAGGAGAAGGAGCAGGAGGAGGAGAAGGAGCAGAAGGTGAAGATGGAGCATGAGTGGAGAAGGAGATGGAGAAGAAGCAGGAGCAGGAGGAGGAGTAGGAGCAGGAGGAGGTGAAGGAGCAGGAGGTGGACAAGGAGCAGGAGGGGGAGTAGGAGAAGGAGATGGAGAAGAAGCAGGAGGAGGAGGAGGAGCAGGAGCAGGAGGAGAAGGAGGATCAGGAGGAGGAGAAGGTGCAGGAGGTGGAGAAGTAGCAGGAGGTGGAGATGGAGCAGGAGTGGCGAAGGAGCAGGAGAAGAAAAAGGAGCAAGATGAGGAGTTGAAGCAGGAGGAGGAGAAGAAGTAGGAGGTGGAGAAGGCGCAAGATGAGGAGAAGTAGCAGGAGGTGAATAAGGAGCAGGAGAACGAGATGGAGCAGGAGGTGGAAAAGGAGTAGGAAGGAGACAAGGAGCAGGAGGGAGACAAGCAGCAGGAGGTGGAGAAGGAGCAGGAATAGGAGAAGGAGGAGAAGAAGGAGCAGGAGGTGGTGAATGAGCAGGAGCGGAGAAGGAGCAGGAGATGTAGAAGGAGCAGGAGGGCGAGAAGGAGCAGGAAGTCGAGAAGCAGCAGGTGGGCGAGATGGAGCAGAAGGGCGAGAAGGCGCAGGAGGTGGTCAAGGAGCAGGAGGTGGACAAGCAGGAGGAGGAGAAGGAGCTGGAGAAGGAGCAGGAGGAGGAGAAGGAGCAGGAGTTGGAGATGGGGCAAGGGGAGGAGAAGGAGAAGGAGGAGGAGGAGGAGGAGCTGGAGGAGGAGAATGAGCAGGAGGTGGAGAAGGCGCAAGACGAGGAGAAGGAGCAGGAGGTGGAGAAGGAGCAGGATTGGAGAAGGAGCAGGAGGAGGAGAAGGAGCAGGAGAAGGAGGTGGAGAAGTAGTAACAGGAGCAGAAGAAGGAGCAGGAGGAGAAGTAGCAGCAGGTGGAGACGGAGCAGAAGCGGGAGAAGGAGCAGAAGCGGCAGTCGGAGCAGGAGCGGGAGAAGGAGCATGAAGTGGAGAAGGAGCAGGAGGAGGAGGTTGAGCTAAAGTGGAGAAGGAGCAAGAGGTGGAGAATGATGAGGAGGTGGAGAATGAGCAGGGGTGGAGAAAAAGGAGGAGGAGGAGATTGATCAAGAGGGGTAGGGTTTGCTGGAGGAGCTGAAGGAGCAGGAGGAGGAGGAGAACGAGCAGGTGGAGGTTGATCAGCAGGTTGAGAAGGAGTAGGAGGTGGAGAAGGAGCAGGAGGAGGAGCTTGAGCAGGAGGGGGAGAAGGAGCAGGATGGGGAGAAGGAGCAGGAGGGGGGAAGGAGCAAGAGGTGGAGAAGGAGCTGGAGGGTGAGAAGGAGGAAATGGAGCAGGAGCTGAAGGAGGAGAAGGAGCAGTAGGTGGAGATGGAGCATGAGTGGAGAAGGAGATGGAGAAGAAGCAGGAGCAGGAGGAGGAGTAGGAGCAGGAGGAGGTGAAGGAGCAGGAGGTGGACAAGGAGCAGGAGGGGGAGTAGGAGAAGGAGATGGAGAAGAAGCAGGAGGAGGAGGAGGATCAGGAGCAGGAGGAGAAGGAGGATCAGGAGGATGAGAAGGTGCAGGAGGTGGAGAAGTAGCAGGAGGTGGAGATGGAGCAGGAGTGGCGAAGGAGCAGGAGAAGAAAAAGGAGCAAGATGAGGAGTTGAAGCAGGAGGAGGAGAAGAAGTAGGAGGTGGAGAAGGCGCAAGATGAGGAGAAGTAGCAGGAGGTGAATAAGGAGCAGGAGAACGAGATGGAGCAGGAGGTGGAAAAGGAGTAGGAAGGAGACAAGGAGCAGGAGGGAGACAAGCAGCAGGAGGTGGAGAAGGAGCAGGAATAGGAGAAGGAGGAGAAGAAGGAGCAGGAGGTGGTGAATGAGCAGGAGTGGAGAAGGAGCAGGAGATGTAGAAGGAGCAGGAGGGCGAGAAGGAGCAGGAAGTCGAGAAGCAGCAGGTGGGCGAGATGGAGCAGAAGGGCGAGAAGGCGCAGGAGTTGGTCAAGGAGCAGGAGGTGGACAAGCAGGAGGAGGAGAAGGAGCTGGAGAAGGAGCAGGAGGAGGAGAAGGAGCAGGAGGTGGAGATGGGGCAAGGGGAGGAGAAGGAGAAGGAGGAGGAGGAGGAGGAGCTGGAGGAGGAGAATGAGCAGGAGTTGGAGAAGGCGCAAGACGAGGAGAAGGAGCAGGAGGTGGAGAAGGAGCAGGAGGTGGAGAAGGAGCAGGAGGAGGAGAAGGAGCAGGAGAAGGAGGTGGAGAAGTAGTAACAGGAGCAGAAGAAGGAGCAGGAGGAGAAGTAGCAGCAGGTGGAGACGGAGCAGAAGCGGGAGAAGGAGCAGCAGCGGCAGTCGGAGCAGGAGCGGGAGAAGGAGCATGAAGTGGAGAAGGAGCAGGAGGAGGAGGTTGAGCAAAAGTGGAGAAGGAGCAAGAGGTGGAGAATGATGAGGAGGTGGAGAATGAGCAGGGGTGGAGAACAAGGAGGAGGAGGAGATTGATCAAGAGGGGTAGGGTTTGCTGGAGGAGCTGAAGGAGCAGGAGGAGGAGGAGAACGAGCAGGTGGAGGTTGATCAGCAGGTTGAGAAGGAGTAGGAGGTGGAGAAGGAGCAGGAGGAGGAGCTTGAGCAGGACGGGGAGAAGGAGCAGGATGGGGAGAAGGAGCAGGAGGGGGGAAGGAGCAAGAGGTGGAGAAGGAGCTGGAGGGTGAGAAGGAGGAAATGGAGCAGGAGCTGAAGGAGGAGAAGGAGCAGGAGGTGGAGATGGAACGGAGTGGAGAAGGAGCAGGAGAAGAAGAAGGAGCAGGAGGAGGAGTAGGAGCAGGAGGTGGAGGTTGAGCAGGAGGAGAAGAAGGAGCAGGAGGAGCAGGTGGAGAAGGAGCAGTTGGTGGAGGTTGAGCAGGAGTTGGAGAAGGAACAGGAGGAGGAGGATGAAAAGGAGGGGGGGAAGGAGCAAGAGGTGGAGAAGGAGCAGGAGTGGAGCATGAGCAGGAGAAGAAGATGAAGCAGGAGGAGGAGTAGGAGCAGGAGGATGAGAAGGAGCAGGAGGAGGAGAAGGAGCAGGAGTGGAGCATGAGCAGGAGAAGAAGATGAAGCAGGAGGAGGAGTAGGAGCAGGAGGATGAGAAGGAGCAGGAGGTGGAGAAGGAGCAGGAGGTGGAGAAGGAGCAGGAGGAGGAGCAGAGCAGGAGGAGGAGAAGACGTCCGAGGTGGAGATGGAGCAGGAGTGGAGAAGGAGCAGGAGAAGAAGATGGAGCAGGAGGAGGAGCAGGAGTAGGAGGAGGAGTAGTAGCAGGAGGTAGAGAAGCAGCATGAGTTGGAGAAGGAGCAGGAGGTGAAGAAGGAGCAGGAGGGAGACAAGGAGCGGGAGGTGGAGAAGGAGCAGGAGGAGGAGAAGGAGGAGAAGAAGGAGCAGGAGGTGGTGAATGAGCAGGAATGGAGAAGGAGCAGCAAGTGGAGAAAGAGCTGGAGGTGGAGAAGGAGCAGGAGGACGAGAAGGAGCATGAGGGGGAGTAGAAGCAGGAGGGCGAGAAGGAGCAGGAGGGCGAGAAGGAGCAGGAGGGCGAGATGGAGCAGGAGGTGGACAAGGAGCAGGAGGTGGACAAGGAGCAGGAGGAGAAGGAGCAGGATGAGGAGAAGGAGCAGGAGTGGAGCATGAGCAGGAGAAGAAGATGGAGCAGGAGGAGGAGAAGGAGCAGGAGGAGGAGTAGTAGCAGGAGGAGGAGAAGGAGCAGGAGGTGGACAAGGCGCAAGATGAGCAGAAGGAGCAGGAGGTCGAGAAGGAAACGGATGTGGAGAAGGAGCAGGAGGGGGAGAAGGAGCTGGAGGTGGAGAAGGAGTAGGAGGTGGAGAAGGAGCAGGAGGTGGAGAAGGAGCAGAGGGGAGAAAAGGATCTGGAGGAAGACAAGGAGCAGGAGGTGGAGAAGGAGTAGGAGGAGGAGGAGAAGGAGCAGGAGGTGGTGAAGGAGCAGTAGGTGGAGTAGGAGCAGGAGATGGAGAAGGAGCAGGAGGTGGAGAAGGAACAGGGGAGCGAGAAGGAGCAGGAGGGCGAGAAGGAGCAGGATGGCGAGAAGGAGCAAGTTGGCGATAAGGAGCAGGAGGGCGAGAAGGAGCAGGATGTGGAGAAGGAGCAGGAGATGGACAAGGAGCAGGAGGTGGACAAGGAGCAGGAGGTGGACAAGAATCAGGAGGTGGACACGGAGGAGGAGGTGGACAAGAAGCAGGAGGTGGAGAAGGAGCAGGATGTGGAGAAGGAGCAGGAGGAGGAGAAGGAGCAGGAGGAGGAGAAGGAGCAGGAGTGCAGAAGGAGCAGGTGAAGAAGAAAGAGCAGGAGGTGGAGAAGGCGCAAGAAGAGGAGAAGGAGCAGGAGGACGAGAAGGAGCATGAGGGGGAGTAGAAGCAGGAGGGCGAGAAGGAGCAGGGGGCGAGAAGGAGCAGCAGTTGGACAAGGAGCAGGAGGTGGACAAGGAGCAGTAGATGGACAAGGAGCAGGAGGTGGACAAGGAGCAGGAGGTGGACAAGGAGCAGGAGGAGGAGACTGAGGTGGATGAGGAGAAGGAGTGGGAGAAAGAGCAGGAGCTGGAGAAGGAGCAGGAGATGGAGAAGGAGCAGGAGGTGGAGTAGGAGCAGGAGGGAGAAAAGGAGCAGGAGGAAGACAAGGAGCAGGAGGTGCAGATGGAGCAGGAGGAGGAGAAGGAGGAGAAGAAGGAGCAGGAGGTGGTGAATGAGCAGGAGTGGAGAAGGAGCAGGATGTGGAGAAGGAGCAGGTGGGCAGGAAGGAGCAGGAGGGCGAGAAGGAGCAGGAGGTGATCAAGGAGCAGGAGGTTGACAAGGAGCAGGTGCTGGAGATGGCACAGGAATTGAGAAGGAGAACGAGAAGGAGAAGGAGCAGGAGGTGGAGAAGGATCAAGAGGGAGACAAGGAGCGGCAGGTGGAGGAGGAGCAGAAGGAGGAGAAGAAGGACCAGGAGATGGTGAATGAGCAGGAGTGGAGAAGGAGCAGGAGGTGTAGAATGAGCAGGAGGGCAGGAAGGAGCAGGGGGGCGAGAAGAAGCAGGTGGGCGAGAAGGAGCAGGAGGGCGAGAAGGAGCAGGAGGGCGACAAGGAGCAGGAGGGCTAGATGGAGCAGGAGGGCGACAAGGAGCAGGAGGTGGAGAAGTAGGTGGAGGGGGAGGAGGCGGTGGAGATGGAGCAGGAGGAGGAGAAGGAACGTGAGGTGGAGAAGAGGCAATAGATGGAGAAGGAGCACGCGGAGAAGGACCAGGAGTAGGAGGAGGAGAAGGAGTTGGAGAAGATGCAGGAGGAGGAGCAGGAGCAGGAGGAGAAGAAGGAGCAGGAGGTGGAGAAGGAGTAGGCGGTGGAGAAGGAGCAGGAGGAGGAGAATGAGAAGGAGGATGAGAAGGAGCAGGAGAAGAAGAAGGAGCAGGAGGTGGAGAAGGATCAGGATGTGGAGAAGGAGCATGAGAAGGAGAAGGAGCAGGAGGTGGAGAAGGAGCAGGAGGTGGAGATGGAGCAGGAGGTGGAGAAGGAGCAGGAGGTGGAGAACGAACAGGAGGTGGAGAAGAAGCAATAGGTGGAGAAGGAGCAGGATGCGCAGAAGGACCAGGAGGTGGAGTAGGAGAAGGAGTTGGAGAAGAAGTAGGAAGAGGAGCAGCAGCAGGAGGAGGAGAAGGTGCAGGAGGTGGAGAAGGAGCAGGATGTGGAGATGGAGCAGGAGGAGGAGAAGGAGCAGGAGGACGAGAAGGAGCAGGAGGAGGATAAGGAGCAGGAGTGGAGAAGGAGCAGGAGAAGAAGAAGAAGAAGCCGGAGGAGGAGTAGAAGCAGGAGGAGGAGAAGGAGCAGGAGGTGGATCAGGCGCAAGATGAGTAGCAGCAGGAGGTGGAGAAGGATCAGGAGGTGGAGAAGGAGCAGGAGAAGGAGAAGGAGCAGGAGGTTGAGAACGAGCAGGAGGTGGAGACGGAGCAGGAGGAGGAGAAGGAGCAGGAGGGAGACAAGCAGCAGGAGGAAGACAAGGAGCAGGAAGTGGAAAAGTAGCAGGAGGAGGAGAAGGAGGAGAAGCAGGAGCAAGAGGTGGTGAATGCGCAGGAGTGGAGAAGGAGCAGGAGGTGGAGAAGGAGCAGGAGGGCAGGAAGTAGCAGTAGTTGGAGAAGGAGCAGGAGGTGGAGAAGGAGCAGGAGGGAGACAAGGAGCAGGAGGAAGACAAGGAGCAGTAGGTGGAAAAGGACCATGAGGAGGAGAAGGAGGAGAATAAGGGGCAGGAGTTGGACAAGGAGCAGGAGGTGGACAGGGAGCAGGAGGTGGACAAGGAGCAGGAGGTGGACAAGGAGCAGGAGGAGGAGAAGGAGGTGGAGGAGGAGCAGGATGTGGAGAAGGAGCAGGAGACGGAGAAGGAGCAGGAGGGGGAGTAGGAGAATGAGTTGGAGAAGAAGCAGGAGGAGGGGCACGAGCAGGAGGAGAAGAAGGAGCAGGAGGTGGAGAAGGAGCAGGAGAAGGAGACGAAGCAGGAGTGGAGAAGGAGCAGCAGTTGGAGAAGGAGCAGCAGGTGGAGAAGGAGCAGGAGGCCGAGAAGGAGCACTTGGTGGACAAGGAGCAGGAGGTGGACAAGGATCAGGATGTGGACAAAGAGCAGGAGGTGGAGAAGGAGCAGCAGGAGGAGAAGGAACAGGAGTTGGGGAGAAGCAATAGGTGGTGAAGGAGCAGGAGGCGGAGAAGTACCAGAAGGGGGAGTCGGAGAACGAGTTGGGGAAGAAGCAGAAGAAGGAGAAGGAGCACGAGGAGGAGATGTAGCAGGAGGTGGAAATGGAGCAGGAGTGGTGAAGGAACAGGAGGTGGAGAAGGAGCAGGTGGAGGAGCAGGAGGAGGAGTAGGAGCAGGAGGAGGAGATGGAGCAGGAGGTGGAGAAGGCGCAAGATGAGGAGAAGGAGCAGGAGGTGGAGAAGGAGCAGGAGGTGGAGAAGGAGCAGGTGGTGGAGTAGGAGCAAGAGGTGGAGAATGAACAGGAGGTGGAGAAGGACAGGGTGGAGGAGCAGGAGGAGGAGTAGGAGCAGGAGGAGGAGGTGGAGCAGGAGGTGGAGGAGGCGCAAGATGAGGAGAAGGAGCAGGAGGTGGAGAATGAACAGGAGGTGGAGAAGTAGCAGGAGGGAGACAAGGAGCGGTAGGAGGAGAATGAGGTGGAGGAGGAGAAGGAGTTGGAGAAGGAGCAGCAGGAGGAGAAGGAACAGGAGGTGGGGAGAAGCAATAGGTGGAGAAGGAGCAGGAGGAGGAGAAGGAACAGGAAGGGGAGTAGGAGAATGAGTTGGAGAAGGAGCAGGAGGAGGAGCAGGAGTAGGAAGAGTGGAATGAGCAGGAGGTGGAGATGGAGCAGGAGGGAGAAAAGGAGCAGGAGGAAGACAAGGAGTAGGAGGTGGAGAAGGAGTAGGAGGAGGAGAAGGAGGAGAAGAATGAGCAGCAGGTGGTGAATGAGCAGCAGGTGGACAAGGAGCAGGAGGTGGACAAGGAGCAGGAGATGGACAAGGAGCAGGAGTTGGACAAGGAGCAGGAGGTGGACAAGGAGCAGGAGGAGCAGACGGAGGTGGATGAGGAGAAGGAGGGGGAGAAAGAGCAGGAGCTGGAGAAGGAGCAGGAGCTGGAGAAGGAGCAGGAGGTGGAGTAGGAGCAGGAGGGAGAAAAGGAGCAGGAGGAAGACAAGGAGCACGAGGTGCTGATGGAGCAGGAGGAGGAGAAGGCGGAGAAGATGGAGCAGGAAGTGGTGAATGACCAGGAGTGGAGAAGGAGCAGGAGGTGTAGAAGGGGCAGGAGGGCAGGAAGGAGCAGGGGGCGAGAAGGAGCAGCAGTTGGACAAGGAGCAGGAGGTGGACAAGGAGCAGTAGATGGACAAGGATCAGGAGGTGGACAAGGAGCAGGAGGTGGACAAGGAGCAGGAGGAGGAGACTGAGGTGGATGAGGTGAAGGAGGGGGAGAAAGAGCAGGAGCTGGAGAAGGAGCAGGAGATGGAGAAGGAGCAGGAGGTGGAGTAGGAGCAGGAGGGAGAAAAGGAGCAGGAGGAAGACAAGGAGCAGGAGGTGCAGATGGAGCAGGAGGAGGAGAAGGAGGAGAAGAAGGAGCAGGAGGTGGTGAATGAGCAGGAGTGGAGAAGGAGCAGGATGTGGAGAAGGAGCAGGTGGGCAGAAAGGAGCAGGAGGGCGAGAAGGAGCAGGAGGTGATCAAGGAGCAGGAGGTTGACAAGGAGCAGGTGCTGGAGATGGCACAGGAATTGAGAAGGAGAACGAGAAGGAGAAGGAGCAGGAGGTGGAGAAGGATCAAGAGGGAGACAAGGAGCGGGAGGTGGAGGAGGAGCAGAAGGAGGAGAAGAAGGACCAGGAGATGGTGAATGAGCAGGAGTGGAGAAGGAGCAGGAGGTGTAGAAGGAGCAGGAGGGCAGGAAGGAGCAGGGGGGTGAGAAGAAGCAGGTGGGCGAGAAGGAGCAGGAGGGCGATAAGGAGCAGGAGGGCGACAAGGAGCAGGAGGGCTAGATGGAGCAGGAGGTAGACAATGAGCAGGAGGTGGAGAAGTAGGTGGAGGGGGAGGAGGCGGTGGAGATTGAGCAGGAGGAGGAGAAGGAACGTGTGGTGGAGAAGAGGCAATAGATGGAGAAGGAGCACGCGGAGAAGGACCAGGAGGAGGAGGAGGAGAAGGAGTTGGAGAAGATGCAGGAGGAGGAGCAGGAGCAGGAGGAGAAGAAGGAGCAGGAGGTGGAGAAGGAGCAGGCGGTGGAGAAGGAGCAGGAGGAGGAGAAAGAGAAGGAGGAGGAGAAGGAGCAGGAGAAGAAGGAGCAGGAGGAGGAGTAGGAGCAGGAGGAAGAGAAGGAGCAGGAGGTGGAGAAGGATCAGGATGTGGAGAAGGAGCATGAGAAGGAGAAGGAGCAGGAGGTGGAGAAGGAGCAGGAGGTGGAGATGGAGCAGGAGGTGGAGAAGGAGCAGGAGTGAGAAAAGGAGTAGGAGGAAGACAAGGAACAGGAGGTGCAGAACGAGCAGGAGGAGGAGAAGGAGGAGAAGAAGCAGTAGTTGGTGGTGAATGAGCAGGAGTGGAGAAGGAGCAGGAGTGGGAGAAGGTGCAGGAGGAGGAGAAGGAGGTTGAGGAGGAGAAGTAGGTGGAGAAGGAGCAGGAGACGGAGAAGGACCAGGAGGGGAAGTTGGAGAAGAAGCAGGTGGAGGGGCAGGAGCAGGAGGAGAAGAAGGAGCAGGAGAAGGAGACGAAGCAGGAGTGGACAATGAGCAGCAGTTGGAGAAGGAGCAGCAGGTGGAGAAGGAGCAGGAGGGCGAGAAGGAGCAGGTGGGCGAGAAGGAGCAGGAGGGTGAGAAGAGGCAGGAGGGCGAGAATGAGCAGGAGGGCGAGAAGAAGCACTTGGTGGACAAGGAGCGGGAGGTGGACAAGGAGCAGTAGGTGGACAAAGAGCACGAGGTGGAGAAGGAGCAGCAGGAGGAGAAGGAACAGGAGGTGGAGAAGGACCAGAATGGGGAGTCGGAGAATGAGTTGGAGAAGAAGCAGGAGGAGTAGAAGGAGCAGGAGGAGGAGAATGAGCAGGAGGTGGAAATGGAGCAGGAGTGGAGAAGGAACAGGAGGTGGAGAAGGAGCAGGTGGACGAGCAGGAGGAGGAGTAGGAGCAGTAGGATGAGTAGGAGCAGGAGGTGGAGAAGGCACAAGATGAGGAGAAGGAGCAGGAGGTGGAGAAGGAGCAGGAGGTGGAGAAGGAGCAGGAGGTGGAGAAGGAGCAGGAGGGAGATAAGGAGCGGTAGGAGGAGAATGAGGTGTAGGAGGAGAAGGAGGTGGAGAAGGAGCAGCAGGAGGAGAAGGAACAGGAGGTGGGGAGAAGCAACAGGTGGAGAAGGAGCAGGAGGAGGAGAAGGAACAGGAAGGGGAGCAGGAGAATGAGTTGGAGAAGAAGCAGGAGGAGGAGCAGGAGCAGGAGGAGAGGAAGGAGCAGGATGTGGAGATGGAGCAGGAGGGAGAAAAGGAGCAGGAGGAAGACAAGGAGTAGGAGGTGGAGAAGGAGTGGGAGGAGGAGAAGGAGGAGAAAAAGGAGCAGGAGGTGGTGAATGGGCAGGAGTGGAGAAGGAGCAGGAGTTGTCGAAGGAGCAGGAGGGCAGGAAGGAGCAGGAGGGCGAGGAGGAGACTGAGGTGGATGAGGAGAAGGAAGGGGAGAAAGGGCAGGAGCTGGAGAAGGAGCAGGAGATGGAGAAGGAGCAGGAGGTGGAGTAGGAGCAGGAGGGGGAGATGGAGCAGGAGGTGTAGAAGGAGCAGGAGGTGGAGAAGGAGCAGGCGGGAGAAAAGGAGCAGGAGGAAGACAAGGAGCAGGAGGTGGAGAAGGAGCAGGAGGAGGAGAAGGAGGAGAAGAATGAGCAGGAGGTGGTGAATGAGCAGGAGTGGAGAAGGAGCAGGATGTGGAGTAGGAGTAGGAGGAGGAGAAGGAGAAGGAGGTGGAGAAGGAGCAGGAGGTGGAGAAGGAGCAGGAGGAGGAGATGGAGCAGGAGGAGGAGAAGGAGCAAGAGTGCAGAAGGAGCAGGTGAAGAAGAAAGAGCAGGAGGTGGAGAAGGCGCAAGAAGAGGAGAAGGAGCAGGAGGACGAGAAGGAGCATGAGGGGGAGTAGAAGAAGGAGGGCGAGAAGGAGCAGGAGGGCGAGAAGGAGCTGGAGGGCGAGATGGAGCAGGAGGGCGAGATGGAGCATGAGGTGGACAAGGAGCATGAGGTGGACAAGGAGCAGGAGGAGGAGAAGGACGTGGACCAGGAGAAGGAGGTGGAGAAGGAGCAGGAGGAGGAGGAGGAACAGGAAGTGGAGAAGATGCAATCGGTGGAGAAGGAGCAGGAGGCGGAGAAGGACCAGGAGGGGGAGTAGATGAAGGAGTTGGAGAAGAAGCAGGAGGAGGAGTAGGAGCAGGAGGTGGAGAAGGAGCAGGAGGAGGAGAAGGTGCAGGAGGAGAAGAAGGAGCAGGAGGTGGAGAAGGAGCAGGATGTGGAGAAGGAGCAGGAGGAGGAGAAGGAGCAGGAGGAGGAGAAGGAGCAGGAGGATGAGAAGGAGCAGGAGGTGGAGAAGGAGCAGGAGGTGGAGAAGGAGCAGGAGGAGGAGCAGAGCAGGAGGAGGAGAAGACGTCCGAGGTGGAGATGGAGCAGGAGTGGAGAAGGAGCAGGAGAAGAAGAAGGAGCAGGAGGAGGAGCAGGAGTAGGAGGAGGAGGAGTAGCAGGAGGTAGAGAAGCAGCATGAGTTGGAGAAGGAGCAGGAGGTGAAGAAGGAGCAGAAGGGAGACAAGGAGCGGGAGGTGGAGAAGGAGCAGGAGGAGGAGAAGGAGGAGAAGAAGGAGCAGGAGGTGGTGAATGAGCAGGTATTGTGAAGGAGCAGCAAGTGGAGAAAGAGCTGGAGGTGGAGAAGGAGCAGGAGGACGAGAAAGAACATGAGGGGGAGTAGAAGCAGGAGGGCGAGAAGGAGCAGGAGGGCGAGAAGGAGCAGGAGGGCGAGATGGAGCAGGAGGTGGACAAGGAGCAGGAGGTGGACAAGGAGCAGGAGGAGGAGAAGGACGTGGACGAGGAGACGGAGGTGGAGAAGGAGCAGGAGGAGGAGAAGGACCAGGAGGGGGAGAAGGAGCAGGAGGAGGAGACGGTGCAGGAGGAGGAGAAGGAGCAGGAGGTGGAGAAGGAGCAGGATGTGGAGAAGGAGCAGGAGGAGGAGAAGGAGCAGGAGGGAGAAAAGGAGCAGGAGGAAGACAAGGAGCAGGAGGTGCAGATGGAGCAGGAGGAGGAGAAGGCGGAGAAGATGGAGCAGGAAGTGGTGAATGACCAGGAGTGGAGAAGGAGCAGGAGGTGTAGAAGGGGCAGGAGGGCAGGAAGGAGCAGGGGGCGAGAAGGAGCAGCAGTTGGACAAGGAGCAGGAGGTGGACAAGGAGCAGTAGATGGACAAGGAGCAGGAGGTGGACAAGGAGCAGGAGGTGGACAAGGAGCAGGAGGAGGAGACTGAGGTGGATGAGGAGAAGGAGGGGGAGAAAGAGCAGGAGCTGGAGAAGGAGCAGGAGATGGAGAAGGAGCAGGAGGTGGAGTAGGAGCAGGAGGGAGAAAAGGAGCAGGAGGAAGACAAGGAGCAGGAGGTGCAGATGGAGCAGGAGGAGGAGAAGGAGGAGAAGAAGGAGCAGGAGGTGGTGAATGAGCAGGAGTGGAGAAGGAGCAGGATGTGGAGAAGGAGCAGGTGGGCAGAAAGGAGCAGGAGGGCGAGAAGGAGCAGGAGGTGATCAAGGAGCAGGAGGTTGACAAGGAGCAGGTGCTGGAGATGGCACAGGAATTGAGAAGGAGAACGAGAAGGAGAAGGAGCAGGAGGTGGAGAAGGATCAAGAGGGAGACAAGGAGCGGGAGGTGGAGGAGGAGCAGAAGGAGGAGAAGAAGGACCAGGAGATGGTGAATGAGCAGGAGTGGAGAAGGAGCAGGAGGTGTAGAAGGAGCAGGAGGGCAGGAAGGAGCAGGTGGGCGAGAAGAAGCAGGTGGGCGAGAAGGAGCAGGAGGGCGATAAGGAGCAGGAGGGCGACAAGGAGCAGGAGGGCTAGATGGAGCAGGAGGTGGACAATGAGCAGGAGGTGGAGAAGTAGGTGGAGGGGGAGGAGGCGGTGGAGATGGAGCAGGAGGAGGAGAAGGAACGTGAGGTGGAGAAGAGGCAATAGATGGAGAAGGAGCACGCGGAGAAGGACCAGGAGGAGGAGGAGGAGAAGGAGTTGGAGAAGATGCATGAGGAGGAGCAGGAGCAGGAGGTGGACAAGGAGCAGGAGGTGGACAAGGAGCAGGAGGAGGAGACTGAGGTGGATGAGGAGAAGGAGGGGGAGAAAGAGCAGGAGCTGGAGAAGGAGCAGGAGATGGAAAAGGAGCAGGAGGTGGAGTAGGAGCAGGAGGGAGAAAAGGAGCAGGAGGAAGACAAGGAGCAGGAGGTGCAGATGGAGCAGGAGGAGGAGAAGGAGGAGAAGAAGGAGCAGGAGGTGGTGAATGAGCAGGAGTGGAGAAGGAGCAGGATGTGGAGAAGGAGCAGGTGGGCAGAAAGGAGCAGGAGGGCGAGAAGGAGCAGGAGGTGATCAAGGAGCAGGAGGTTGACAAGGAGCATGTGCTGGAGATGGCACAGGAATTGAGAAGGAGAACGAGAAGGAGAAGGAGCAGGAGGTGGAGAAGGATCAAGAGGGAGACAAGGAGCGGGAGGTGGAGGAGGAGCAGAAGGAGGAGAAGAAGGACCAGGAGATGGTGAATGAGCAGGAGTGGAGAAGGAGCAGGAGGTGTAGAAGGAGCAGGAGGGCAGGAAGGAGCAGGGGGGCGAGAAGAAGCAGGTGGGCGAGAAGGAGCAGGAGGGCGATAAGGAGCAGGAGGGCGACAAGGAGCAGGAGGGCTAGATGGAGCAGGAGGTGGACAATGAGCAGGAGGTGGAGAAGTAGGTGGAGGGGGAGGAGGCGGTGGAGATGGAGCAGGAGGAGGAGAAGGAACGTGAGGTGGAGAAGAGGCAATAGATGGAGAAGGAGCACGCGGAGAAGGACCAGGAGGAGGAGGAGGAGAAGGAGTTGGAGAAGATGCAGGAGGAGGAGCAGGAGCAGGAGGAGAAGAAGGAGCAGGAGGTGGAGAAGGAGCAGGCGGTGGAGAAGGAGCAGGAGGAGGAGAAAGAGAAGGAGGAGGAGAAGGAGCAGGAGAAGAAGAAGGAGCAGGAGGAGGAGTAGGAGCAGGAGGAAGAGAAGGAGCAGGAGGTGGAGAAGGATCAGGATGTGGAGAAGGAGCATGAGAAGGAGAAGGAGCAGGAGGTGGAGAAGGAGCAGGAGGTGGAGATGGAGCAGGAGGTGGAGTAGGAGCAGGAGGGAGAAAAGGAGCAGGAGGAAGACAAGGAGCAGGAGGTGCAGATGGAGCAGGAGGAGGAGAAGGAGGAGAAGAAGGAGCAGGAGGTGGTGAATGAGCAGGAGTGGAGAAGGAGCAGGATGTGGAGAAGGAGCAGGTGGGCAGAAAGGAGCAGGAGGGCGAGAAGGAGCAGGAGGTGATCAAGGAGCAGGAGGTTGACAAGGAGCAGGTGCTGGAGATGGCACAGGAATTGAGAAGGAGAACGAGAAGGAGAAGGAGCAGTAGGTGGAGAAGGATCAAGAGGGAGACAAGGAGCGGGAGGTGGAGGAGGAGCAGAAGGAGGAGAAGAAGGACCAGGAGATGGTGAATGAGCAGGAGTGGAGAAGGAGCAGGAGGTGTAGAAGGAGCAGGAGGGCAGGAAGGAGCAGGTGGGCGAGAAGAAGCAGGTGGGCGAGAAGGAGCAGGAGGGCGATAAGGAGCAGGAGGGCGACAAGGAGCAGGAGGGCTAGATGGAGCAGGAGGTGGACAATGAGCAGGAGGTGGAGAAGTAGGTGGAGGGGGAGGAGGCGGTGGAGATGGAGCAGGAGGAGGAGAAGGAACGTGAGGTGGAGAAGAGGCAATAGATGGAGAAGGAGCACGCGGAGAAGGACCAGGAGGAGGAGGAGGAGAAGGAGTTGGAGAAGATGCAGGAGGAGGAGCAGGAGCAGGAGGTGGACAAGGAGCAGGAGGTGGACAAGGAGCAGGAGGAGGAGACTGAGGTGGATGAGGAGAAGGAGGGGGAGAAAGAGCAGGAGCTGGAGAAGGAGCAGGAGATGGAAAAGGAGCAGGAGGTGGAGTAGGAGCAGGAGGGAGAAAAGGAGCAGGAGGAAGACAAGGAGCAGGAGGTGCAGATGGAGCAGGAGGAGGAGAAGGAGGAGAAGAAGGAGCAGGAGGTGGTGAATGAGCAGGAGTGGAGAAGGAGCAGGATGTGGAGAAGGAGCAGGTGGGCAGAAAGGAGCAGGAGGGCGAGAAGGAGCAGGAGGTGATCAAGGAGCAGGAGGTTGACAAGGAGCAGTTGCTGGAGATGGCACAGGAATTGAGAAGGAGAACGAGAAGGAGAAGGAGCAGGAGGTGGAGAAGGATCAAGAGGGAGACAAGGAGCGGGAGGTGGAGGAGGAGCAGAAGGAGGAGAAGAAGGACCAGGAGATGGTGAATGAGCAGGAGTGGAGAAGGAGCAGGAGGTGTAGAAGGAGCAGGAGGGCAGGAAGGAGCAGGGGGGCGAGAAGAAGCAGGTGGGCGAGAAGGAGCAGGAGGGCGATAAGGAGCAGGAGGGCGACAAGGAGCAGGAGGGCTAGATGGAGCAGGAGGTGGACAATGAGCAGGAGGTGGAGAAGTAGGTGGAGGGGGAGGAGGCGGTGGAGATGGAGCAGGAGGAGGAGAAGGAACGTGAGGTGGAGAAGAGGCAATAGATGGAGAAGGAGCACGCGGAGAAGGACCAGGAGGAGGAGGAGGAGAAGGAGTTGGAGAAGATGCAGGAGGAGGAGCAGGAGCAGGAGGAGAAGAAGGAGCAGGAGGTGGAGAAGGAGCAGGCGGTGGAGAAGGAGCAGGAGGAGGAGAAAGAGAAGGAGGAGGAGAAGGAGCAGGAGAAGAAGAAGGAGCAGGAGGAGGAGTAGGAGCAGGAGGAAGAGAAGGAGCAGGAGGTGGAGAAGGATCAGGATGTGGAGAAGGAGCATGAGAAGGAGAAGGAGCAGGAGGTGGAGAAGGAGCAGGAGGTGGAGATGGAGCAGGAGGTGGAGAAGGAGCAGGAGTGAGAAAAGGAGCAGGAGGAAGACAAGGAACAGGAGGTGCAGAACGAGCAGGAGGAGGAGAAGGAGGAGAAGAAGCAGTAGTAGGTGGTGAATGAGCAGGAGTGGAGAGGGAGCAGGAGTGGGAGAAGGTGCAGGAGGTGGAGAAGGAGGTTGAGGAGGAGAAGTAGGTGGAGAAGGAGCAGGAGACGGAGAAGGACCAGGAGGGGAAGTTGGAGAATGAGTTGGAGAAGAAGCAGGTGGAGGGGCAGGAGCAGGAGGAGAAGAAGGAGCAGGAGAAGGAGACGAATCAGGAGTGGACAATGAGCAGCAGTTGGAGAAGGAGCAGCAGGTGGAGAAGGAGCAGGAGGGCGAGAAGGAGCAGGTGGGCGAGAAGGAGCAGGAGGGTGAGAAGAGGCAGGAGGGCGAGAATGAGCAGGAGGGCGAGAAGAAGCACTTGGTGGACAAGGAGCGGGAGGTGGACAAGGAGCAGTAGGTGGACAAAGAGCACGAGGTGGAGAAGGAGCAGCAGGAGGAGAAGGAACAGGAGGTGGAGAAGGACCAGAATGGGGAGTCGGAGAATGAGTTGGAGAAGAAGCAGGAGGAGTAGAAGGAGCAGGAGGAGGAGAAGGAGCAGGAGGTGGAAATGGAGCAGGAGTGGAGAAGGAACAGGAGGTGGAGAAGGAGCAGGTGGACGAGCAGGAGGAGGAGTAGGAGCAGTAGGATGAGTAGGAGCAGGAGGTGGAGAAGGCACAAGATGAGGAGAAGGTGCAGGAGGTGGAGAAGGAGCAGGAGGTGGAGAAGGAGCAGGAGGTGGAGAAGGAGCAGGAGGGAGATAAGGAGCGGTAGGAGGAGAATGAGGTGTAGGAGGAGAAGGAGGTGGAGAAGGAGCAGCAGGAGGAGAAGGAACAGGAGGTGGGGAGAAGCAACAGGTGGAGAAGGAGCAGGAGGAGGAGAAGGAACAGGAAGGGGAGCAGGAGAATGAGTTGGAGAAGAAGCAGGAGGAGGAGCAGGAGCAGGAGGAGAGGAAGGAGCAGGATGTGGAGATGGAGCAGGAGGGAGAAAATGAGCAGGAGGAAGACAAGGAGTAGGAGGTGGAGAAGGAGTGGGAGGAGGAGAAGGAGGAGAAAAAGGAGCAGGAGGTGGTGAATGGGCAGGAGTGGAGAAGGAGCAGGAGTTGTCGAAGGAGCAGGAGGGCAGGAAGGAGCAGGAGGGCGAGGAGGAGACTGAGGTGGATGAGGAGAAGGAAGGGGAGAAAGAGCAGGAGCTGGAGAAGGAGCAGGAGATGGAGAAGGAGCAGGAGGTGGAGTAGGAGCAGGAGGGGTAGATGGAGCAGGAGGTGGAGAAGGAGCAGGAGGTGGAGAAGGAGCAGGCGGGAGAAAAGGAGCAGGAGGAAGACAAGGAGGAGGAGGTGGAGAAGGAGCAGGAGGAGGAGAAGTAGGAGAAGAATGAGCAGGAGGTGGTGAATGAGCAGGAGTGGAGAAGGAGCAGGAGGTGGAGTAGGAGTAGGAGGAGGAGAAGGAGAAGGAGGTGGAGAAGGAGCAGGAGGTGGAGAAGGAGCAGGAGGAGGAGATGGAGCAGGAGGAGGAGAAGGAGCAGGAGTGCAGAAGGAGCAGGTGAAGAAGAAAGAGCAGGAGGTGGAGAAGGCGCAAGAAGAGGAGAAGGAGCAGGAGGACGAGAAGGAGCATGAGGGGGAGTAGAAGAAGGAGGGCGAGAAGGAGCTGGAGGGCGAGAAGGAGCTGGAGGGCGAGATGAAGCAGGAGGGCGAGATGGAGCATGAGGTGGACAAGGAGCATGAGGTGGACAAGGAGCATGAGGTGGACAAGGAGCAGGAGGAGGAGAAGGACGTGGACCAGGAGAAGGAGGTGGAGAAGGAGCAGGAGGAGGAGGAGGAACAGGAAGTGGAGAAGATGCAATCGGTGGAGAAGGAGCAGGAGGCGGAGAAGGACCAGGAGGGGGAGTAGATGAAGGAGTTGGAGAAGAAGCAGGAGGAGGAGTAGGAGCAGGAGTGCAGAAGGAGCAGGAGAAGAAGAAACAGCAGTAGGTGGAGAAGGCGCAAGGAGAGGAGAAGAAGCAGGAGGTGGAGATGGAGCAGGAGGTGGAGATGGAGCAGGAGGTGGAGAAGTAGCAGGCGGGAGAAAAGCAACAGGAGGAAGAGAAGGAGCAGGAGGTGGAGAAGGAGCAGGAGGAGGAGAAGGAGGAGAAGAATGAGCAGGAGGTGGTGAATCAGCAGGAGTGGAGAAGGAACAGAAGGTGGAGTAGGAGCAGGAGGAGGAGAAGGAGCAGGAGGAGGAGAAGGAGCAGGAGTGCAGAAGGAGCAGGTGAAGAAGAAAGAGGAGGAGGTGGAGAAGGCGCAAGAAGAGCCGAAGGGGCGGGAGGTGGAGAAGGAGCAGGAGGTGGGGATGGAGCAGGGGAAGGAGAAGGAGCAGGAGTTGGAGATGGAGCAGGAGGTGGAGAAAGAGCAGGAGGTGGAGAAGGAGCATGAGGGAGAAAATCAGCAGGAGGAAGACAAGGAGCAGGAGGTGGAGAAGGAGCAGGAGGAGGAGAAGGAGGAGAAGAAGGAGCAGCAGGTGGTGAATGAGCAGGAGTGGAGAAGGAGCAGGAGGTGTAGAAGGGGCAGGATGGCAGGAAGGAGCAGGGGGCGAGAAGGAGCAGCAGTTGGACAAGGAGCAGGAGGTGGACAAGGAGCAGTAGATGGACAAGGAGCAGGAGGTGGACAAGGAGCAGGAGGTGGACAAGGAGCAGGAGGAGGAGACTGAGGTGGATGAGGAGAAGGAGGGGGAGAAAGAGCAGGAGCTGGAGAAGGAGCAGGAGATGGAAAAGGAGCAGGAGGTGGAGTAGGAGCAGGAGGGAGAAAAGGAGCAGGAGGAAGACAAGGAGCAGGAGGTGCAGATGGAGCAGGAGGAGGAGAAGGAGGAGAAGAAGGAGCAGGAGGTGGTGAATGAGCAGGAGTGGAGAAGGAGCAGGATGTGGAGAAGGAGCAGGTGGGCAGAAAGGAGCAGGAGGGCGAGAAGGAGCAGGAGGTGATCAAGGAGCAGGAGGTTGACAAGGAGCAGGTGCTGGAGATGGCACAGGAATTGAGAAGGAGAACGAGAAGGAGAAGGAGCAGGAGGTGGAGAAGGATCAAGAGGGAGACAAGGAGCGGGAGGTGGAGGAGGAGCAGAAGGAGGAGAAGAAGGACCAGGAGATGGTGAATGAGCAGGAGTGGAGAAGGAGCAGGAGGTGTAGAAGGAGCAGGAGGGCAGGAAGGAGCAGGGGGGCGAGAAGAAGCAGGTGGGCGAGAAGGAGCAGGAGGGCGATAAGGAGCAGGAGGGCGACAAGGAGCAGGAGGGCTAGATGGAGCAGGAGGTGGACAATGAGCAGGAGGTGGAGAAGTAGGTGGAGGGGGAGGAGGCGGTGGAGATGGAGCAGGAGGAGGAGAAGGAACGTGAGGTGGAGAAGAGGCAATAGATGGAGAAGGAGCACGCGGAGAAGGACCAGGAGGAGGAGGAGGAGAAGGAGTTGGAGAAGATGCAGGAGGAGGAGCAGGAGCAGGAGGAGAAGAAGGAGCAGGAGGTGGAGAAGGAGCAGGCGGCGGAGAAGGAGCAGGAGGAGGAGAAAGAGAAGGAGGAGGAGAAGGAGCAGGAGAAGAAGAAGGAGCAGGAGGAGGAGTAGGAGCAGGAGGAAGAGAAGGAGCAGGAGGTGGAGAAGGATCAGGATGTGGAGAAGGAGCATGAGAAGGAGAAGGAGCAGGAGGTGGAGAAGGAGCAGGAGGTGGTGATGGAGCAGGAGGTGGAGAAGGAGCAGGAGTGAGAAAAGGAGCAGGAGGAAGACAAGGAACAGGAGGTGCAGAACGAGCAGGAGGAGGAGAAGGAGGAGAAGAAGCAGTAGTAGGTGGTGAATGAGCAGGAGTGGAGAAGGAGCAGGAGTGGGAGAAGGTGCAGGAGGAGGAGAAGGAGGTTGAGGAGGAGAAGTAGGTGGAGAAGGAGCAGGAGACGGAGAAGGACCAGGAGGGGAAGTAGGAGAATGAGTTGGAGAAGAAGCAGGTGGAGGGGCAGGAGCAGGAGGAGAAGAAGGAGCAGGAGAAGGAGACGAAGCAGGAGTGGACAATGAGCAGCAGTTGGAGAAGGAGCAGCAGGTGGAGAAGGAGCAGGAGGGCGAGAAGGAGCAGGTGGGCGAGAAGGAGCAGGAGGGTGAGAAGAGGCAGGAGGGCGAGAATGAGCAGGAGGGCGAGAAGAAGCACTTGGTGGACAAGGAGCGGGAGGTGGACAAGGAGCAGTAGATGGACAAAGAGCACGAGGTGGAGAAGGAGCAGCAGGAGGAGAAGGAACAGGAGGTGGAGAAGGACCAGAATGGGGAGTCGGAGAATGAGTTGGAGAAGAAGCAGGAGGAGTAGAAGGAGCAGGAGGAGGAGAAGGAGCAGGAGGTGGAAATGGAGCAGGAGTGGAGAAGGAACAGGAGGTGGAGAAGGAGCAGGTGGACGAGCAGGAGGAGGAGTAGGAGCAGTAGGATGAGTAGGAGCAGGAGGTGGAGAAGGCACAAGATGAGGAGAAGGAGCAGGAGGTGGAGAAGGAGCAGGAGGTGGAGAAGGAGCAGGAGGTGGAGAAGGAGCAGGAGGGAGATAAGGAGCGGTAGGAGGAGAATGAGGTGTAGGAGGAGAAGGAGGTGGAGAAGGAGCAGCAGGAGGAGAAGGAACAGGAGGTGGGGAGAAGCAACAGGTGGAGAAGGAGCAGGAGGAGGAGAAGGAACAGGAAGGGGAGCAGGAGAATGAGTTGGAGAAGAAGCAGGAGGAGGAGCAGGAGCAGGAGGAGAGGAAGGAGCAGGAGTTGTCGAAGGAGCAGGAGGGCAGGAAGGAGCAGGAGGGCGAGGAGGAGACTGAGGTGGATGAGGAGAAGGAAGGGGAGAAAGAGCAGGAGCTGGAGAAGGAGCAGGAGCTGGAGAAGGAGCAGGAGGTGGAGTAGGAGCAGGAGGGGGAGATGGAGCAGGAGGTGGAGAAGGAGCAGGAGGTGGAGAAGGAGCAGGCGGGAGAAAAGGAGCAGGAGGAAGACAAGGAGGAGGAGGTGGAGAAGGAGCAGGAGGAGGAGAAGTAGGAGAAGAATGAGCAGGAGGTGGTGAATGAGCAGGAGTGGAGAAGGAGCAGGAGGTGGAGTAGGAGTAGGAGGAGGAGAAGGAGAAGGAGGTGGAGAAGGAGCAGGAGGTGGAGAAGGAGCAGGAGGAGGAGATGGAGCAGGAGGAGGAGAAGGAGCAGGAGTGCAGAAGGAGCAGGTGAAGAAGAAAGAGCAGGAGGTGGAGAAGGCGCAAGAAGAGGAGAAGGAGCAGGAGGACGAGAAGGAGCATGAGGGGGAGTAGAAGAAGGAGGGCGAGAAGGAGCAGGAGGGCGAGAAGGAGCTGGAGGGCGAGATGGAGCAGGAGGGCGAGATGGAGCAGGAGGTGGACAAGGAGCATGAGGTGGACAAGGAGCAGGAGGAGGAGAAGGACGTGGACCAGGAAAAGGAGGTGGAGAAGGAGCAGGAGGAGGAGGAGGAACAGGAAGTGGAGAAGATGCAATCGGTGGAGAAGGAGCAGGAGGCGGAGAAGGACCAGGAGGGGGAGTAGATGAAGGAGTTGGAGAAGAGGCAGGAGGAGGAGTAGGAGCAGGAGGTGGAGAAGGAGCAGGAGGTGGAGAAGGAGCAGGATGTGGAGAAGGAGCAGGAGGAGGAGAAGGAGCAGGAGGAGGAGAAGGAGCAGGAGTGGAGCATGAGCAGGAGAAGAAGATGAAGCAGGAGGAGGAGTAGGAGCAGGAGGATGAGAAGGAGCAGGAGGTGGAGAAGGAGCAGGAGGTGGAGAAGGAGCAGGAGGAGGAGCAGAGCAGGAGGAGGAGAAGACGTCCGAGGTGGAGATGGAGCAGGAGTGGAGAAGGAGCAGGAGAAGAAGAAGGAGCAGGAGGAAGAGCAGGAGTAGGAGGAGGAGGAGTAGCAGGAGGTAGAGAAGCAGCATGAGTTGGAGAAGGAGCAGGAGGTGAAGAAGGAGCAGGAGGGAGACAAGGAGCGGGAGGTGGAGAAGGAGCAGGAGGAGGAGAAGGAGGAGAAGAAGGAGCAGGAGGTGGTGAATGAGCAGGAATTGAGAAGGAGCAGCAAGTGGTGAAAGAGCTGGAGGTGGAGAAGGAGCAGGAGGACGAGAAAGAACATGAGGGGGAGTAGAAGCAGGAGGGCGAGAAGGAGCAGGAGGGCGAGAAGGAGCAGGAGGGCGAGATGGAGCAGGAGGTGGACAAGGAGCAGGAGGTGGACAAGGAGCAGGAGGAGGAGAAGGACGTGGACGAGGAGACGGAGGTGGAGAAGCAGCAGGAGGAGGAGAAGGACCAGGAGGGGGAGAAGGAGCAGGAGGAGGAGACGGTGCAGGAGGAGGAGAAGGAGCAGGAGGTGGAGAAGGAGCAGGATGTGGAGAAGGAGCAGGAGGAGGAGAAGGAGCAGGAGGAGGAGAAGGAGCAGGAGTGGAGCATGAGCAGGAGAAGAAGATGAAGCAGGAGGAGGAGTAGGAGCAGGAGGATGAGAAGGAGCAGGAGGTGGAGAAGGAGCAGGAGGTGGAGAAGGAGCAGGAGGAGGAGCAGAGCAGGAGGAGGAGAAGAAGTCCGAGGTGGAGATGGAGCAGGAGTGGAGAAGGAGCAGGAGAAGAAGATGGAGCAGGAGGAGGAGCAGGAGCAGGAGTGGAAAAGGAGCAGGAGAAGAAGAAGGAGCAGGAGGAGGAGCAGGAGTAGGAGGAGGAGTAGTAGCAGGAGGTAGAGAAGCAGCATGAGTTGGAGAAGGAGCAGGAGGAGAAGAAGGAGCAGGAGGGAGACAAGGAGCGGGAGGTGGAGAAGGAGCAGGAGGAGGAGAAGGAGGAGAAGAAGGAGCAGGAGGTGGTGAATGAGCAGGAATGGAGAAGGAGCAGCAAGTGGAGAAAGAGCTGGAGGTGGAGAAGGAGCAGGAGGACGAGAAGGAGCATGAGGGGGAGTAGAAGCAGGAGGGCGAGAAGGAGCAGGAGGGCGAGAAGGAGCGGGAGGGCGAGATGGAGCAGGAGGTGGACAAGGAGCAGGAGGTGGACAAGGAGCAGGAGGAGGAGAAGGACGTGGACGAGGAGAAGGAGGTCGAGAAGGAGCAGGAGGAGGAGCAGGAACCGGAAGTGGAGAAGATGCAATCGGTGGAGAAGGAACAGGAGGCGGAGAAGGACCAGGAGGGGGAGTAGATGAAGGAGTTGGAGAAGAAGCAGGAGGAGGAGTAGGAGCAGGAGGTGGAGAAGGAGCAGGAGGAGGAGAAGGTGCAGGAGGAGGAGAAGGAGCCGGAGTGGAGAAGGAGCAGGAGAAGAAGATGGAGCAGGAGGAGGAGAAGGAGCAGGAGGAGGAGAAGGTGCAGGAGGAGGAGAAGGAGCAGGAATGGAGAAGGGGCCGGAGAAGAAGCTGGAGCAGGAGGAGGAGGAGTAGCAGGAGGAGGAGAATGAGCAGGAGGTGGACAAGGCGCAAGATGAGCAGAAGGAGCAGGAGCTCGAGAAGGAAACGGAGGTGGAGAAGGAGCTGGAGGGGGAGAAGGAGCAGGAGGTAGAGAAGGAATAGGAGGTGGATAAGGAGCAGGAGGTGGAGAAGGAGCAGAGGGGAGAAAAGGATCTGGAGGATGACAAGGAGCAGGAGGTGGAGAAGGAGTAGGAGGAGGAGAGGAAGGAGCAGGAGGTGGTGAAGGAGCAGTAGGTGGAGTAGGAGCAGCAGATGGACAAGAATGGAGGGCGAGAAGGAGCAGGATGGCGAGAAGGAGCAAGAGGGCGATAAGGAGCAGGAGGACGAGAAGAAGCAGGATGTGGACAAGGAGCAGGAGATGGACAAGGAGCAGGAGGTGGACAAGGAGCAGGAGGTGGACAAGAATCAGGAGGTGGACACGGAGGAGGAGGTGGACAAGAAGCAGGAGGTGGAGAAGGAGCAGGAGGTGGAGAAGGAGCAGGAGTGCAGAAGAAGCAAGTGAAGAAGAAAGAGCAGGAGGTGGAGAAGGCGCAAGAAGAGGAGAAGGAGCAGGAGGGAGAGAAGGAGCATGAGGGGGAGTGGAAGCAGGAGGTCGAGAAGGAGCAGGAGGGCGAGAAGGAGCAGGAGGGCGAGAAGGAGCTGGAGGGCGAGAAGGAGCGGGAGGGCGAGATGGAGCAGGAGGTGGACAAGGAGCAGGAGGTGGACAAGGAGCAGGAGGAGGAGAAGGACGTGGACGACGAGAAGGAGGTGGAGAAGGAGCAGGAGGAGGAGGAGGAACAGGAAGTGGAGAAGATGCAATCGGTGGAGAAGGAGCAGGAGGCGGAGAAGGACCAGGAGGGGGAGTAAATGAAGGAGTTGGAGAAGAAGCAGGAGGAGGAGTAGGAGCAGGAGGTGGAGAAGGAGCAGGAGGAGGAGAAGGTGCAGGAGGAGGAGAAGGAGGAGGAGGTGGAGAAGGAGCAGGATGTGGAGAAGGAGCAGGAGGAGGAGAAGGAGCAGGAGGAGGAGAAGGAGCAGGAGGAGGAGAAGGAGCAGGAGTGGAGCATGAGCAGGAGAAGAAGATGAAGCAGGAGGAGGAGTAGGAGCAGGAGGATGAGAAGGAGCAGGAGGTGGAGAAGGAGCAGGAGGTTGAGAGGGAGCAGGAGGAGGAGCAGAGCAGGAGGAGGAGAAGAAGTCCGAGGTGGAGATGGAGCAGGAGTGGAGAAGGAGCAGGAGAAGAAGATGGAGCAGGAGGAGGAGCAGGAGCAGGAGTGGAAAAGGAGCAGGAGAAGAAGAAGGAGAAGGAGGAGGAGCAGGAGTAGTAGGAGGAGCAGCAGCAGGAGGTAGAGAAGCAGCATGAGTTGGAGAAGGAGCAGGAGGTGAAGAAGGAGCAGGAGGGAGACAAGGAGCGGGAGGTGGAGAAGGAGCAGGAGGAGGAGAAGGAGGAGAAGAAGGAGCAGGAGGTGGTGAATGAGCAGGAATGGAGAAGGAGCAGCAAGTGGAGAAAGAGCTGGAGGTGGAGAAGGAGCAGGAGGACGAGAAGGAGCATGAGGGGGAGTAGAAGCAGGAGGGCGAGATGGAGCAGGAGGTGGACAAGGAGCAGGAGGTGGACAAGGAGCAGGACGAGGAGAAGGACGTGGACGAGGAGAAGGTGTTCGAGAAGGAGCAGGAGGAGGAGCAGGAACAGGAAGTGGAGAAGATGCAATCGGTGGAGAAGGAGCAGGAGGCGGAGAAGGACCAGGAGGGGGAGTAGATGAAGGAGTTGGAGAAGAAGCTGGAGGAGGAGTAGGAGCAGGAGGTGGAGAAGGAGCAGGAGGAGGAGAAGGTGCAGGAGGAGGAGAAGGAGCAGGAGTGGAGAAGGAGCAGGAGAAGAAGATGGAGCAGGAGGAGGAGTAGTAGCAGGAGGAGGAGAAGGAGCAGGAGGTGGACAAGGCGCAAGATGAGCAGAAGGAGCAGGAGGTCGAGAAGGAAACGGAGGTGGAGAAGGAGCAGTAGGGGGAGAAGGAGCAGGAGGTCGAGAAGGAATAGGAGGTGGAGAAGGAATAGGAGGTGGAGAAGGAGCAGAGGGGAGAAAAGGATCTGGAGGAAGACAAGGAGCAGGAGGTGGAGAAGGAGTAGGAGGAGGAGGAGAAAGAGCAGGAGGTGGTGAAGGAGCAGTAGGTGGAGTAGGAGCAGGAGATGGAGAAGGAGCAGGAGGTGGAGAAGGAACAGGGGAGCGAGAAGGAGCAGGAGGGCGAGAAGGAGCAGGATGGCGAGAAGGAGCAAGAGGGCGATAAGGAGCAGGAGGGCGAGAAGGGGCAGGATGTGGACAAGGAGCAGGAGATGGACAAGGAGCAGGAGGTGGACAAGGAGCAGGAGGTGGACAAGAATCAGGAGGTGGACACGGAGGAGGAGGTCGACAAGAAGCAGGAGGTGGAGAAGGAGCAGGAGGTGGAGAAGGAACAGGAGGAGGAGAAGGAGCAGGAGGAGGAGAAGGAGCAGGAGTGCAGAAGGAGCAGGTGAAGAAGAAAGAGCAGGAGGTGGAGAAGGCGCAAGAAGAGGAGAAGGAGCAGGAGGGCGAGAAGGAGCAGGAGGGCGAGATGGAGCAGGAGGTGGACAAGGAGCAGGAGGTGGACAAGGAGCAGGAGGAGGAGAAGGACGTGGACGAGGAGAAGGAGGTGGAGAAGGAGCAGGAGGAGGAGGAGGAACAGGAAGTGGAGAAGATGCAATCGTTGGAAAAGGAGCAGGAGGCGGAGAAGGACCAGGAGGGGGAGTAGATGAAGGAGTTGGAGAAGAAGCAGGAGGAGGAGTAGGAGCAGGAGGTGGAGAAGGAGCAGGAGGTGGAGAAGGAGCAGGAGGAGGAGCAGAGCAGGAGGAGGAGAAGAAGTCCGAGGTGGAGATGGAGCAGGAGTGGAGAAGGAGCAGGAGAAGAAGATGGAGCAGGAGGAGGAGCAGGAGCAGGAGTGCAAAAGGAGCAGGAGAAGAAGAAGGAGCAGGAGGAGGAGCAGGAGTAGGAGGAGGAGCAGTAGCAGGAGGTAGAGAAGCAGCATGAGTTGGAGAAGGAGCAGGAGGTGAAGAAGGAGCAGGAGGGAGACAAGGAGCGGGAGGTGGAGAAGGAGCAGGAGGAGGAGAAAGAGGAGAAGAAGGAGCAGGAGGTGGTGAATGAGCAGGAATGGAGAAGGAGCAGCAAGTGGAGAAAGAGCTGGAGGTGGAGAAGGAGCAGGAGGACGAGAAGGAGCATGAGGGGGAGTAGAAGCAGGAGGGCGAGAAGGAGCAGGAGGGCGAGAAGGAGCAGGAGGGCGAGATCGAGCAGGAGGTGGACAAGGAGCAGGAGGTGGACAAGGAGCAGGAGGAGGAGAAGGACGTGGACGAGGAGAAGGAGGTCGAGAAGGAGCAGGAGGAGGAGCAGGAACAGGAAGTGGAGAAGAAGCAGGAGGAGGAGTAGGAGCAGGATGTGGAGAAGGAGCAGGAGGAGGAGAAGGTTCAGGAGGAGGAGAAGGAGCAGGAGTGGAGAAGGAGCAGGAGAAGAAGATGGAGCAGGAGAAGAAGATGGAGCAGGAGGAGGAGAAGGAGCAGGAGGAGGAGAAGGTGCAGGAGGTGGAGAAGGAGCAGGAGTGGAGAAGGAGCAGGAGAAGAAGATGGAGCAGGAGGAGGAGTAGTAGCAGGAGGAAGAGAAGGAGCAGGAGGTGGACAAGGCGCAAGATGAGCAGAAGGAGCAGGAGGTCGAGAAGGAAACGGGGGTGGAGAAGGAGCAGGAGGGGGAGAAGGAGCAGTAGGTGGAGAAGGAGTAGGAGGTGGAGAAGGAGCAGGAGGTGGAGAAGGAGCAGAGGGGAGAAAAGGATCTGGAGGAAGACAAGGAGCAGGAGGTGGAGAAGGAGTAGGAGGAGGAGGAGAATCATAGAATCATAGAATCATAGAAGTTACAACATGGTAACAGGCCCTTCGGCCCAACATGTCCATGTCGCCCAGTTTATACCACTAAGCTAGTCCCAATTGCCTGCACTTGGCCCATATCCCTCGATACCCATCTTCCCCATGTAACTGTCCAAATGCTTTTTAAAAGACAAAATTGTACCCGCCTCTACTACTGCCTCTGGCAGCTCGTTCCAGACACTCACCACCCTTTGAGTGAAAAAATTGCCCCTCTGGATCCTTTTGTATCTCTCCCCTCTCACCTTAAATCTGTGCCCCCTCGTTATAGACTCCCCTACCTTTGGGAAAAGATTTTGACTAACGACCTTATCTATGCCCCTCATTATTTTATAGACTTCTATAAGATCACCCCTTAACCTCCTACTCTCCAGGGAAAAAAGTCCCAGTCTGTCTAACCTCTCCCTGTAAGTCAAACCATCAAGTCCCGGTAGCATCCTAGTAAATCTTTTCTGAACTCTTTCTAGTTTAATAATATCCTTTCTATAATAGGGTGACCAGAACTGTACACAGTACTCCAAGTGTGGCCTCACCAATGCCCTGTACAACTTCAACAAGACATCCCAACTCCTGCATTCAATGTTCTGACCAATGAAACCAAGCATGCTGAATGCCTTCTTCACCACCCTATCCACCTGTGACTCCACTTTCAAGGAGCTATGAATCTGTACTCCTAGATCTCTTTGTTCTATAACTCTCCCCAACGCCCTACCATTAACGGAGTAGGTCCTGGCCCGATTCGATCTACCAAAATGCATCACCTCACATTTATCTAAATTAAACTCCATCTGCCATTCATCGGCCCACTGGCCCAATTTATCAAGATCCCGTTGCAATCCTAGATAACCTTCTTCACTGTCCACAATGCCACCAATCTTGGTGTCATCTGCAAACTTACTAACCATGCCTCCTAAATTCTCATCCAAATCATTAATATAAATAACAAATAACAGCGGACCCAGCACCGATCCCTGAGGCACACCGCTGGACACAGGCATCCAGTTTGAAAAACAACCCTCCACAACCACCCTCTGTCTTCTGTCGTCAAGCCAATTTTGTATCCAATTGGCTACCTCACCTTGGATCCCATGAGATTTAACCTTATGTAACAACCTACCATGCGGTACCTTGTCAAATGCTTTGCTGAAGTCCATGTAGACCACGTCTACTGCACAGCCCTCATCTATCTTCTTGGTTACCCCTTCAAAAAACTCAATCAAATTCGTGAGACATGATTTTCCTCTCACAAAACCATGCTGACTGTTCCTAATTAGTCCCTGCCTCTCCAAATGCCTGTAGATCCTGTCCCTCAGAATACCCTCTAACAACTTACCCACTACAGATGTCAGGCTCACTGGTCTGTAGTTCCCAGGCTTTTCCCTGCCGCCCTTCTTAAACAAAGGCACAACATTTGCTACCCTCCAATCTTCAGGCACCTCACCTGTAGCGGTGGATGATTCAAATATCTCTGCTAGGGGACCCGCAATTTCCTCCCTAACCTCCCATAACGTCCTGGGATACATTTCATCAGGTCCCGGAGATTTATCTACCTTGATGCGCGTTAAGACTTCCAGCACCTCCCTCTCTGTAATATGTACACTCCTCAAGACATCACTATTTATTTCCCCAAGTTCCCTAACATCCATGCCTTTCTCAACCGTAAATACCGATGTGAAATATTCGTTCAGGATCTCACCCATCTCTTGTGGTTCCGCACATAGATGACCTTGTTGATCCTTAAGAGGCCCTACTCTCTCCCTAGTTACCCTTTTGCCCTTTATGTATTTGTAGAAGCTCTTTGGATTCACCTTTGCCTGATCTGCCAAAGCAATCTCATATCCCCTTTTTGCCCTCCTGATTTCTCTCTTAACTCTACTCCGGCAATCTCTATACTCTTCAAGGGATCCACTTGATCCCAGCTGCCTATGCATGTCATATGCCTCCTTCTTATTTTTGACTAGTGCCTCAATCTCCCGAGTCATCCAAGGTTCCCTACTTCTACCAGCCTTGCCCTTCACTTTATAAGGAATGTGCTTACCCTGAACCCTGGTTAACACACTTTTGAAAGCCTCCCACTTACCAGACGTCCCTTTGCCTGCCAACAGACTCTCCCAATCAACTTCTGAAAGTTCCTGTCTAATACCATCAAAATTGGCCTTTCCCCAATTTCGAATTTTAACTTTTGGGCCAGACCTATCCTTCTCCATAGCTATCTTAAAACTAATGGAATTATGATCACTGGTCCCAAAGTGATCCCTCACTAACACTTCTGTCACCTGCCCTTCCTTATTTCCCAAGAGGAGGTCAAGTTTTGCCCCCTCTCTAGTCGGGCCATCCACATACTGAATGAGAAATTCCTCCTGAATACACTCAACAAATTTCTCTCCATCCAAGCCCCTAATGCTATGGCTGTCCCAGTCAATGTTGGGAAAGTTAAAGTCCCCTACTATTACCACCCTATTTTTCTTGCAGCTGTCTGTAATCTCCTTACATATTTGCTCCTCAATTTCCCGTTGACTATTTGGGGGTCTGTAGTACAATCCTATCAAAGTGATCTCTCCCTTCTTATTTTTCAGTTCTACCCATATGGACTCAGTGGGCGAACCCTCGGATATATCCCCTCTCACTACTGCCGTGATGTTCTCCCTAATCAAGAACGCAACTCCCCCTCCTCTCTTACCTCCTGCTCTATCTTTCCTATAGCATCTGTAGCCTGGAACATTGAGCTGCCAGTCCTGCCCCTCCCTTAGCCATGTTTCAGTAATAGCTATAACATCCCAGTCCCATGTACCCATCCATGCCCTGAGTTCATCTGCCTTGCCCATCAGACTTCTTGCATTGAAATAAATGCAGTTTAATCTAGACTTCCCTTGGTCTTTGCCCTGCTTTCTCAGACCATCTGTCCGGTCATGTTCTGTACACTCTCCCTTACTGCGTTTTGTTTCTGTCACCACTTTATTTCCCACTGACTTCCTGCATCGGTTCCCATCCCCCTGCCACATTAGTTTAAACCCTCCCCAACAGCACTGGCAAACACTCCCCCTAGGACATTGGTTCCAGTCCTGCCCAGATGCAGACCGTCCAATTTGTACTGGTCCCACCTCCCCCAGAACCGGTTCCAATGGCCCAGGAATTTGAATCCCTCCAGCTTGCACCATCTCTCAAGCCACGTATTCATCTTAGCTATCCTGCCATTCCTACTCTGACTAACCCGTGGCACTGGTAGCAATCCTGAGATTACTACCTTTGAGGTCCTACTCTTTAGTTTAACTCCTAACTCACTAAATTCAGCTTGCAGGACCTCATCCTGTTTTTTACCTATATCGTTGGTGCCTATATGCACCACGACAACTGGCTGTTCACCCTCCCCCTCCAGAATGTCCTGCAGCCGCTCCGAGACATCCTTGACCCTTGCACCAGGGAGGCAACATACCATCCTGGAGTCTCGGTTGCGTCCGCAGAAACGCCTGTCTATTCCCCTTACAATCGAGTCCCCTATCACGATAGCTCTGCCACTCTTTTTCCTGCCCTCCTGTGCAGCAGAGCCAGCCACGGTGCCATGAACCTGGCCACTGCCACCTTCCCCTGGTGAGCCATCTCCCCCAACAGTATCCAAAACGGTATACCTGTTTTGGAGGGAGATGACCGCAGGGGACCCCTGCACTGCCTTCCTCCTCTTCCTCTGTCTGTTGGTCACCCATTCACTATCTCCCTCAGTAATTTTTATCTGCGGTGTGACCAACTCACTGAACGTGCTATCCACGACTTTCTCAGCATCGCGGATGCTCCAAAGTGAATCCATCCGCAGCTCCAGAGCCGTCAAGCGGTCAAACAATAGCTGCAGCTGGACACACTTCCCGCAGGTGAAGGAATCAGGGATACAGGAAGGAGCCCTGAATTCCCACATCCCACAAGAGGAACATGACACGGCGCTGGGATCTCCTGCCATGACTTAACCCTTAAATTAGCTTAAGAACAACTACAATGTCAAGAGAAAAAAAAAGGAAAGAAATACTACTTACCACTCCCTTTAAGGAGTTTACTCCTTTAAATTGTTCTCAATTTAGAGAATGTTAACTACACTAGGGACCTTGATTCACTAAAAAATAAACGCTACTTCCTATAAGACCTGCAGACCTTCCCTTCCCTTTCACTTCAGTTCCTGTCGATAAGTAGAAATACTCACCTGAACCTACTCACCAATCAGGTGCCTCCCCTGTGTCGCGTCCCGATCTGATTCCTGACGTCACTTCGAACTCGGTCGCAGCTCCGCTCGGCTCCGCTCGGCTCGGCTCCTCTCAGCGCTCTGAAATCCCGCCTTTTATCGGACGCTCCCTCCGCTCGGCTCGGCTCCTCTCAGCTGTTCTCAGCGCTCTGAAATCCCGCCTTTTATCGGACGCTCCCTCCGCTCGGCTCGGCTCCTCTCAGCGCTCTGAAATCCCGCCTTTTATCGGACGCTCCCTCCGCTCGGCTCGGCTCCTCTCAGCTGTTCTCAGCGCTCTGAAATCCCGCCTTTTATCGGACGCTCCCTCCGCTCGGCTCGGCTCCTCTCAGCTGTTCTCAGCGCTCTGAAATCCCGCCTTTTATCGGACGCTCCCTCCGCTCGGCTCGGCTCCTCTCAGCGCTCTGAAATCCCGCCTTTTATCGGACGCTCCCTCCGCTCGGCTCGGCTCCTCTCAGCTGTTCTCAGCGCTCTGAAATCCCGCCTTTTATCGGACGCTCCCTCCGCTCGGCTCGGCTCCTCTCAGCTGTTCTCAGCGCTCTGAAATCCCGCCTTTTATCGGACGCTCCCTCCGCTCGGCTCGGCTCCTCTCAGCGCTCTGAAATCCCGCCTTTTATCGGACGCTCCCTCCGCTCGGCTCGGCTCCTCTCAGCTGTTCTCAGCGCTCTGAAATCCCGCCTTTTATCGGACGCTCCCTCCGCTCGGCTCGGCTCCTCTCAGCGCTCTGAAATCCCGCCTTTTATCGGACGCTCCCTCCGCTCGGCTCGGCTCCTCTCAGAAGGAGCAGGAGGTGGAGAAGGAGCAGGAGGTGGAGTAGGAGCAGGAGATGGAGAACGAGCAGGAGGTGGAGAAGGAACAGGAGAGCGAGAAGGAGCAGGAGGGCGAGAAGGAGCAAGAGGGCGAGAAGGAGCAGGAGGGCGAGAAGGAGCAGGAGGTGGACAAGGAGCAGGAGATGGACAAGGAGCAGGAGGTGGACAAGGAGCAGGAGGTGGATAAGAATCAGGAGGTGGACACGGAGGAGGAGGTGGACAAGAAGCAGGAGGTGGACAAGGAGCAGGAGGTGGACAGGGAGCAGGAGGTTGAGAATGAGGTGGAGGTTAAGAAGGAGTTAGAGAAGGAGCAGGAGGAGGAGAGAGAACAGGAGAAGGAGAAGAAGCAATAGGTGGAGAAGGAGCAGTAGGCGGAGAAGAACCAGGAGGAAGAGCAGGAGAAGGAGTTGGAGAAGAAGCAGGAGGAGGAGCAGGAGCAGGAGGAGAAGAAAGGGCAGGAGGTGGAGAAGGAGCAGGAGGTGGAGACGGAGCAGGAGGTGGACAAGGAGCATGAGGTGGACAAGGAGCAGGAGGTGGACAAGGAGCAGGAGGAGGAGAAGGAGGTGGGGGAGGAGAAGGAGGCGAACAAGGAGCAGGAGGTGGACAAGGAGCAGGAGGTGGACAAGGAGCAGGAGGATGAGAAGGAGGTGGAGGAGCAGAAGGATGTGGAGAAGGAGCAGGAGGAGGAGAACGAACAGGAGGACGAGAAGTAGCAAGATGCGCAGAAGGAGCAGGAGTTGGAGAAGATGCTGGAAGAGGAGCAGGAGCAGGAGGAGAAGAAGGAGCAGGAGGTGGAGAAGGAGCAGGATGTGGAGAAGGAGCAGGAGGAGGAGAAGGAGTAGGAGGAGGAGAAGGAGCATGAGGGGGAGTAGAAGCAGGAGGGCGAGAAGGAGCAGGAGGGCGAGAAGGAGCTGGAGGGCGAGAAGGAGCAGGAGGGCGAGATGGAGCAGGAGGTGGACAAGGAGCAGGAGGTGGACAGGGAGCAGGAGGAGGAGGAGGAACAGGAAGTGGAGAAGATGCAATCGGTGGAGAAGGAGCAGGAGGCGGAGAAGGACCAGGAGGGGGAGTAGATGAAGGAGTTGGAGAAGAAGCAGGAGGAGGAGTAGGAGCAGGAGGTGGAGAAGGAGCAGGAGGAGGAGAAGGTCCAGGAGGAGGAGAAGGAGCAGGAGGTGGAGAAGGAGCAGGATGTGCAGAAGGAGCAGGAGAAGAAGATGGAGCAGGAGGAGGAGCAGGAGTGGAAAAGGAGCAGGAGAAGAAGAAGGAGCAGGAGGAGGAGCAGGAGTAGGAGGAGGAGTAGTAGCAGGAGGTAGAGAAGCAGCATGAGTTGGAGAAGGAGCAGGAGGTGAAGAAGGAGCAGGAGGGAGAAAAGGAGCAGGAGGTGGAGAAGGAGCAGGAGGAGGAGAAGGAGGAGAAGAACGAGCAGGAGGTGGTGAATAAGCAGGAATGGAGAAGGAGCAGCAAGTGGAGAAAGAGCTGGAGGTGGAGAAGGAGCAGGAGGACGAGAAGGAGCATGAGGGGGAGTAGAAGCAGGAGGGCGAGAAGGAGCAGGAGGGCGAGAAGGAGCTGGAGGGCGAAATGGAGCAGGAGGTGGACAAGGAGCAGGAGGTGGACAAGGAGCAGGAGGAGGAGAAGGACGTGGACGAGGAGAAGGAGGTGGAGAAGGAGCAGGAGGAGGAGGAGGAACAGGAAGTGGAGAAGATGCAATCGGTGGAGAAGGAGCAGGAGGCCGAGAAGGACCAGGAGTGGGAGTAGATGAAGGAGTTGGAGAAGAAGCAGGAGGAGGAGTAGCAGCAGGAGGTGGGGAAGGAGCAGGAGGAGGTGAAGGTGCAGGAGGAGGAGAAGGAGCACGAGTGGAGAAGGAGCAGGAGAAGAAGATGGAGCAGGAGGAGGAGTAGTAGCAGGAGGAGGAGAAGGAGCAGGAGGTGGACAAGGCGCAAGATGAGCAGAAGGAGCAGGAGGTCGAGAAGGAAACGGAGGTGGAGAAGGAGCAGGAGGGGGAGAAGGAGTAGGAGGAGGAGGAGAAGGAGCAGGAGGTGGAGAAGGATCAGGAGGTGGAGTAGGAGCAGGAGATGGAGAACGAGCAGGAGGTGGAGAAGGAACAGGGGAGCGAGAAGGAGCAGGAGGGCGAGAAGGAGCAGGAGGGCGAGAAGGAGCAAGAGGGCGATAAGGAGCAGGAGGGCGAGAAGGAGCAGGACGTGGACAAGGAGCAGGAGATGGACAAGGAGCAGGAGGTGGACAAGGAGCAGGAGGTGGACAAGAATCAGAAGGTGGACACGGAAGAGGAGGTGGACAAGAAGCAGGAGGTGGACAAGGAGCAGGAGGTGGACAGGGAGCAGGAGGTGGAGAAGGAGGTGGAGGTTGAGAAGGAGGTAGAGAAGGAGCAGGAGGAGGAGAAGGAACAGGAGAAGGAGAAGAAGCAATAGGTGGAGAAGGAGCAGTAGGCGGAGAAGGACCAGGAGGAGGAGCAGTAGAAGGAGTTGGAGAAGAAGCAGGAGGAGGAGCAGGAGCAGGAGGAGAAGAAAGGGCAGGGGGTGGACAAGGAGCAGGAGGTGGACAAGGAGCAGGAGGTGGACAAGGACCAGGAGGAGGAGAAGGAGGTGGAGGAGGAGAAGGAGGTGAACAAGGAGCAGGAGTTTGACAAGGAGCAGGAGGTGGCCAAGGAGCAGGAGGAGGAGAAGGAGGTGGAGGAGCAGAAGGAGGTGGAGAAGGAGCAGGAGGAGGAGAACGAACAGGAGGACGAGAAGGAGCAGGATGTGCAGAAGGAGCAGGAGTTGGAGAAGATGCTGGAAGAGGAGCAGGAGCAGGAGGAGAAGAAGGAGCAGGAGGTGGAGAAGGAGCAGGAGGTGGAGAAGGAGCAGGAGGAGGAGAAGGAGCAGGAGGAGGAGAAGGAGCAGGAGGAGGAGAAGGAGCAAGAGTGGAGCATGAGCAGGAGAAGAAGATGAAGCAGGAGGAGGAGTAGGAGCAGGAGGATGAGAAGGAGCAGGAGGTGGAGAAGGAGCAGGAGGTGGAGAAGGAGCAGGAGGAGGAGCAGAGCCGGAGGAGGAGAAGAAGTCCGAGGTGGAGATGGAGCAGGATTGGAGAAGGAGCAGGAGAAGAAGATGGAGTAGGAGGAGGAGCAGGAGCAGGAGTGGAAAAGGAGCAGGAGAAGAAGAAGGAGCAGGAGGAGGAGCAGGAGTAGTAGGAGGAGTAGTAGCAGGAGGAGGTGAAGGAGCAGGAGGAGGAAAAGGAGCAGGAGTGGAGAAGGAGCAGGAGAAGATGAAGAGGCATGAGGAGGAGGAGGAGCAGGAGGAGGAGAAGGAGCAGGAGGTGGAGACGGCGCAAGATAAGAAACAGCAGGAGGTGGAGAAGGAGCAGGAGGTGGAGAAGGAGCAGGAGAAGGAGAAGGAGGACGAGTTTGAGAACGAGCAGGAGGTGGAGACGGAGCAGGAGGAGGAGAAGGAGCAGGAGGGAGACAAGGAGCAGGAGGAAGACAAGGAGGAGGAGGTGGAGAAGGAGCAGGAGGTGGAGAAGGCGCAAGATGAGAAGCAGCTGGAGGTGGAGAAGGAGCAGGAGGGAGACAAGGAGCAGGAGGAAGACAAGGAGCAGGAGGTGGAGACGGAGCAGGAGGAGGAGAAGGAGCAGGAGGGAGACAAGGAGCAGGAGGTGGTAAAGGAGCAGAAGGAGGAGAAGGAGGCGAACAACGAGCAGGAGGTGGTGAATGAGCAGGAGTGAGGAATTACCAGCAGGTGGAGAAGGAGCAGGGGGGCAGGAAGTAGCAGGAGTTGAAGAAGGAGCAGGAGGTGGAGAAGGAGCAGGAGGTGGACAAGGAGCAGAAGGTGCACATGGAGAAGGAGGAGGAGAAGGAGGTAGAGGAGGAGAAGGAGGTGGAGAAGGAGCAGAATGAGTCGAAGGAACAGGAGGTGGAAAAGAAGCAATAGGTGGTGAAGGAGCAGGAGACGGAGAAGGACCAGAAGGGGGAGTAGGAGAATGAGTTGGAGAAGAAGCAGTAGGAGGGGCAGGAGCAGGAGGAGAAGAAGGAGCAGGAGGTGCAGAAGGAGCAGGAGAAGGAGACGAAGCAGGAGGTGGAGGAGCAGCAGGAGGGGGAGAAGGAGCGGGAGGGAGACAAGGAACAGGAGGTGGAGAAGGAGCAGGCGGAGAAGAAAGAACAGGAGAAGGAGAAGGAGCAGGAGATGGAGAAGGAGCAGGAGGTGGAGAAGGAGCAGGAGGAGGAGCAGAGCAGGAGGAGGAGACGAAGTTCGAGGTGGAGATGGAGCAGGAGTGGAGAAGGAGCAGGAGAAGAAGAAGGAGCAGGAGGAGGAGCAGGAGCAGGAGTGGAAAAGGAGCAGGAGAAGAACAAGGAGCAGGAGGAGGAGCAGGAGCAGGAGGAGGAGTAGTAGCAGGAGGTAGAGAATCAGCATGAGTTGGAGAAGGAGCAGGAGGTGAAGAAGGAGGAGTAGAAGTAGCAGGAGGTGGTGAATGAGCAGGAGTGGAGAAGGAGTAGCAAGTGGAGAAGGAGCAGGAGGTGGAGAAGGAGCAGGAGGACGAGAAGGAGCATGTGGGGGAGAAGAAGCAGGAGGGCGAGAAGGACGTGGACGAGGATAAGGAGGTGGAGAAAGAGCAGGAGGAGGAGGAGGAACAGGAAGTGGAGAAGATGCAATCGGTGGAGAAGGAGCAGGAGGCGGAGAAGGACCAGGAGTGGGAGTAGGTGAAGGAGTTGGAGAAGAAGCAGGAGGAGGAGAAGGAGCAGGAGGAGGAGAAGGTGCAGGAGGAGGAGAATGAGCAGGAGTGGCGAAGGAGCAGGAGGTGGAGAAGGAGTAGGAGTTCGAGAAGGAGCAGGAGGTGGAGAAGGAGCAGGAGGGAGAAAAGGATAAGGAGGAAGTCAAGGAGCAGGAGGTGGAGAAGGATCAGGAGGAGGAAAAGAAGCAGGAGGTGGAGAAGGAGCAGAAGGTGGAGTAGGAGCAGGGGAGCGAGAAGGAGCAAGTGGGCGAGAAGGAGCAGGAGGGCGATAAGGAGCAGGAGGGCGAGCAGGAGCAGTAGGTGGACAAGGAGCAGTAGGTGAACAAGGAGCAGGAGGTGGACAAGGAGCAGGAGGTGGACAGGGAGCAGGAGGTGGAGAAGCAGATGGAGGATGAGAAGGAGGTGGAGAAGGAGCAGGAGGAGGAGAAGGAACAGGAGAAGGAGAAGAAGCAATAGGTGGAGAAGGAGCAGGAGGCGGAGAAGGACCAGGAGGAGGAGCAGGAGAAGGAGTTGGAGAAGAAGCAGGAGGAGGAGCAGGAGCAGGAGGAGAAGAAAGGGCAGGAGGTGGAGAAGGAGCAGGAGGTGGACAAGGAGCAGGAGGAGGAGAAGGAGGTTGAGGAGGAGAAGGAGCAGGAGGAGGAGAAGGAGGTTGAGGAGGAGAAGGAGCAGGATGCGCAGAAGGACCAGGAGGGGGAGTAGGAGAAGGAGTTGGAGAAGAAGCAGGAAGAGGAGCTGGAGCAGGAGGAGGAGTAGGAGCAGGAGGAGGAGACGCAGCAGGAGGGAGACAAGGAACAGGAGGTGGAGAAGGAGCAGGCGGAGAAGAAGGAACAGGAGAAGGCGAAGGAGCAGGAGACGTAGAAGGAGCATTAGTTGGAGAAGGAGCAGGAGGAGAAGAAGGAGCAGGAGGTGGTGAATGAGCAGGAGTGGCGAAGGAGCAGCAAATGGAGAAGGAGCAGGAGGTGGAGAAGGAGCAGGAGGGCGAGAAGGATCATGAGGGGGAGAAGAAGCTTGAGGGCGAGAAGGAGCAAGAGGGCGAGAAGGAGCAGGAGGGCGAGATGGAGCAGGAGGTGGACAAGGAGCAGGAGGCGGACAAGGAGCAGGAGGAGGAGAAGGACGTGGACGAGGAAAAGGAGGTGGAGAAGGTGCAGGAGGAGGAGAAGGAACAGGAAGTGGAGAAGAAGCAATCGGTGGAGAAGGAGCAGGAGGCGGAGCAGGACCAGGAGGGGGAGTAGGTGAAGGAGTTGGAGAAGAAGCAAGAGGAGCAGCAGGAGCAGGAGTTGGAGAAGGAACAGAAGGTAGCGATGGAGCAGGAGTGGAGAAGGAGCAGGAGATGGAGAAGGAGCAGGAGGTGGAGAAGGAGCAGGAGGAGGAGCAGAGCAGGAGGAGGAGACGAAGTCGGAGGTGGAGATGGATCAGGAGTGGAGAAGGAGCAGGAGAAGAAGAAGGAGCAGGAGGAGGAGCAGGAGCAGGAGTGGAAAAGGAGCAGGAGAAGAACAAGGAGCAGGAGGAGGAGCAGGAGCAGGAGGAGGAGTAGTAGCAGGAGGTAGAGAAGCAGCATGAGTTGGAGAAGGAGCAGGAGGTGAAGAAGGAGGAGTAGAAGTAGCAGGAGGTGGTGAATGAGCAGGAGTGGAGAAGGAGTAGCAAGTGGAGAAGGAGCAGGAGGTGGAGAAGGAGCAGGAGGACGAGAAGGAGCATGTGGGGGAGAAGAAGCAGGAGGGCGAGAAGGACGTGGACGAGGATAAGGAGGTGGAGAAAGAGCAGGAGGAGGAGGAGGAACAGGAAGTGGAGAAGATGCAATCGGTGGAGAAGGAGCAGGAGGCGGAGAAGGACCAGGAGTGGGAGTAGGTGAAGGAGTTGGAGAAGAAGCAGGAGGAGGAGAAGGAGCAGGAGGAGGAGAAGGTGCAGGAGGAGGAGAAGGAGCAGGAGGTGCAGAAGGAGCAGGAGAAGGAGACGAAGAAGGAGGTGGAGGAGCAGCAGGAGGGGGAGAAGGAGCGGGAGGGAGACAAGGAACAGGAGGTGGAGAAGGAGCAGGCGGAGAAGAAAGAACAGGAGAAGGAGAAGGAGCAGGAGGTGGAGAAGGAGCAGGAGGAGGAGCAGAGCAGGAGGAGGAGACGAAGTCGGAGGTGGAGATGGAGCAGGAGTGGAGAAGGAGCAGGAGAAGAAGAAGGAGCAGGAGGAGGAGCAGGAGCAGGAGTGGAAAAGGAGCAGGAGAAGAACAAGGAGCAGGAGGAGGAGCAGGAGCAGGAGGAGGAGTAGTAGCAGGAGGTAGAGAAGCAGCATGAGTTGGAGAAGGAGCAGGAGGTGAAGAAGGAGGAGTAGAAGTAGCAGGAGGTGGTGAATGAGCAGGAGTGGAGAAGGAGTAGCAAGTGGAGAAGGAGCAGGAGGTGGAGAAGGAGCAGGAGGACGAGAAGGAGCATGTGGGGGAGAAGAAGCAGGAGGGCGAGAAGGACGTGGACGAGGATAAGGAGGTGGAGAAAGAGCAGGAGGAGGAGGAGGAACAGGAAGTGGAGAAGATGCAATCGGTGGAGAAGGAGCAGGAGGCGGAGAAGGACCAGGAGTGGGAGTAGGTGAAGGAGTTGGAGAAGAAGCAGGAGGAGGAGAAGGAGCAGGAGGAGGAGAAGGTGCAGGAGGAGGAGAAGGAGCAGGAGTGGCGAAGGAGCAGGAGGTGGAGAAGGAGTAGGAGTTCGAGAAGGAGCAGGAGGTGGAGAAGGAGCAGGAGGGAGAAAAGGATCAGGAGGAAGTCAAGGAGCAGGAGGTGGAGAAGGATCAGGAGGAGGAAAAGAAGCAGGAGGTGGAGAAGGAGCAGAAGGTGGAGTAGGAGCAGGGGAGCGAGAAGGAGCAAGTGGGCGAGAAGGAGCAGGAGTGCGATAAGGAGCAGGAGGGCGAGCAGGAGCAGTAGGTGGACAAGGAGCAGTAGGTGAACAAGGAGCAGGAGGTGGACAAGGAGCAGGAGGTGGACAGGGAGCCGGAGGTGGAGAAGCAGATGGAGGATGAGAAGGAGGTGGAGAAGGAGCAGGAGGAGGAGAAGGAACAGGAGAAGGAGAAGAAGCAATAGGTGGAGAAGGAGCAGGAGGCAGAGAAGGACCAGGAGGAGGAGCAGGAGAAGGAGTTGGAGAAGAAGCAGGAGGAGGAGCAGGAGCAGGAGGAGAAGAAAGAGCAGGAGGTGGATAAGGAGCAGGAGGTGGACAAGGAGCAGGAGGTGGACAAGGAGCAGGAGGTGGACAAGGAGCAGTAGGTGAACAAGGAGCAGGAGGTGGACAAGGAGCAGGAGTTGGACAGGGAGCCGGAGGTGGAGAAGCAGATGGAGGATGAGAAGGAGGTGGAGAAGGAGCAGGAGGAGGAGAAGGAACAGGAGAAGGAGAAGAAGCAATAGGTGGAGAAGGAGCAGGAGGCGGAGAAGGACCAGGAGGAGGAGCAGGAGAAGGAGTTGGAGAAGAAGCAGGAGGAGGAGCAGGAGCAGGAGGAGAAGAAAGAGCAGGAGGTGGAGAAGGAGCAGGAGGTGGACAAGGAGCAGGAGGTGGACAAGGAGCAGGAGGTGGACCAGGAGCAGGAGGTGGACAAGGAGCAGGAGGAGGAGAAGGAGGTTGAGGAGGAGAAGGAGCAGGATGCGCAGAAGGACCAGGAGGGGGAGTAGGAGAAGGAGTTGGAGAAGAAGCAGGAAGAGGAGCTGGAGCAGGAGGAGGAGTAGGAGCAGGAGGAGGAGACGGAGCAGGAGGGGAAGAAGAAGCAGTTGGTGGAGAAGGAGCGGGAGGGAGAAAAGGAGCAGGAGGGAGACAAGGAACAGGAGGTGGAGAAGGAGCAGGCGGAGAAGAAGGAACAGGAGAAGGCGAAGGAGCAGGAGATGGAGAAGGAGCATTCGTTGGAGAAGGAGCAGGAGGAGAAGAAGGAGCAGGAGGTGGTGAATGAGCAGGAGTGGCGAAGGAGCAGCAAATGGAGAAGGAGCAGGAGGTGGAGAAGGAGCAGGAGGGCGAGAAGGATCATGAGGGGGAGAAGAAGCTTGAGGGCGAGAAGGAGCAAGAGGGCGAGAAGGAGCAGGAGGGCGAGATGGAGCAGGAGGTGGACAAGGAGCAGGAGGCGGACAAGGAGCAGGAGGAGGAGAAGGACGTGGACGAGGAGAAGGAGGTGGAGGGCGAGAAGGATCATGAGGGGGAGAAGAAGCTTGAGGGCGAGTAAGGGGAATAGACAGGCGTTTCTGCGGCCGCAACCGAGACTCCAGGATGGTGTGTTGCCTCCCTGGTGCAAGGATCAAGGATGTCTCGGAGCGGCTACAGAACATTTTGGAGGGGGAGGGCGAACAGCCAGCTGTCGTGGTGCACATAGGCACCAACGATATAGGTAAAAAAGGGGATGAGGTCCTAAAAGCAGAATATAGGGAGTTAGGAGGTAAATTTTAAAATAGGACCTCAAAGGTAGTAATCTCAGGATTGCTGCCAGTGCCACGTGCTCGTCAGAGTAGAAATAGGAGGATATTTCAAATGAATACGTGGCTAGAGGAATGGTGCAAGGGGGAGGGAATCAAATTCCTGGGACACTGGAAACGGTTCTGGGGGAGGTGGGACCAGTACAAACCGGACGGTCTGCACCTGGGCAGGGCCGGGACCGCTGTCCTAGGAGGAGTGTTTGCTAGTGCTGTTGGGGAGGGTTTAAACTAAAGTGGCAGGGGGTTGGGAACCTGAGCAGGGAGAGAGAGGAAAGCGTAACAGGAAGGGACAGAAGGTATGGAGTAATAGGTAAAGTGTTAAAAAAGGAAAAAGCAGGAACTAAGCGTCACAAAACAGATTTGAAAGTTCTTTATCTGAATGCACGTAGCATTCGTAATAAAATGGACGAGTTAACGGCACAAATAACTACGTATGGGTATGATCTTGTGGCCATTACAGAAACATGGCTGCAGGGTGACAACGACTGGGAATTAAATATGCCAGGGTATTTAACAATCAGGAAGGACAGGCAGGAAGGAAGGGGAGGTGGGGTGGCTATGTTAATAAAGGAAGGAATCACTGTAATACAGAGAAATGATATTGGGACAAAGCATCAAGATAATGAAACAGTTTGGGTGGAGATAAGGAATAATAAGGGAAAAAAAAACATTAGTGGGCGTAGTATATAGGCCTCCTAATAGTTGCAACTCTGCTGGAAGAAGTATTAATCAGGAGATAGTCGGGGCATGTAATAAGGGAACAGCCATAATTATGGGGGGTTTTAATTATCATATTAACTGGACAAATCAAATTGGGCAGAGCAGCCTTGAGGACGAGTTCATTGAGTGCATCAGGGATGGATTTCTTGAGCAGTATGTAACTGATCCTACAAGGGGGCAGGCAACCTTGGACCTGGTCCTGTGTAATGAGTCAGGATTAATTAATAATGTCCTAGTTAAGGATCCCCTTGGAACGAGCGACCACAACATCGTTGAATTCCATATCCAATTAGAGGGTGAGAAGGTTGATTCTCAAACAAGCGTACTGAGCTTGAATAAAGGAGACTATGATGGTATGAGAGCGGAATTGATTAAAGTGGACTGGGAAAATAGATTAAAGGGTAAGACGGTACATGAGCAGTGGTGTTCATTTAGGGAGTTATTTTACAACTTTCAAAATAAATATATTCCACTGAGGAAAAAAGGGTGTAAAAGAAATGACAGCCATCCGTGGCTAAGTAAAGAAATCAAGGATAGTATCCGACTAAAAACAAGGACATATAAGGTAGCCAAACTTAGTGGGAGGATAGAAGATTGGGAATTCTTCAAAAGACAGCAAAAAGTAACTAAAGGATTGATTAAGAAAGGGAAGTTAGATTATAGTTATATAAAAAGAAAAAGGGTGGCTAAGGCAAACATAGGTCCCTTAGAGGATGAGACCGGGAAATTAATGGTGGGAAACATGGAGATGGCAAAAATGCTGAACAAATATTTTGTTTCAGTCTTTACAGTAGAGGACACTAAGAATATCCCAACACTGGACAAACAGGGGACTCTCGGGGGGGAGGAGCTAAATACGATTAAAATCACTCAAGAGATGGTACTCAGTAAAATAATGGGACTCAAGGCGGATAAATCCCCTGGACCTGATGGCTTCCATCCTAGGGTCTTGAGGGAAGTGGCAGTAGGGATTGTGGATGCTTTGGTGATAGTTTTCCAAAATTCCCTGGACTCAGGAGAGGTCCCGGCAGATTGGAAAACTGCTAATGTAACACCGTTATTTAAAAAGGGTAGTAGGCAGAAGGCTGGAAATTATAGGCCAGTTAGCTTAACATCTGTGGTGGGTAAAATTTTGGAGTCTATTATTAAGGAGACAGTAACGGAACATTTAGATAAGCATAATTTAATAGGACAAAGTCAGCATGGCTTTATGAAGGGGAAGTCATGGCTGACAAATTTGCTTGAGTTCTTCGAGGATATAACGTATAGGGTGGATAAAGGGGAACCAGTGGACGTAGTGTATTTAGACTTCCAGAAGGCATTCGACAAGGTGCCACATAAAAGATTATTACTTAAGATAAAAAATCACGGGATTGGGGGTAATATTCTGGCATGGGTGGAGGATTGGTTATCGAACAGGAAGCAGAGAGTTGGGATAAATGGTTCATTTTCGGACTGGCAACCAGTAACCAGTGGTGTTCCACAGGGGTCGGTGCTGGGTCCCCAACTCTTTACAATCTATATTAACGATTTGGAGGAGGGGACCGAGTGCAACATATCAAAATTTGCAGATGATACAAAGATGGGAGGGAAAGTAGAGAGTGAGGAGGACATAAAAAACCTGCAAGGGGATATAGACAGGCTGGGTGAGTGGGCGGAGATTTGGCAGATGCAATATAATATTGGAAAATGTGAGGTTATGCACTTTGGCAGGAAAAATCAGAGAGCAAGTTATTTTCTTAATGGCGAGAGACTGGAAAGTACTGCAGTACAAAGGGATCTGGGGGTCCTAGTGCAAGAAAATCAAAAAGTTGGTATGCAGGTGCAGCAGGTGATCAAGAAAGCCAACGGAATGTTGGCTTTTATTGCTCGGGGGATAGAATATAAAAACAAGGAGGTATTGCTGCAGTTATATAAGGTATTGGTGAGACCGCACCTGGAATACTGCATACAGTTTTGGTCTCCATACTTAAGAAAAGACATACTTGCTCTCGAGGCAGTACAAAGAAGGTTCACTCGGTTAATCCCGGGGATGAGGGGGCGGACATATGAGGAGAGGTTGAGTAGATTGGGACTCTACTCATTGGAGTTCAGAAGAATGAGAGGCGATCTTATTGAAACATATAAGATTGTGAAGGGTCTTGATCGGGTGGATGCAGTAAGGATGTTCCCAAAGATGGGTGAAACTAGAACTAGGGGGCATAATCTTAGAATAAGGGGCTGCTCTTTCAAAACTGAGATGAGGAGAAACTTCTTCACTCAGAGGGTGGTAGGTCTGTGGAATTTGCTGCCCCAGGAAGCTGTGGAAGCTACATCATTAGATAAATTTAAAACAGAAATAGACAGTTTCCTAGAAGTAAAGGGAATTAGGGGTTATGGGGAGCGGGCAGGAAATTGGACATGAAGCTGAGTTCGGATCGGTCAATGCCCTGTGGGTGGCGGAGAGGGCCCAGGGGCTATGTGGCCGGGTCCTGCTCCGACTTCTTGTGTTCTTTAGATTTGTGGTTGGGATCAGATCAGCCATGATCTTATTGAATGGCGGGGCAGGCTCGAGGGGCCGATTGGCCTACTCCTGCTCCAATTTCTTATGTTCTTATGTTCTTAAGGTGCAGGAGGAGGAGAAGGAACAGGAAGTGGAGAAGAAGCAATCGGTGGAGAAGGAGCAGGAGGCGGAGCAGGACCAGGAGGGGGAGTAGGTGAAGGAGTTGGAGAAGAAGCAAGAGGAGCAGCAGGAGCAGGAGTTGGAGAAGGAACAGAAGGTAGCGATGGAGCAGGAGTGGAGAAGGAGCAGGAGAAGAAGAAGGAGCAGGAGGAGGAGCACCAGCAGGAGGAGGAGAAGGAGCAGTAGATGGAGAGGGCGCAAGATGAGGAGATGGAGCAGGAGGTGGAGAAGGAGCAGGAGAAGGAGAAGGAGAAGGAGAAGGAGCACTTGGTGCAGAAGGAGCAGGAGGAGGAGAAGGAGCAGGAGGAGGAGAAGGAGCAGAAGGTGAAGATGGAGCATGAGTGGAGAAGGAGATGGAGAAGAAGCAGGAGCAGGAGGAGGAGTAGGAGCAGGAGGAGGAGAAGGAGCAGGAGGTGGACAAGGAGCAGGAGGAGGAGAAGGAACAGGAGGTGGAGAAGAAGCAATAGGTCGAGAAGGAGCAGGAGGTGGAGAAGGACCAGGAGGGGGAGTAGGAGAAGGAAATGGAAAAGAAGCAGGAGGAGGAGCAGGAGCAGGAGGAGAAGAAGGATCAGCAGGAGGGGATGGTGCAGGAGGTGGAGAAGTAGCAGGAGGTGGAGATGGAGCAGGAGTGGCGAAGGAGCAGGAGAAGAAAAAGGAGCAAGAGGAGGAGTTGAAGCAGGAGGAGGAGAAGAAGTAGGAGGTGGAGAAGGCGCAAGATGAGGAGAAGTAGCAGGAGGTGAAGAAGGAGCAGGAGAACGAGAAGGAGCAGGAGGTGGAAAAGGAGTAGGAGGGAGACAAGGAGCAGGAGGGAGACAAGCAGCAGGAGGTGGAGAAGGAGCAGGAGGAGGAGAAGGAGGCGAAGAAGGAGCAGGAGGTGGTGAGTGAGCAGGAGTGGAGAAGGAGCAGGAGCTGGAGAAGGAGCAGGAGGGCGAGAAGGAGCAGGAAGTCGAGAAGCAGCAGATGGGCGAGATGGAGCAGGAGGGCGAGAAGGCGCAGGAGGAGGACAAGGAGCATGAGGTGGACAAGCAGCAGGAGGAGAAGGAGCTGGAGAAGGAGCAGGAGGAGGAGAAGGAACTGGACGTGGAGAATAAGCAATAGGTGGAGAAGGAGCAGGAGGAGGAGATGGAGCAGGAGAAGAAAAAGGAGCAGGAGGAGGAGTAGGAGCAGGAGGAGGAGAAGGAGCAGGAGGTAGAGATGGGGCAAGGGGAGGAGTGGAGAATGAGCAGGAGGAGGAGAAGGAGCAGGAGAAGGAGGTGGAGAAGGAGTTGGAGACGAAGCAGGAGGAGGAGGTTGAGCAGGAGGAGAAGAAGGAGCAGGAGGAGAAGGTGGAGAAGGAGCACTTGGTGGAGGTTGAGAAGGAGTTGGAGAAGGAGCAGGAGGAGGAGGATGAAAAGGAGCAGGAGGTGGAGAAGGAGCAGGAGGAGGAGAAGGAGCAGGAGGTGGACAAGGAGCAGGAGGAGGAGAAGGAGCAGGAGGTGGACAACGAGCAGGAGGTGGAGAAGGAGCTGGAGGTGGACAAGGAGCAGGATGTGGACAACGAGCAGGAGGTGGACAAGGAGCAGGATGTTGAGAAGGAGCAGTAGGTGGACAAGGCGCAGGAGGTGGAGAAGGAACAGGAGGGGGAGAAGGAACAAGAGGTTGAGAAGAAGCAACAGGTGGAGAAGGAGTTGGAGAAGAAGCAGGAAGAGGAGCAGGAGCAGGAGGAGAGGAAGGAGCAGGAGGTGGAGAAGGAGCAGGATGTGGAGAAGGAGCAGGAGAAGATGAAGAAGCAGGAGGAGGAGTAGGAGCAGGAAGAGGAGAAGGAGCAGGAGGTGGAGAATGCACAAGGTAAGAAGCAGCAGGAGGTGGGGAAGGAGCAGGTGGTGGAGAAGGAGCAGGAGAAGGAGAAGGAGCAGGAGGTTGAGAACGAGCAGGAGGTGGAGACGGAGAAGGAGGAGGAGAAGGAGCAGGAGGGTGACAAGGAGCAGCAGGAAGACAAGAAGCAGGAGGTGGAGAAGGAGCAGAATGTGGAGAAGGCGCAAGATGAGAAGCAGCAGGAGGTGGAGAAGGAGCAGGAGGGCAGGAAGTAGCAGGAGTTGGAGAAGGAGCATGAGGTGGAGGAGGAGCAAGAGGGAGACAAGGAGCAGGAGGAAGACAAGGAGCAGGAGGTGGAAAAGGACCATGAGGAGGAGATGGAGGAGAAGAAGTGGCAGGAGTTGTACAAGGAGCAGGAGGTGGACAAGGAGCAGGAGGTGGACAAGGAGCAGGAGGTGGACAAGGAGCAGGAGTAGGAGAAGGAGGTGGAGGAGGAGAAGGAAGTGGAGAAGGAGCAGAATGAGGAGAAGCAACAGGAGGTGGAGAACAAGCAATCGGTGGAGAAGGAGCAGGTGACGGATAAGGACCAGGAGGGGAGTAGGAGGATGAGTTGGAGAAGAAGCAGTAGGAGGGGCAGGAGAAGGAGGAGAACAAGGAGCAGGAGGTGCAGAAGGAGCAGGAGAAGGAGACGAAGCAGGAGGTGGAGGAGCAGCAGGAGGGGGAGAAGGAGCGGGAGGGAGACAAGGAGCAGGAGATGGAGAAGGAGCAGGAGGTGGATAAGGAGCAGGAGGAGGAGTAGAGCAGGAGGAGGAGACGAAGTCGGAGTTGGAGATGGAGCAGGAGTGGAGAAGGAGCAGGAGAAGAAGAAGGAGCAGGAGGAGGAGCAGGAGCAGGAGTGGAAAAGGAGCAGGAGAAGAACAAGGAGCAGGAGGAGGAGCAGGAGCAGGAGGAGGAGTAGTAGCAGGAGGTAGAGAAGCAGCGTGAGTTGGAGAAGGAGCAGGAGGTGAAGAAGGAGGAGTAGAAGTAGCAGGAGGTGGTGAATGAGCAGGAGTGGAGAAGGAGTAGCAAGTGGAGAAGGAGCAGGAGGTGGAGAAGGAGCAGGAGGACGAGAAGGAGCATGTGGGGGAGAAGAAGCAGGAGGGCGAGAAGGACGTGGACGAGGATAAGGAGGTGGAGAAAGAGCAGGAGGAGGAGGAGGAACAGGAAGTGGAGAAGATGCAATCGGTGGAGAAGGAGCAGGAGGCGGAGAAGGACCAGGAGTGGGAGTAGGTGAAGGAGTTGGAGAAGAAGCAGGAGGAGGAGAAGGAGCAGGAGGAGGAGAAGGTGCAGGAGGAGGAGAAGGAGCAGGAGTGGCGAAGGAGCAGGAGGTGGAGAAGGAGTAGGAGTTCGAGAAGGAGCAGGAGGTGGAGAAGGAGCAGGAGGGAGAAAAGGATCAGGAGGAAGTCAAGGAGCAGGAGATGGAGAAGGATCAGGAGGAGGAAAAGAAGCAGGAGGTGGAGAAGGAGCAGAAGGTGGAGTAGGAGCAGGGGAGCGAGAAGGAGCAAGTGGGCGAGAAGGAGCAGGAGGGCGATAAGGAGCAGGAGGGCGAGCAGGAGCAGTAGGTGGACAAGGAGCAGTAGGTGAACAAGGAGCAGGAGGTGGACAAGGAGCAGGAGGTGGACAGGGAGCAGGAGGTGGAGAAGCAGATGGAGGATGAGAAGGAGGTGGAGAAGGAGCAGGAGGAGGAGAAGGAACAGGAGAAGGAGAAGAAGCAATAGGTGGAGAAGGAGCAGGAGGCGGAGAAGGACCAGGAGGAGGAGCAGGAGAAGGAGTTGGAGAAGAAGCAGGAAGAGGAGCTGGAGCAGGAGGAGGAGTCGGAGCAGGAGGAGGAGACGGAGCAGGAGGGGAAGAAGAAGCAGTTGGTGGAGAAGGAGCGGGAGGGAGAAAAGGAGCAGGAGGGAGACAAGGAACAGGAGGTGGAGAAGGAGCAGGCGGAGAAGAAGGAACAGGAGAAGGAGAAGGAGCAGGAGATGGAGAAGGATCATTAGTTGGAGAAGGAGCAGGAGGAGAAGAAGGAGCAGGAGGTGGTGAATGAGCAGGAGTGGCGAAGGAGCAGCAAATGGAGAAGGAGCAGGAGGTGGAGAAGGAGCAGGAGGGCGAGAAGGATCATGACGGGGAGAAGAAGCTTGAGGGCGAGAAGGAGCAAGAGGGCGAGAAGGAGCAGGAGGGCGAGATGGAGCAGGAGGTGGACAATGAGCAGGAGGCGGACAAGGAGCAGGAGGAGGAGAAGGACGTGGACGAGGAGAAGGAGGTGGAGAAGGTGCAGGAGGAGGAGAAGGAACAGGAAGTGGAGAAGAAGCAATCGCTGGAGAAGGAGCAGGAGACGGAGCAGGACCAGGAGGGGGAGTAGGTGAAGGAGTTGGAGAAGAAGCAAGAGGAGCAGCAGGAGCAGGAGTTGGAGAAGGAACAGAAGGTAGCGATGGAGCAGGAGTGGAGAAGGAGCAGGAGAAGAAGAAGGAGCAGGAGGAGGAGCACCAGCAGGAGGAGGAGAAGGAGCAGTAGATGGAGAGGGCGCAAGATGAGGAGATGGAGCAGGAGGTGGAGAAGGAGCTGGAGAAGGAGAAGGAGAAGGAGCAGTTGGTGCAGAAGGAGCAGGAGGAGGAGAAGGAGCAGGAGGAGGAGAAGGAGCAGAAGGTGAAGATGGAGCATGAGTGGAGAAGGAGATGGAGAAGAAGCAGGAGCAGGAGGAGGAGTAGGAGCAGGAGGAGGAGAAGGAGCAGGAAGTGGACAAGGAGCAGGAGGAGGAGAAGGAACAGGAGGTGGAGAAGAAGCAATAGGTCGAGAAGGAGCAGGAGGTGGAGAAGGACCAGGAGGGGGAGTGGGAGAAGGAGATAGAAAAGAAGCAGGAGGAGGAGGAGGAGCAGGAGCAGGAGGAGAAGAAGGATCAGCAGGAGGGGAAGGTGCAGGAGGTGGAGAAGTAGCAGGAGGTGGAGATGGAGCAGGAGTGGCAAAGGAGCAGGAGAAGAAAAAGGAGCAAGAGGAGGAGTTGAAGCAGGAGGAGGAGAAGAAGTAGGAGGTGGAGAAGGCGCAAGATGAGGAGAAGTAGCAGGAGGTGAAGAAGGAGCAGGAGAACGAGAAGGAGCAGGAGGTGAAAAGGAGTAGGAGGGAGACAAGGAGCAGGAGGGAGACAAGCAGCAGGAGGTGGAGAAGGAGCAGGAGGAGGAGAAGGAGGCGAAGAAGGAGCAGGAGGTGGTGAATGAGCAGGAGTGGAGAAGGAGCAGGAGATGGAGAAGGAGCAGGAGGGCGAGAAGGACCAGGAAGTCGAGAAGCAGCAGATGGGCGAGATGGAGCAGGAGGGCGAGAAGGCGCAGGAGGAGGACAAGGAGCATGAGGTGGACAAGCAGCAGGAGGAGAAGGAGCTGGAGAAGGAGCAGGAGGAGGAGAAGGAACTGGACGTGGAGAATAAGCAATAGGTGGAGAAGGAGCAGGAGGAGGAGATGGAGCAGGAGAAGAAAAAGGAGCAGGAGGAGGAGTCGGAGCAGGAGGAGGAGAAGGAGCAGGAGGTAGAGATGGGGCAAGGGGAGGAGTGGAGAATGAGCAGGAGGAGGAGAAGGAGCAGGAGAAGGAGGTGGAGAAGTAGCAACACGAGCAGAAGAAGGAGCAGGAGGTGAAGTAGCAGCAGGAGGAGACGGAGCAGAAGCGGGAGAAGGAGCAGGAGGAGGAGGAGGAGCAGGAGGTGGAGTAGGAGAAGGAGTTGGAGACGAAGCAGGAGGAGGAGGTTGAGCAGGAGGAGAAGAAGGAGCAGGAGGAGAAGGTGGAGAAGGAGCACTTGGTGGAGGTTGAGCAGGAGTTGGAGAAGGAGCAGGAGGAGGAGGATGAAAAGGAGCAGGAAGTGGAGAAGGAGCAGGAGGAGGAGAAGGAGCAGGAGGTGGACAAGGAGCAGGAGGAGGAGAAGGAGCAGGAGGTGGACAAGGAGCAGGAGGTGGACAAGGAGAAGGATGTGGACAACGAGCAGGAGGTGGACAAGGAGCAGGATGTTGAGAAGGAGCAGTAGGTGGACAAGGCGCAGGAGGTGGAGAAGGAACAGGAGGGGGAGAAGGAACAAGAGGTTGAGAAGAAGCAACAGGTGGAGAAGGAGTTGGAGAAGAAGCAGGAAGAGGAGCAGGAGCAGGAGGAGAGGAAGGAGCAGGAGGTGGAGAAGGAGCAGGATGTGGAGAAGGAGCAGGAGAAGATGAAGAAGCAGGAGGAGGAGTAGGAGCAGGAGGAGGAGAAGGAGCAGGAGGTGGAGAAGGAGCAGAATGTGGAGAAGGCGCAAGATGAGAAGCAGCAGGAGGTGGAGAAGGAGCAGGAGGGCAGGAAGTAGCAGGAGTTGGAGAAGCAGCATGAGGTGGAGGAGGAGCAAGAGGGAGACAAGGAGCAGGAGGAAGACAAGGAGCAGGAGGTGGAAAAGGACCATGAGGAGGAGATGGAGGAGAAGAAGTGGCAGGAGTTGTACAAGGAGCAGGAGGTGGACAAGGAGCAGGAGGTGGACAAGGAGCAGGAGGTGGACAAGGAGCAGGAGTAGGAGAAGGAGGTGGAGGAGGAGAAGGAAGTGGAGAAGGAGCAGAATGAGGAGAAGCAACAGGAGGTGGAGAACAAGCAATAGGTGGAGAAGGAGCAGGAGACGGAGAAGGACCAGGAGGGGGAGTAGGAGGATGAGTTGGAGAAGAAGCAGTAGGAGGGGCAGGAGCAGGAGGAGAAGAAGGAGCAGGAGGTGCAGAAGGAGCAGGAGAAGGAGACGAAGCAGGAGGTGGAGGAGCAGCAGGAGGGGGAGAAGGAGCGGGAGGGAGACAAGGAACAGGAGGTGGAGAAGGAGCAGGCGGAGAAGAAAGAACAGGAGAAGGAGAAGGAGCAGGAGATGGAGAAGGAGCAGGAGGTGGATAAGGAGCAGAAGGAGGAGTAGAGCAGGAGGAGGAGACGAAGTCGGAGGTGGAGATGGAGCAGGAGTGGAGAAGGAGCAGGAGAAGAAGAAGGAGCAGGAGGAGGAGCAGGAGCAGGAGTGGAAAAGGAGCAGGAGAAGAACAAGGAGCAGGAGGAGGAGCAGGAGCAGGAGGAGGAGTAGTAGCAGGAGGTAGAGAAGCAGCATGAGTTGGAGAAGGAGCAGGAGGTGAAGAAGGAGGAGTAGAAGTAGCAGGAGGTGGTGAATGAGCAGGAGTGGAGAAGGAGTAGCAAGTGGAGAAGGAGCAGGAGGTGGAGAAGGAGCAGGAGGACGAGAAGGAGCATGTGGGGGAGAAGAAGCAGGAGGGCGAGAAGGACGTGGACGAGGATAAGGAGGTGGAGAAAGAGCAGGAGGAGGAGGAGGAACAGGAAGTGGAGAAGATGCAATCGGTGGAGAAGGAGCAGGAGGCGGAGAAGGACCAGGAGTGGGAGTAGGTGAAGGAGTTGGAGAAGAAGCAGGAGGAGGAGAAGGAGCAGGAGGAGGAGAAGGTGCAGGAGGAGGAGAAGGAGCAGGAGTGGCGAAGGAGCAGGAGGTGGAGAAGGAGTAGGAGTTCGAGAAGGAGCAGGAGGTGGAGAAGGAGCAGGAGGGAGAAAAGGATCAGGAGGAAGTCAAGGAGCAGGAGGTGGAGAAGGATCAGGAGGAGGAAAAGAAGCAGGAGGTGGAGAAGGAGCAGAAGGTGGAGTAGGAGCAGGGGAGCGAGAAGGAGCAAGTGGGCGAGAAGGAGCAGGAGGGCGATAAGGAGCAGGAGGGCGAGCAGGAGCAGTAGGTGGACAAGGAGCAGTAGGTGAACAAGGAGCAGGAGGTGGACAAGGAGCAGGAGGTGGACAGGGAGCAGGAGGTGGAGAAGCAGATGGAGGATGAGAAGGAGGTGGAGAAGGAGCAGGAGGAGGAGAAGGAACAGGAGAAGGAGAAGAAGCAATAGGTGGAGAAGGAGCAGGAGGCGGAGAACGACCAGGAGGAGGAGCAGGAGAAGGAGTTGGAGAAGAAGCAGGAAGAGGAGCTGGAGCAGGAGGAGGAGTCGGAGCAGGAGGAGGAGACGGAGCAGGAGGGGAAGAAGAAGCAGTTGGTGGAGAAGGAGCGGGAGGGAGAAAAGGAGCAGGAGGGAGACAAGGAACAGGAGGTGGAGAAGGAGCAGGCGGAGAAGAAGGAACAGGAGAAGGAGAAGGAGCAGGAGATGGAGAAGGATCATTAGTTGGAGAAGGAGCAGGAGGAGAAGAAGGAGCAGGAGGTGGTGAATGAGCAGGAGTGGCGAAGGAGCAGCAAATGGAGAAGGAGCAGGAGGTGGAGAAGGAGCAGGAGGGCGAGAAGGATCATGAGGGGGAGAAGAAGCTTGAGGGCGAGAAGGAGCAGGAGGGCGAGAAGGAGCAGGAGGGCGAGATGGAGCAGGAGGTGGACAATGAGCAGGAGGCGGACAAGGAGCAGGAGGAGGAGAAGGACGTGGACGAGGAGAAGGAGGTGGAGAAGGTGCAGGAGGAGGAGAAGGAACAGGAAGTGGAGAAGAAGCAATCGCTGGAGAAGGAGCAGGAGGCGGAGCAGGACCAGGAGGGAGAGTAGGTGAAGGAGTTGGAGAAGAAGCAAGAGGAGCAGCAGGAGCAGGAGTTGGAGAAGGAACAGAAGGTAGCGATGGAGCAGGAGTGGAGAAGGAGCAGGAGAAGAAGAAGGAGCAGGAGGAGGAGCACCAGCAGGAGGAGGAGAAGGAGCAGTAGATGGAGAGGGCGCAAGATGAGGAGATGGAGCAGGAGGTGGAGAAGGAGCTGGAGAAGGAGAAGGAGAAGGAGCAGTTGGTGCAGAAGGAGCAGGAGGAGGAGAAGGAGCAGAAGGTGAAGATGGAGCATGAGTGGAGAAGGAGATGGAGAAGAAGCAGGAGCAGGAGGAGGAGTAGGAGCAGGAGGAGGAGAAGGAGCAGGAAGTGGACAAGGAGCAGGAGGAGGAGAAGGAACAGGAGGTGGAGAAGAAGCAATAGGTCGAGAAGGAGCAGGAGGTGGAGAAGGACCAGGAGGGGGAGTGGGAGAAGGAGATGGAAAAGAAGCAGGAGGAGGAGGAGGAGCAGGAGCAGGAGGAGAAGAAGGATCAGCAGGAGGGGAAGGTGCAGGAGGTGGAGAAGTAGCAGGAGGTGGAGATGGAGCAGGAGTGGCGAAGGAGCAGGAGAAGAAAAAGGAGCAAGAGGAGGAGTTGAAGCAGGAGGAGGAGAAGAAGTAGGAGGTGGAGAAGGCGCAAGATGAGGAGAAGTAGCAGGAGGTGAAGAAGGAGCAGGAGAACGAGAAGGAGCAGAAGGTGGAAAAGGAGTAGGAGGGAGACAAGGAGCAGGAGGGAGACAAGCAGCAGGAGGTGGAGAAGGAGCAGGAGGAGGAGAAGGAGGCGAAGAAGGAGCAGGAGGTGGTGAATGAGCAGGAGTGGAGAAGGAGCAGGAGATGGAGAAGGAGCAGGAGGGCGAGAAGGAGCAGGAAGTCGAGAAGCAGCAGATGGGCGAGATGGAGCAGGAGGGCGAGAAGGCGCAGGAGGAGGACAAGGAGCATGAGGTGGACAAGCAGCAGGAGGAGAAGGAGCTGGAGAAGGAGCAGGAGGAGGAGAAGGAACTGGACGTGGAGAATAAGCAATAGGTGGAGAAGGAGCAGGAGGAGGAGATGGAGCAGGAGAAGAAAAAGGAGCAGGAGGAGGAGTAGGAGCAGGAGGAGGAGAAGGAGCAGGAGGTAGAGATGGGGCAAGGGGAGGAGTGGAGAATGAGCAGGAGGAGGAGAAGGAGCAGGAGAAGGAGGTGGAGAAGTAGCAACACGAGCAGAAGAAGGAGCAGGAGGTGAAGTAGCAGCAGGAGGAGACGGAGCAGAAGCGGGAGAAGGAGCAGGAGGAGGAGGAGGAGCAGGAGGTGGAGTAGGAGAAGGAGTTGGAGACGAAGCAGGAGGAGGAGGTTGAGCAGGAGGAGAAGAAGGAGCAGGAGGAGAAGGTGGAGAAGGAGCACTTGGTGGAGGTTGAGCAGGAGTTGGAGAAGGAGCAGGAGGAGGAGGATGAAAAGGAGCAGGAGGTGGAGAAGGAGCAGGAGGAGGAGAAGGAGCAGGAGGTGGACAAGGAGCAGGAGGAGGAGAAGGAGCAGGAGGTGGACAAGGAGCAGGAGGTGGACAAGGAGCAGGATGTTGAGAAGGAGCAGTAGGTGGACAAGGCGCAGGAGGTGGAGAAGGAACAGGAGGGGGAGAAGGAACAGGAGGTTGAGAAGAAGCAACAGGTGGAGAAGGAGTTGGAGAAGAAGCAGGAAGAGGAGCAGGAGCAGGAGGAGAGGAAGGAGCAGGAGGTGGAGAAGGAGCAGGATGTGGAGAAGGAGCAGGAGAAGATGAAGAAGCAGGAGGAGGAGTAGGAGCAGGAGGAGGAGAAGGAGCAGGAGGTGGAGAATGCGCAAGGTAAGAAGCAGCAGGAGGTGGGGAAGGAGCAGGTGGTGGAGAAGGAGCAGGAGAAGGAGAAGGAGCAGGAGGTTGAGAACGAGCAGGAGGTGGAGACGGAGAAGGAGGAGGAGAAGGAGCAGGAGGGTGACAAGGAGCAGCAGGAAGACAAGAAGCATGAGGTGGAGAAGGAGCAGAATGTGGAGAAGGCGCAAGATGAGAAGCAGCAGGAGGTGGAGAAGGAGCAGGAGGGCAGGAAGTAGCAGGAGTTGGAGAAGGAGCATGAGGTGGAGGAGGAGCAGGAGGGAGACAAGGAGCAGGAGGAAGACAAGGAGCAGGAGGTGGAAAAGGACCATGAGGAGGAGATGGAGGAGAAGAAGTGGCAGGAGTTGTACAAGGAGCAGGAGGTGGACAAGGAGCAGGAGGTGGACAAGGAGCAGGAGGTGGACAAGGAGCAGGAGTAGGAGAAGGAGGTGGAGGAGGAGAAGGAAGTGGAGAAGGAGCAGAATGAGGAGAAGCAACAGGAGGTGGAGAACAAGCAATAGGTGGAGAAGGAGCAGGAGACGGAGAAGGACCAGGAGGGGGAGTAGGAGGATTAGTTAGAGAAGAAGCAGGAGGAGGTGCAGGAGCAGGAGTAGAAGAAGGAGCAGGATGTGCAGAAGGAGCAGGAGAAGGATACGAAGCACGAGGTGGAGGAGCAGCAGGAGGTGGAGAAGGAGCGGGAGGGAGACAAGGAACAGGAGGTGGAGAAGGAGCAGGCGGAGAAGAAGGAACAGGAGAAGGAGAAGGAGCAGGAGATGGAGAAGGAGCAGGAGCTGGAGAAGGAGCAGGAGGAAGAGAAGAAGTCGGAGGTGGAGATGGAGCAGGAGTGGAGAAGGAGCAGGAGAAGAAGAAGGAGCAGGAGGAGGATCAGGAGCAGGAGTGGAGAAGGAGCAGGAGAAGAACAATGAGCAGGAGGAGGAGCAGGAGCAGGAGGAGGAGTAGTAGCAGGAGGTAGAGAAGCAGCAGGAGGCGGAGAAGGAGCAGGAGGTGAAGAAGGAGCAGGAGGGAGACAAGGAGCGGGAGATGGAGAAGGAGCAGGAGGAGGAGAAGGAGGAGAAGAAGGAGCAAGAAGTGGTGAATGAGCAGGAGTGGAGAAGGAGCAGCAAGTGGAGGAGGAGCAGGAGGTGGAGAAGGAGCAGGAGGACGAGAAGGAGCATGAGTGGGAGAAGAAGCAGGAGGGCGAGAAGGAGCGGGAGGGCGAGAAGGAGCAGGAGGGCGAGATGGAGCAGGAGGTGGACAATGAGCAGGAGGTGGACAAGGAGCAGGAGCAGGAGAAGGAGACGAAGCAGGAGGTGGAGGAGCAGCAGGAGGGGGAGAAGGAGCGGGAGGGAGACAAGGAAGAGGAGGTGGAGAAGGAGCAGGCGGAGAAGAAAGAACAGGAGAAGGAGAAGGAGCAGGAGATGGAGAAGGAGCAGGAGGTGGAGAAGGAGCAGGAGGAGGAGCAGAGCAGGAGGAGGAGAAGTCGGAGTTGGAGATGGAGCAGAAGTGGAGAAGGAGCAGGAGAAGAAGAAGGAGCAGGAGGAGGAGCAGGAGCAGGAGTGGAAAAGGAGCAGGAGAGGAAGAAAGAGCTGGAGGAGGAGCAGGATTAGGAGGAGGAGTAGTAGCAGGAGGTGGAGAAGCAGCATGAGTTGGAGAAGGAGCAGGAGGTGAAGAAGGAGCAGGAGGGAGACAAGGAGCGAGAGGTGGAGAAGGAGCAGGAGGAGGAGAAGGAGGAGAAGAAGTAGCAGGAGGTGGTGAATGAGCAGGAGTTGAGAAGGAGCAGCAAGTGGAGAAGGAGCAGGAGGTCGAGAAGGAGCAGGAGGACGAGAAGGAGCATGAGGGGGAGAAGAAGCAGGAGGGCGAGAAGGAGCAGGAGGGCGAGAAGGATGTGGACGAGGAGAAGGAGGTGGAGAAGGAGCAGGAGGAGGAGGAGGAACTGGAAGTTGAGAAGAAGCAATCGGTGGAGAAGGAGCAGGAGGCGGAGAAGGACCAGGAGTGGGAATAGGTGAAGGAGCTGTTGAAGATGCAGGAGGAGGAGAAGGAGCAGGAGGAGGAGAAGGTGCAGGAGGCGGAGAAGGAGCAGGAGTGGAGAAGGAGAAGGAGGTGGAGAAGGAGTCGGAGTTGGAGAAGGCGCAGGAGGTGGAGAAGGAGCAGGAGGGAGAAAAGGATCAGGAGGAAGACAAGGAGCAGGAGGTGGAGAAGGAGCAGGAGGAGGAGACGGAGCAGGAGGTGGAGAAGGAACAGGGGAGCGAGAAGGAGCAGGAGGGCGAGAAGGAGCAGGAGGGCGATAAGGAGCAGGAGGGCGAGGAGAAGCAGTAGGTGGACAAGGAGCAGGAGATGGACAAGGAGCAGGAGGTGGACAAGGAGCAGGAGGTGGACAAGAATCAGGAGGTGGACACGGAGGAGGTGGACAAGGAGTAGAAGGTGGACAAGGAGCATGAGGTGGACAGGGAGCAGGAGGTGGAGAAGGAGATGGAGGATGAGAAGGAGGAGGAGAAGGAGCACGAGGAGGAGAAGGAACTGGAGCAGGAGAAGAAGCAATTGGTGGAGAAGGAGCAGTAGGCGGAGAAGGACCAGTAGGAGGAGCAGGAGAAGGAGTTGGAGAAGAAGCAGGAGGAGGTGAAGGAGGAGAAGAAATGGCAGGAGGTGGAGAAGGAGCAGGAGGTGGACAAGGAGCAGGAGGTCGAGAAGGACGTGGACGAGGAGAAGGAGGTGGAGAAGGAGCAGGAGTAGGAGGAGGAACAGGAAGTTGAGAAGATGCAATCGGTGGAGAAGGAGCAGGAGGCGGAGAAGGACCAGGAGTGGAAGTAGGTGAAAGAGTTGTTGAAGAAGCAGGAGGAGGAGATGGAGCAGGAGGAGGAGAAGGTGCAGGAGGCGGAGAAGGAGCAGGAGTGGAGAAGGAGCAGGAGGTGGAGAAGGAGCAGGAGTGGCGAAGGAGCAGGAGAAGAAAAAGGAGCAAGAGGAGGAGTTGAAGCAGGAGGAGGAGAAGTAGCAGGAGGTGAAGAAGGAGCAGGAGAACGAGAAGGAGCAGGAGGTGGAAAAGGAGCAGGAGGGCGAGAAGGAGCAGGAAGTCGAGAAGCAGCAGATGGGCGAGATGGAGCAGGAGGGCGAGAAGGCGCAGGAGGAGGTCAAGGAGCATGAGGTGGACAAGCAGCAGGAGGAGAAGGAGCTGGAGAAGGAGCAGGAGGAGGAGAAGGAACTGGACGTGGAGAATAAGCAATAGGTGGAGAAGGAGCAGGAGGAGGAGATGGAGCAGGAGGTGGAGATGGAGCAGGAGGGAGACAAGGAGCAGGAGGGAGACAAGCAGCAGGAGGTGGAGAAGGAGCAGGAGGAGGAGAAGGAGGCGAAGAAGGAGCAGGAGGTGGTGAATGAGCAGGAGTGGAGAAGGAGCAGGAGATGGAGAAGGAGCAGGAGGGCGAGAAGGAGCAGGAAGTCGAGAAGCAGCAGATGGGCGAGATGGAGCAGGAGGGCGAGAAGGCGCAGGAGGAGGACAAGGAGCATGAGGTGGACAAGCAGCAGGAGGAGAAGGAGCTGGAGAAGGAGCAGGAGGAGGAGAAGGAACTGGACGTGGAGAATAAGCAATAGGTGGAGAAGGAGCAGGAGGAGGAGATGGAGCAGGAGAAGAAAAAGGAGCAGGAGGAGGAGTAGGAGCAGGAGGAGGAGAAGGAGCAGGAGGTAGAGATGGGGCAAGGGGAGGAGTGGAGAATGAGCAGGAGGAGGAGAAGGAGCAGGAGAAGGAGGTGGAGAAGTAGCAACACGAGCAGAAGAAGGAGCAGGAGGTGAAGTAGCAGCAGGAGGAGACGGAGCAGAAGCGGGAGAAGGAGCAGGAGGAGGAGGAGGAGCAGGAGGTGGAGTAGGAGAAGGAG